>NW_015091149.1:915849-919680 GCF_001431845.1 Calidris pugnax
GCCCCGCCGGTTACGAGGAGCTCAACGGGAACGCGGAGCCGGGCGGCGGCGGCGGCACCGACCCCATCGCCCGGGAGCTGGAGGAAGGTGAGGGCGGCCCGGCCGGTGCCGCCCCGGGGCCGGGGTCCCTCCGTGGGGCGGGGGATGGGGGGCGCGGAGAGGAGCGGGGTTAAGTCCGGAGTTGGGCTGGGGGGGGACCTGGGGTCTCTCCCCCCGGTGGGTGCCATCCTTTTTCCCCACTGTGCGTTTTCCCCTCCCCGCTGTGGGGTGCGCGGTCCCGGCCCCCCCTTGCAGGGCTCCATCCCAGGGAATCTGCTGCCTGGTCCCTTGGGGACCCCCTGGGTCACCCCGACCCCCGGGAAGGGTGTCCCTGCTCCAGCAGGCAGAGGGATGGGATGAGGGGTCCCTGCCGGGTCTGAGTGTGCCCATGGGGATGGGGGTCTGACCTTCCATGGGGTGAGGGTCCCTGCATTGCGCTGGTCCCTGCGTTGCGCTGGATGAGGCCCGTGGATGGGGAGGGTGTTTACGTGTTTGCCAGCACTGCAGCCCCCGCTGCCTCCCAGGGCCTGCCACTCGCTCCAACCGTAACGATGCTCATGCTCTAATTATTTCCAATTAACGGCTCAGCGGCCTGACGAGGTCCACTTGGAGACCCCTGCAGGGAGCAGGCCCTGTTGGGGCATGGGGAGGGGGTGAGGCTGGGGTTGAGGTTGGGGTTGGCCCCTCTCCCCGTGGATGTGCCCACTGGGGTACGTGCCCGCTGGGGGTGCAGGGCCAGCACCCGGGGCAGTGGGGACAGGACGGGGGTGGCGAGTGGGGGCATTGCCATAACAACACGCACACCATTACACAACCCCAGCTGGGGCGGCGTAATGGGATTTGTGTGGCTGAGCCTCTCCCGTTAACCCACTTTGCCCAGCCGGGGAGCACGCTCCTCACTGGGGACACAGGTCGAGGCCCCAGAGCTGCTCTGCTGGGGAAACTGAGGCACGCGCCCCTGGGGCGGTTGGCCATCGAAGGGAGCATGGGGAGCAGCTGTGGGGTGCAGGCAGAGTTTGGGGTGCTGGCAGAGCCTTGGGGGCTTCGTGCTGGCTGCTGGCTCCCTCCCAGCGCTGCCATCTGGGTGTGTGCCCGGCGCTGTCTGGCAGCTTCTGCCGGCGCAGTTGGCAGGATCGGTGCCGGGGGGACAGACGTCCTCGTGTCCCCTCTCCCTGCTGGAGACCCAGATAGTGGCAGGGGAGGAAGCAGGGCTTTCGCCGGGGCCCAGCCCGATGCAGCAGCGTGGTGTGGTGTTGGCGTGGCAGGCAGCTGCCTGTTACTGAGGCAACCTGCCTGCAGCTGCCTCTGCCCCGGCTGCTGACGGCGCGGATGGCTGCGTCGCTGCAGATGGAGAGGCATCGGGGTGGGTGCGGGGTGCAGCATCCCCAGAGGATGGACTTGGCTCTGCCTCGGCCAGCATCTCCAGGGAGAAACTAGGGCAGGGCTGGCTTCTCCAGGGGACATCTGGGGGAGGGGGCTGGGGACAGATTGGAGGGGACGCTGCCTGCGAGCCTGGCTCTGCATGGTGCCACCGTCGCTATTTATACTGGAGCTCCAGCCTGCTTTTTGCTGGAGTTGTCACCTCTGATCCCATCTCGGCTGCCTGCCCTTCCCCATCCCTTCCTCCCATCCGTGTACCCTGCGGGGGGCTGGCACCCCATCTGGGCTGGGGTGGTGGGTGCAGCGAATGGAGCTTGGCATCTTTCCTGCTGCCCCAAGATGTGGGCAGGATTGGGGGGTGAGGTGGGAGCACCCCATTTCCTGTGGTGCTGTGAGCATCCCTGCCTGCCTCTACCCCATGCCACAGCCAGTGCCAAGCAGATAAAAGGTCCTTTTTGGTGACCACTGTGGAGCAGCTTTGTGCCACCTGCAGTAGCCACCTCCTGTTCCCTCTGCTGTGCAAGCCCAGGGCAATGAATATTGAGTGTTGATGGGAAACCATGGCAGGGGACAGTGCAGGGGGATGGTGCTGAGCCCCTGGGATGGTGCTCCCACAGTGTAGGGTCTCACCCTTCACCCTTCTCCCCCAGTCCTGTGTGCTGAGCGGGTGGTCAGGATCACGAAGACCTACCATGACATCGATGCTGTCACCAATCTGCTGGATGAGGTACGCCGGTGCCCATCCCACACGCGGGCTCGGGCTGGTGTGAGAGCTTGGGGGGCTGGTGGGACCCCGGGGAAGAGGGGGCAGAGCAGGGGACGAACCCCCGCTGAGACAGACGTGTCCCTTGCAGAAGGAGCGGGACCTGGAGCTGGCGGCGCGCATCGGGCAGTCCCTGCTGAAGCAGAACCGGAGCCTGACGGAGCGCAACGAGCTCCTGGAGGAGCAGCTGGAGTTGGCCAAAGAGGAGGTAACAGCTCCTGAGTGCAGGGTCCTCGGCTCCCTGTGTCCTGAGGGTGGCTGTGGTCTCTCCATCTGTGCCCTGATGGCCCTTCCCCTCCCAGATCGCACAGCTGCGCCACGAACTCTCCATGCGGGATGATCTGCTCCACTTCTACACCACCACCACGGAGGAGAGTGAGCCCACCTCCACCATCTCCACACCGTGAGTGGGGGGGTCCCTGTCCCACAGCTCGCTCAGGGCTGGGATGCTCCTGGGGGGCCAGGCAGAGGCGTTGGGCTGTAGCCATCACCCTCCCTGGGGTGGTTCCAGGGCTGGCACTCCCTTTTCTTCCATGGGTCCAGCCCCACAGAGTCAGGTCGCTGTAGATGCCTGCCTGGGTGCTGGGAGGAGTGGGCAGGGCTCTGGGGGGGCAGCCCCATCCTGCCCACACTGTGGGTGCTCAGTGCCCTCCCCGCTGTCCCCAGGCTGCGCCGGAACGAGTCCTCGCTGTCCCTGCAGCAGTACTTCCAGTATGACACCTTGCAGCAGAAGCTCAAGAGCCTGGAGGAGGAGAACCAGAAGCTTCGCATGGAGGTGAGGAGAGATGGGGGGGCACCCTTCTCTGTGCCCACCCTGGCCCCACTTGCCACCGGGGGTCCTGAGCTGGCCCTCAGAGAGGCTGGAGGTCATGCTCAGACCCTCTGACCCTCTCCCCCAGGCCACCAACATCGCAACTGAGACCTCTCAGTATGAGGACCAGGAGCAGCAGCTGATGATCGACTGCGTGGAGCAGTTCTGTATGTGGGGCTGGGCTTTGTGGGGGGGCAGCTCCTCTCCGGGGGGTCTGCAGGCACTGCCCAGCATCAGGGCTGGGGCTGGGGTGGGGGGACCATGCCCTGGTGGTGATGGACCCTGCTCCCTCCCCAGCCGAGGCGAGCCAGCAGGTAGTTTACCTCTCGGAGGAGCTGGCCCGCAAGGCAGAGGACACAGCGCGGCAGCAGGAGGAGATCAGCCAGCTCCTGGCACAGGTTGTGGACCTGCAGCAGAAGTGCCGTACGGTGAGTGCCCCCTGCCCGTGCCGGGGGGGGGATATTGAGGAGGGGGGGACACAGGGGTACAGCTCCCTGACCTGCCTGCTCCTGCCTGCAGTACGGCTCGGAGGTGGAGGAGCTCCAGCAGCACCTGGCCGTGGCAAAGGAGGTGCAGCAGCAGCTCCGGACGGAGGTGAGCCACCTATGGGTGCCCTGGTGGGTGGGGGGGTCCTGCCCCACTGCCACCGGGGCCATGCCTGAGCTGTCCCTGTGCCCGCAGCTGCGGGACCTGCAGGAGAAGTACGCGGAGTGCGGCGGGATGCTGCAGGAAGCCCAGGAGGAGGTGAAGAGCCTGCGCAGCCGCAGCCTCCCCAACAGCACCGTCAGCCGCTACGCTGCACCCAGCCTCCTGCCTGTGGTGAGCGGGGGGCACGGGT
>NW_015091149.1:919725-929479 GCF_001431845.1 Calidris pugnax
TTCCCTCCCGCAGGAGCTACCTGCGCGTCTTTGAGACGGTGAAAGCTGTGAACCAGGCAGCAAAAGCCAAGTCTTGCTCCGAGTCTCCCCACAACGTGCCAGCCTCCAAGCAATTGTCAGCTGCCCCCTCTGGGGGGGCCAGCACCCCCCAAGCTGACTGCTCCGGCTCCGAGGATGCCCAGTGAGTGCCACGGTGGGGGCTGGGGTTGGGATGTTGGTGACATCAGAGCATTCATTGATACTACAAACCAGGGGCAGGGGAAGGGGGGCACGGCTGGAGCTCCCTGGGTCTGGCACAGCACGGGGTGGGGTGTGGGACCATGGACCTGTCCCCCCCTGACTCTGTGCCCACCGTAGGGGCGAGGGGGCTGGAGGGAAGCCCTGGACAGCCCCGGGCCGGCAGGACCTGGAGGCAGCGGTGCAGCGGCTGTCACTGCGGCAGCAGAGCCACGTCTCCCAGGAACGCTCCTTCTTCGAGGCGGAGCGGGAGCACAAGCTGGGGCGGCTGCGGGACGGGGAGAGCTCCAGCGGCTTCCTCACCCCCAACGACAGCGTCGTCTCCACCGGCACCAACTGCTCCGGGGGCTCGGAGATCACCGTGGGCTCCGGCTTCTCCCTCAGCTCCCTCACCTACCTGCCCGACAAGCTGCAGATTGTGAAGCCCCTGGAAGGTGAGGGGTGGAGGGGGCTTCCCAGTGCACCAAGCTGGAGGTGTAGGGAAGGTCCCATGACACCAGCTGAGCCCCCCCCGGCTGTGTCCCCCCCTTCCTCAGGCTCTGTGACCCTCCACCACTGGCAGCAGCTGGCACGGCCCAACCTGGGTGGGATCCTGGTGCCCCGTCCGGGGGTGCTCACCAAAGACTTCAGGCAGCTGGACACGGACCTGGAGGAGGTCTACAACCTCAATGACCTGGAGGAGGACGACGTGGACGCCAGCTCTTTCCAGCTGCTCCCTACCTCAACGCCCACCAAAGCCAAGGAGCGCCCCGGGGGTGAGCATGGGGTGAGGGGATGTGGCCCCTGGGACGCCCCTGCCCCCCTGCTCAGGCTGCCCCTCGCCTTCCCCCGCGCTCTCCCCTCCTGTGCTGGTGGCCTGTCCCTCCGTCCCCATGGGGATGCTCCGTCTGTGGCTGTACGAGGGCTGTTCTCCTGCAGCCGTCCCCCCGTGGTGACCCCTCGCTGTCCCCCCGGCGTGTGCCTGCTGCAGGAGGGGACAAGTCTGGGAGAAACATCATCTCCTGCTCCTGCTTGTGCTCCCAGCCCCCTCCGCTGAGCAAGCACCCGACCCAAATGCTGCTGGAGATGTGCCCCACGTGTGCAGCCTTCTGCTGGCGGCGGCTGCTCACTCAGCTTCAGCTCTCCCTGTGCCCAGAGCCCTGCTCGCTGCCCCTGTCGTGCCCCCCCCCCTTCCCATTAACCCCCTCTCTCCTATCCCTTCCAGTGTTCCTCTCCGCTAACAACCTCCCCCAGACCCCGTCTACCTTCACCATCACCACCTGCCACATCCTCCACCCCACCTCTGAGATCACTACGGTGACACCCAGGTAAGGCGCGTGGCTCCCCCTCCACCGCCTGCACTGCCTGCATCGCAACCCTGTCCCCCCCCCCCAGCCCCTCTCCTTCTCACCCCACACCTGGCTCCCTGCATGGCTGGAGGACGCAGCAGCCAGGGGCCACCTGCAGCCCCTGATGCTCTGAGAGTTGCCTGGCACTTGGAATGTCCCCAAATCTGGCTGCTGAGTGGCTGCGTTCCCAGGGCTCTGTGCCCCCCAGAGGGTGCTGGGACCAGCCCCCCCATACCCCAGGTCTCTGCACTGCAGCACCTTGATGGGGAGAAGAACCTGTCTTGGGCAGAGGAGACTGGGCTCACTCTAGGGAGCAGCTCCCTGGGGGCAGGAGCAGCATTGGCTCCGGGTGCTGATGGGGAGAGGATGTGGATTTCCTCAACTTGGGCATAAATCAGGATTTTTCCCCAGCCCAGGCTGGAAAACTTCCTCCCCCTTAATTAATGAGCCCTGTTGTTTCGCCCTAATGAGCCCCTCCAAGGCTTGTTGGGGGTTGGTGTGAGCTGAGTTCACTGTGCACTGTTAAACAAAAACCTGCATGTTTGGAAAACACTCGTGGATCAGCAGCCACCTCCTAGCTCCTCCTGGGAGCTCAGGGGGGTCATGGCCACAGCCCCCCAACCTGGTGCTGTGACCTTTGAGGCTGCAATCAGGGGGGTCTCCCACAGCCTGAGGCTCGTTAGCTGAATGAGCATGTAGGAAGGGAGAAAGGGGGCTCTGCTCTGCCTGTGGCCCCCCTGCCCCTTGCAGCAGCATCCCCCAGGACTAGGTGCCCCCCACTGACCCTCCCCTTCTGCTTCTCTTCCCCTCCAGTCTGTATAACGCCGTCGTGCCTTCTTGTGGGCCCCTTGAGGGGCTGAGCCTCGGCAGCCCCTCGCCGGAGCCGTCATCCCCCACGGTGGCACCTGGTCCTGGACCCCCGAGCACCCCCGTGGGACTCGTCAGGCTTTTGCAGCTGCAGGGCATCTCCGCCTCGGTGCCAGGGACCAGGTCGTGGTGGGACCCCCAGTGTGCTGACACCCAGCCCTCGCCTGCGGGTGGGGGGCAGGACGGGCCCCCGCCCAGGAGCAGCATCTTCAGCTTGAACCTGGTGGAGAAGTTGCGGCGCCTGGGGCTGGACAAGGTGGTGGCCAGAGGGGAGATGTCCTACGCCCGGGGGGAGCACAGGGGACCCTGGGGGGCACTGACGTGATGGTACTGCAGAGCCTGTGAGCTCAGGAGAAGACACATCCTCCATCCTCTTCATTGCCTGTCCGTGGGGAAATGGAGATGGGATGGGCTTTCAGCCCCAGCCCTGGTGATGCCCTGGAACCCAACAACACTCCCTGGCTGCCAGGGGACAACCCTGGGGAGCCCCAGGACGATGCTCCCCCAGCCCCGTGTCACCCAGCCGTGGGGGTCCCATCAGTAAGGAGCTGCGTGGGGCCATGCTCAGGGCTCTGGGGGGGCCAGCTCACCCTGTCCCCCACTGTTGGGGTACGGACCCTTCACAGGAGCCCGTTACTGGCAATAAAAACTGTTCCTGCTTGTGCTGAGCCTGGCGAGGAGCAGCTCAGCCCCTGGGGGCTCTCTGGGCTGCTGCAGCGAAGGGTGATGCTCAGCCTGGGCTCGGGGGGGGGACCCTCCTCCCCTGGGGTGAGACCTCCCACCCCTGACCAGCACCTGGGCTGAATTTTAAAGGGAATAGTGGTTTTAAACTCTTTTCTGCCCACTAAATAGCAGTAGCAACAGCACCCCTGGCTTGGGGGACACCTGCAGTGGGTGGTTTTTGGGGTGTAGTTTCTGGTCCCCCCCTGACTGCATCCCTCACCCCCAGCCGTGCCCTGTCCCCTCGTCAAATAAATGTGAAGTCACGAAGCAGCTCGTGTGCCATGTCTGCCCCCCCACGATTCTTGGTGGGGCTGGGGACGAATCCCACCAGCCCGACCCCCCTCCAACCTCTTCTCAGCCCAGCCACGAGCAGTAGCAGCCATAGTGCCAAAGCTTTATTGCAGGAAGAGACGTGCACCGAGCGTGCTGGTGCTCTGCGTGGCACGGCCAACCCAGCAGCTACGGGGCATCGACTGAGTCCTCAGCGCTGCGGCGGCCAAAGTCCATCCAGTCGGGGTAGTAGTGGTCGTGCAGGGCATCCATCCCCTCGTCCCTGGGCACGGAGCCCTTGGGGTCTCTCAGCTCTGCTGGGACAAGGGCAGGGGGTTAGAGCTGCCTCGGGCTGGGGGCTGGAGCTGGGGGAACCATGCTGTGGCTCTGCCCACCCTGTGCCTCCCAGTACCTGTGAAGACGTGGGGCAGGAACCGGGAGATGAGGTGTTTCTGCTCCTGGGACAGGGAGTCGGGCCAGTCCCGCCGGACCAGGCTGTTGGGGAGCCGGTGGGGGTCCCCCGCAGCCCCCGGTGCCTCGGCCGCGGGTCGGCACAGGCAGGCGGGCATCAGGATGGCGAGGATGAGGCCGATGCACACCGTCACCTTCATGGCTGTGGAGACAGCGGGTGGGGAAGAGGGGGTTGCAGCCACCAAAGAGGGGACGTGGGCTCAGTCTGCGGGGAGGGGTGACCCTTTGGGGAGCAAGGTGCTCGTCCCCAGGGCACAAATCCCCTCTGTCCCTCCCAGCAGGTCCCAAATTCCCCTCCATCCCTCCCATCTGGTCCCCAGGTGTCATCCATCCCACTTTCCCACCTGGTTCCCTGGAATCACAAGTTGGGGGGTCCATAAGGACCCCAGTCCCACTCTCTGCCCCTCACAGGGGCTGCCTGGAACGAAACCCTCCCTCGCTCCTCGAGCCCTGAAAGGCAGGGTGCTCCTCCCCAGGCATGGGGGGTCCCCACATCCCCTCTATCCCACCCAGCGGGTCCCCAAGTCCTCCCATCCCTTTCATCTGACCCCCAAGTCTCCTCCATCCTCCCAGTGGGTCCCCGTGTCCCCTGGGATGGACTCACCTGCAGCTCCGGGGCTCGGTGGGTGCTCTCTCGGGGTAACGGCGCTCGGTCCCCGCTTTTAAAGGCGCTGCCACCGCTGCCCCACCCCGGGGCGGCTCCACAAACCCCCCCGCAGAACCCACGGGCACACACGTGTGCACACACACACAGAGATATGTATGTGTATAGACACATATAAAAATATTAATTAATGATGATCATAGAATCATTGAATCCCCTATATACATATATACATATATACGTATAGCTGTAGATATAGACATGTATGTATATAGACATGCATATACACACATGTAAATATACATGCACACGCATGTAATGCTGGCTAGAAGTATATCCACATATAGACAGGCACATGCATCCATATACATATGTGGATATAGATGCAGATATACAGGTACTTGTATATATGGTGGTATATATGGGTATATACTTGTATATATGGGTACTTGTATATATGGATATGGTCATACATAGCTACATACGCACACGCATGTAGAGCTTGCTAGAAGTATATCTGTATATACAGATATAGACAGGCACATGCATCCATATACATATGTGGATATAGATGCAGATATACAGGTACTTGTATATATGGTGGTATATATGGGTATATACTTGTATATATGGGTACTTGTATATATGGATATGGTCATACATAGCTACATACGTAGCTATGTAAATTAACACAGGACATAAGTGAATTTAAATCTCAGCAGAGCAGCTGCAAGGTACTTGGCCTTAGTTGCACGGATGTATATAGAAGGGTATAGTTATTTATCCAGCTGAACATGTACCCCCCTATACATACCTACCCATACATACATAGTTAGAAATATTTACATATAGAGTCCTGTGCACGCAGCTATTTATGCATGTAGATACATACACACCTGTATATAAATAGCTATAAGATACAGCCGTAGCTGCTGAGGTCTCTATAGATGTACACACACAGCTGTAGATCTAGACAGAGCTATAGGGCAAGAGTTGGGGGGGGTGAGGGTGGCAATTGGCCCCCTGGGGTCAGTTTGTCTGTCTGTCACGGCTATAGCTATGTCTAGCTGTACATGAAGGTATAGCTATAGATACAGAGATATAACTGTTAGTGATCCATATAGATGTGCTCACACCTATTTGCATATAAAAGTGTGTGTACCTATGGATGGAGCCTACATGGGACAACTGACCATGGTTCTGTGCGTGCATATATAAATGTATAGCTGTGTGTCTGTGCCCCTCCCCAGATAATAGCCATAATGGATGGCAACTCTATGGGGCACGTGTATCTTGCTGTGTAAAAACCACATCACTATCTGCAGCTATAAATAGATATATTTTTTATATATATATATACACGCACATATATATAAAAAAAGACAGTTACAGACATTGATAGAGAGATTGGGGGGGGGGTGGGGGTGTGTGCATGCATGTGCTTCTGTACATCTATATGGATGGAGAAGCAGTATATCTGTATATTTATAAAGACAGTGATCTGTCTACTTATCTGTCCCTGCCCAGAGCAGGGTTGGAGCTGGATGGGTCCCTTCCAACTCTAACCATTCAGTGATTCTATGATATAGGTATTACTATATTTTATAATAGACTGTGTATGCAATTACATTATATGCTATTTAATGTGTTATCTAATAAACAGTGACTATACACGCAATATATAGCTTTCTATACAATATAAAATATGAATCACATACACAATGTATGTAATTGTAGTAGATAACAGTGTGTCTTATGCCTCTATCTAAACACACACGTGTATTCATACATGTACCTATGGCTACAGACACGCGTGTGCAGATATTTGTGTTTATAGGGCTGGAGGGGACAATTCACCCCAGAGAGTGTGTGTGTTTGTGTGTGTGTGTGTGCACACGTGTGGCTCCGTGTATCTATGTAGATGTGTGGCGAGTGCATGGGGCAATTCTCCCCAGTGCATGCACACGTGTGTGTGTGTGTGTGTATACGTGTACCTATTGATGTACATACATCTAGCTGTGGCTGGCACCAGTTGAGGTGTCTTTGCCCCCACAAACATTGGCTCTGGGGGACCCTCCCCAGTGTCACAGGGGTCCCCAGGACACCCATCCCAGAGCAGCCCATTTCTGCAGCTCTGCATCCCTCACCCCAAAATCTCTGGGGCGCCATGGGATGGGTGGGCACAGCCTCTGGCTGGGGACACGATGCCCACCCCAGGACCATAAGTAACACAGCCTGCCCCAGTGCCCCCAGTAAAGCCCCATCCACTGCCCCCGGGCTCCTCATTCAATATCGACCGGTCCTCTCGCCCGTATTTACCCTCAGCCTGTTGTGTTTGTGGAAAACATTTGTCCCCCTCCTTCAATAACACCCGTGTGAGCGCGGTGTCACGCATCAGGCGCACGTCGCTCCCCGGAGCTCCTCAAACAACCCCAAAACAAATGGGCTTTGAATGGGCAGGAGGGCAGCGGCGCCCCGCGCCCCGCAGCCATCGATCCCTCGCGCCACACAGCGCTGTTTCCCGAGGAACAAACAAATCGTTTTGTAATTTCTGGTTTTTAATGGCTCACTCTGGGCCAAATGAGCCGTCAGGGTGACGGGGACACGGCGGTCGCTTCCTCCAGCTCGATGGGCTCAGCAGCCCCTTGACGCAGGTTTTGCAGCCCGGCCCCCGGGGCTGGTCCCTGCTCCCGGGGAGGATGCTGAGGTCCTGCTCTCCTGGCAAGGGGATGCTGAACCTCCTGCTTGGGCTTGGTGGGCTACAAGCCACCCCAACAGGGGCAAAAACCCCCAAACGGCCCCGGTGCAGGCAGGGGGAGCTGGATTTTGGGAGCAGAAGCAGAGCAGTGACTGCGCCACATCGGGCTGTGGCACATATACCCGTCCCCGAGCGAGTGCCAGCTCCTGGGAGCAGCCAGGGCTCGTCCCCGGTGCCTCGGTGCACTCGCAGGTGCTTTGCATAATTGCCGTAATTTGGGTTCCGAGAGCAAAGTCTCTCCCAGGAGAGAAAGTCGATGGCAGTGAACCCGGGTGCTCCTCTCGGGGCAGCGGGGCAAAGGCAGGAGGGCTGCGGGGGGCAGGGGACAAACGGGGGGAAACACAGGGACCGCCTGCACTTCCCTACAGGTTTTAGTACATTTGGTGTTGCTCTTCCCCAGAAGGCGCTTCCTGGCCCCTGTAACTAGAGCTGCTCTAAAAGGGCATGTTTTACCCCAAAGTGATGTTGTTCTTGCTCCCTGGGGGGGTCCAGTCCCCAGCCCAGGCTGGACTTGTGGATAAGCCCAGACACAGTGACAGAGGCCACCTCACAGCACCACAGACGTGATGACAGAGGCCACCAGTGACAGAGGAGTCTCCTCTGGTCCTTGCAGGAAGCAGAAGTGCTGATGGCATCAGGAACAGCAGCACAAGGCCCAGGGGAGGGTGAAGGAACTGGGGAACTAGGAACATTCCCACAAGGGTAATGACTCACCACCCACACCCCTCAGGCCCTTTACGGCACCGGGGGCTCCCCATCCCTGTGGGGGCACAGGGGGGGCTCCCCAAGACCCCCCAGAGCTGCACTTCCCACCCGGCTCCGGCTCCTCAGCCAGCCAGCATCACCCCCTGCAGAAAGCAAAGCAAAACACAAAACCCAATCCACCAGGCAAATGCTTTTGAAAACCATTTTTATTTAAATAAGACTTTTAAATACATTACATAAAACATTAAAAATGAAACCAAAGAGTCTGTTACTTCACAGGGCATCAGGCAGCAGGTGCCGGTGACACGCACGCTCTGCAGCTCTAGCTACAATCCTTACATTAGTCCAAAACTCATCCCTTGTCACAAGTTTAACCCAAGGCAGCGGTTCCTTCCATGGCCCCAGCCCGGTGCCCGGGGGTTTGAGGGGTCCCAGCACCCGCCAGGCCCCCACCTGCCAACATCCAGCCCCCCAAGTCGCTCTTCCCTCACTCCTCGTGTTCGGCGTCACGCGTCCCCGGGTCCCTCTGCCACCAGGAGCCAACACGGCCCAGAGGGAAGGCGCCATCTCCCCGCGCTGCGTCACGGCTCACCGTGGGTGCCTCGCTCCGTGCGGGACAGCGGGAGGACAGGAGCGATCCGACAGTGGCTGGGCTGACGGGGAAGAGTCCCTTGGTTTAACTTGGGCCATCCAGTTACTCGGAGCTCCAGGCTGGACCGTGCCAAAACGCCCGATTTACCTCTGCGAAATGAGGGACAGCCAGACGGGATAGCATGGGCTCGTGTCAGTTTATTACATCACTGAATTACACTAGTCCAGAGTGAACAGTGGACCCAAGATCGTTACATTACACAAACCGGCTGGTTTTAAACTTATGACAAGGGACAGATGGGAATCTCATGGTAAGGAAATCTTCTTGCATAAAGCTTCGGTGAGCCACAGGCACTTAAAACCCATGGACTTTCAGCTGGTCGTCTTTAGCCAGTCCAATCTGCAAGAAAGAAAATGCACTTTACAGCACAGCAAAGCAGAGGCACCCGCACGCATCCGTGTGCCCCCGACGCTGCAGACACCGCAGAACCAGTGACGTTCTGCTCCCCCCTAAAGCACAGGATGAAGATTAGACCGCAGCTGCAAAGCCCTGCCAGGCAGCGTTTGCCTCAAGCAAGAATTTCAGGAAGAACAGAAAGAGCTTCCTCTGCCGGCCTGCTCTTCCAACGCTAAGGAAATTAGACCCTGGGTGGTTATTAAAAGAGAGACTGGTGTTTAGCCGAAGACGCACGCGCCGCAGAGTGGAGCAGCCCTACCTCTACGAGGAACTGGCATATGTTCTTGCGCTGGTCGCCCTGCAACTGAATCACTTCTCCATACTCGGGGTGCTCAATTACAGTACCATTGCAGGCGAATTTCTGGAAGAGAAGAGACAATCCTCCTTAGCACCACACAAATCCGGGATGTCACCCTCACAGACGGCAGCACCCCCACCCCCTACCTCTGCTTCCCCCCCACGGCACCCACCTTTTTGAAGGCCTTCACCAGTTTCTTTTTATCGTAATCATCCGCGATGCCCTGGACTGTGGTGAGGGTCTTCCTGCCGTTCCGCTGCTGGATCCTTATATGGATGTAGTCCTCAGTGCCGGCAGGGAGCAGGTCATCACCCTTACTTGCATCAGCAAAGGGGTCTGCGGAGAGACCGCCCGTCAGCCCCCGGCCCCGCGCTCCCCATTGGCCAGCCCGCCCGTCCGTCACGCGTAGGGCCCGCCCCCCGGCCCCGCTCTCTCCCCCTTCCGC
>NW_015091149.1:929863-932681 GCF_001431845.1 Calidris pugnax
GCCGCCGCCCCTCGACCGCCCCGGCCGAGCCCTCTGCCCCCGGGGAGCCCGCTAGGCCCGGCTCTGCGCCGGCTGCGGCACCGGGGGAGCGAGGCCCGGCGTGCGGCCTGGTCCCGGGGTGCGTGACACAGGCCTGGGTGGGATCGGGGCCTTCGCGCTGAGGCGCGGCCCTTGGGTGCGGGCCCCCCGGGGTGGGATGGGACCCCCCCCCCCGGCAGCGGGTGTCCCTGCCCCGTGCCCTGCAGCAGCGGGTACCGGCGGTGGCACCCTCTGGACGGGCACAGTGGGATGCAGTCGGGTTGGCCGTGTCCCGTGGGGTGATGGCCGAAAGCTGCCAGAGGCAGAGCGGAGGCATCACCCAGGCCCACAGGGCTCTGGCGGGTGCTGGAGGCGTCTGCTGGCCCCCCTGTCCCCAGGGAGGTTCCTGCGCGTCCATGAGTTTATCCGCCAGTGACCAAAGCACACCGTGACCCCCACGCTGCGGCCCCGGGGTGACACTGCCCGGCCTGGTCACCCCGCACGGGTCCTCACAGCCCGGTTTTGGCCTCACTGAGCCCAGCGCAGCCCTGTTTACCCGCCCCGTGCTCCCCAGCCCCGCCGCCACGGTGCTCTGTGGGTGACTCCTCTACGAGCTCCAGCCTGGGAAGTCTCGGGAGAGCTTGGATGTGTTTGTCACTTGCCTGTCACCATGATGACAGCCGCACTTGAAGCGAGCACAGCACCATATGCAGATAGAAATCAGGCTTCTGTGCCCGTTCTCCGAGGCTGCTTGGCAGGGAGATGCTCGGAGGACACCAGGGTGCTGCAGAACATGCTGTTCCTGAGCGAGGGCCTGGGGGCTCTTTGATGCCAAGGGGGAACGCTCAAGGTACCATCTGAATCTGCCTGAAAAAGAAGCTTTTTTTTCTCTTTAGATGCGTGAAACAAGTCCCCTTGCACTTACTGCATTTCCACTCAGACGCTCAGCCCTTGGCAAACTTAAGGCCTCGCAGGGTGAGCACGGTCCCTCTTTGCTGTCCTGCACGGCCGCTGCAGCGTGGCTGGTGACAGTCCCCAGCTGTGCTGCACACCAAGGGATCGTGATGGCCTGGCTCTGTCGGGACATCCCAGAAACCCTCATCATAGCGCTGGAAATGGGCAATCTCTGGCCTTTTGTAAGGTGCCAAGGCAAAGGTGTTTTCAGTAGTCGCTCAGCAAAGCAGCAAGGCCAAGTGTGACCTGGTGTGGGGGTCCCTTGGGGACCCCGTCAGCTGCTGGCTCATGGCCTGTGCTGCCCGAGAGCCCTGGGACGGGCAAAGCCACCGGCGTTGCCTCAGAGCCCCAGTCTCTGGCCAGTGGGAATTGCCCATCTCGGGTCTGGCCCTTTCCTGGAAGCCCTGTGGATGGAGACGTGACCGAACATATTTCAAACCCAGATGCTTTTAATCCTGCTTCCGAGTCCTAATCTGGGGCCCAGGAGCCTGGTCTCAATTGCTCAGTGTGAGCTGCTAAAGAAAGACAATTTATCACTTCCCCGGTGCCTGCTGTGTGGCTAAAAACCCTCCCCAGACTGAGCAGTGTCTCCCAGCACCGGCTCAGCACGACGCAGAGCGGGGGCTGCTGGCAGCCGAATATCACATCCAGCCCAAAGATGTATTACGTGTTCTAAAAATACACTGAAACCCCAGATATGAAGAACAGCATCAATCTCCTACGCAATTACTGGGGTCAAAAGCCGTATAGATCCCGACGGAGCCTAAACTCTCCTCTGGGATCTAGTCAGGGCTGCAGATGGAGCGGGATTATTGCCCCCAGGGAGACATTGCTCCGCTGTGCTGCGTCTGGGGGCCTGTGGGGCCTTTATTCCTGAGCTCATCAGCTCCTTTTAGGTCTCCTGCGGCCTCAGCTCTCACTGTGTAGGTGTTTCTGCCCTGCTTTGGGAGCCAGCTCTGAAATTCGATGTATTTTTGACAGATTATTGGCATCTGGGTGTGCTGCCATCTGTGGGTCCTGGCAGCCATTACGTGGCTTAGATCATTCTTGGGGGTTTTATTTAAGATAAAGGCAAATTGTTTATCTTGCACTAGGTAGAAGGAATAATTTGCGTTGCTGTATTTCAGTGTCTCCCTGGTGTTTCTACAGCATCTGTCACTTTTGTATGTCCATATGTGACAGATCAGCTGGAGAACTGGCTTAAATTTTCATTAAAAAATGTGAATTTGCTCCACGACCATCATGAACAAGCAGATGGCTCTTCTCTCGCCTCTTTTTCTGATCAGATTTTCCTTTCCTCCCAGACAAGGAGCCGTCTCCAGCAGCCGCGTGGTGGTGGTGCCCAGACAGCAGAGGAGCAATTAGACATTTACGCTGCATCTTTCTGCTGGAGGCATTTCAGAGCCCTCACTCCAGCAAAGGAACTGGTTATCGTGTTCGATGCCAAACAGAGTCACTGGTACCTCCTGTCTTTTGCCTGCTGGTGGGCAGACTGGTCCCACGTCTGAGCCAGGAGGCCCAGGAAGCCCCAGAGAGGCAATTTATCATCATCATTGCAGATTAACGGTGTCCATACGACACGTCGGGGGTTGTTTCCCCACCACTGCACCCCCAGAGCCTTTGGTGAAACACCAAAATTGGGTGAGTGTGAGCCAGAGGCAGAGCTGAGCCCATGGCTGGGGACGGGCCCATCAGGGAAACGTTGATGGCAAATTTTCATCCTTCGGAGCGGGATTCAGAGCCTGGGCTCGGGTGGGCTCCGGGGGGAGCCCCCTGCACCCTCCGCACCTCTTGTCCATCTTTGGGGGCCCGGCCCGACCCCTCCTGCCTCCCCCCCCCCCCCCCC
>NW_015091149.1:932691-942177 GCF_001431845.1 Calidris pugnax
TCCCGGGCTCCCCACCAGGTGGCGGTGCCGATCGCTCTCCGAGGCACCGGGTCCCTCCCGGCGGCTGCTGTTTATGCCCCGTGTCCGGTAAATCACCTTCTGACTCTGCCCGCTTCGGGCAAACACTGGCCCCGTGGCCGGGAGCATCCCCGTGCGTGGGGCCGCGGCGCCGGTGAGCTTTGGTTTAGGGTCAGCAGGAGCAGAGAGGGGGCAGAGCAGGTTGTGTCCTCGTCCCCTCAAAGACACGGCTCCACCGTCGTGCTTGGGGCTGGGGGTGGCTTCTGGAAACCACCCTGTCCTTGGGCAGCGCGTGGCACACACGGGCCACAGGGTGACAAGGAACCACACTGATGGCGAGGGCAGGGGGTCCCTGCATCCGTGCTCCTGCCAGACCCACGGATTTCACGGGGAGACATTCCCACAAGCACCAGTGCACGTGTGTGTGTGTGTGTGTGTGTGTGGCATCACAGGCCTGGCAACACTCAGCCCTCCGTGCAGGGGTCCTGCCATGGCACTTCCAGGTCATTGCAGATTCACAGTGTCCATACGACACGTTGGGAGTTGTTTCCCCACCACTGCACCCCCAGAGCCTTTGGTGAAACACCAAAATTGGGTGAGTGTGAGCCAGAGGCAGAGCTGAGCCCATGGCTGGGGACGGGCCCATCAGGGAAACGTTGGTGGCAAATTTTCGTCCTTTCGAGCAGGATTCAGAGCCTGGGCTCGGGTGGGCTCCGGGGGGAGCCCCCTGCACCCTCCGCACCTCTTGTCCATCTTTGGGGGCCCGGCCCGACCCCTCCTGCCTCCCCCCCCCCCCCCCCTTTGGTTTAGGGTCAGCAGGAGCAGAGAGGGCGCAGAGCAGGCTGTGTCCTTGTCACCTCAAAGACACCGTTGTGTTTTGGGCTGGGGGTGGCTTCTGGAAACCACCATGTCCTTGGGCAGCGCGTGGCACACACGGGCCACAGGGTGACAAGGAACCACACTGATGGCGAGGGCAGGGGGTCCCTGCATCCGTGCTCCTGCCAGACCCACGGATTTCACGGGGAGACATTCCCACAAGCACCAGTGCACGTGTGTGTGTGTGTGTGTGTGTGGCATCACAGGCCTGGCAACACTCAGCCCTCCGTGCAGGGGTCCTGCCATGGCAGTTCCAGGGGCTCACAGGTGCCCTGGGTGGGCGACCAACCCTGGACTGCTACAGACTTTTGAGACCAGCAACCCCATTACACCCTGGGCTCGAAGGTGGGGGGTCTCAGAGCCCCTCCGATAGCCCTGGGAAGTGGAGCGGAAAGGAAGGAATCATCCCAGAATTTGGCTTTCCTGCTTCTTCCGCAGCTCAGAAATGGCCTCCGGGCTGGGACATTCCTAGAAACCAGCTCTTCTCCTCTAACATCCTTCCGGCAGCCTCTGTGTGACTGCACAGACTTGGATTCAGGATGAGCTGGATTTTTGATGTAGAGTATTTGATCCCATTCATCAGGGGAGGCGGCACCGACAGACGCTCGCCCCGGTGATTAACCTGCTCCTGGAAAGCGCTGAGGCACGGCCGGGGTGAGCCCTGCTGTCACGGGGCCAGGGGCAGCGCAGGGAATCCCAGACTATTTGCTGGAGTACCACATTCCCTCTCCTCACACAGCTATTCCTGGCGATTCACACCCCAAAGTCTGCGTCTGCAGACCCTGGCAGAGTTTATGCCAGGAGCAGGTGAGCTGGTTGCTGCCCACCGGGCAGGATGCTCGCTGCGGTACCCGTCTGTCGGATGTTCCTGCATTGGAGGCACTGGACGTGCTGTAACTGACATTCACAGGAGGATTTCAAATGCATCCCCCCCTCCGCCCGTCTGTCAGATGCTCCTGCGTTGGAGGCACTGGACGTGCTGTAACAGACATTCACAGGAGGATTTTAAATGCATCCCCCCACCCCCGCAGCCCTCTCCCCCATCACACGCAGCAAGAGCCGTCTGTGGGCACATCCCCCTTCCTGTCTAACCCAGGGACACCCAGCCAGCAATTTGGTATTATAGTTACAGCTTTCTAATGGTGTGAATTCACCCTCCCTCCCACCCCCTGCTCGGCTCCCCACTCCCCTGGCAGGGCCCTCCCTCTCCCAGCTCAGCCTTCGCCCGTCCCAGCGCTGGCTGTGAAACCTCCGCTCTCCGCGAGGTGCCAGGAGAGCTCCAGGCACCGGGGCTGAGCCCAGCCCAGCCGGGCTGCTGGGGGTGGCCAGCGGGCACCAGCCTGGCTCCCAGCCCAGCTCCCAGCCCTGCTCAGCCTCTCCCTGCCCGCCCTGTGCACCAGCCACAGAGCAATGAGCTCCCCGGGCTGGGTTGGTCCCAGCGTCGGTCCCCAGCGCCCTCCAGGTGGGCACTGGGAACCCCCAGTAGGATGGGGGGTTGTGACCTGAGCTACTCCATCCCCCTGGGCTTGGGCACAGCCCCTCTGTGCTGGTGCAGAGTGCTGGGGGTTGTCCCCAGGAGGGTTGTCCAGGGGCTGGGGGGATCCCATGAGTCTCCTGCAGGGAATCATAGAATTGTCCAGGCCGGAAGGGACCTCCAAAGGTCATCTAGTCCGACCCCCCCGCAGTCAGCAGGGACACCCCCAACTAGACCAGGAAGGGGGGCTGCACCCTCTGCTGTGTTGTTTCCATGGGGCAGGGTGAGAGTGGTCGAGCCCTGGCAGAGGCTGCACAGGGAGGTGGTGGAGTCTCCTTCTCTGGAGACATTCAAACCCCCCCGGACACATTCCTGTGCACCCTGCTCTAGGTAGCCCTGCTCTGGCAGGGGGTTGGACTAGACGATCTCCAGAGGTCTCTTCCAACCCCATGTGATTCTATGAGGCCTGTTCTGCCCCCACAGGAACCCCCCGGCCAAGGTTCATGCCCCCGTGGACACATGGCTCAGTGCTCACACTGCAGGGAAGGCATCAAATAAACGTCCACCTTGTTGGGGTCACCAGGGCCCAGACACTCCCAGTGCTCACCTGGGGACTCGGCATCAGCCTGGAGCAAACCTGGGAGGGGAGCAGCAGTGGTGGGGACTGGGAGGGATGGGAGCAGGTCCTCACACCCAGCACCCTGCCTGCCCCCCTGCCCAGCTCCCAGCCCACCAGCAGCCCCTTCAGCTCTGCCCACGGGGCTGGGGCATGTTTGCACCGGGGCTGTTCCTGGGCTGTGCAGACCCTGCCAGGGCTTCCCGGGGTCCCCAGTGTCTGGTGGAGAGAAGAGCTGCTGCTCTGAGACACGGTGACCCCTGTGCATGGGCCAGCGCTGTCCCCAGAGACATCTCTGGGCCCCCCATGGCTGCTCCCCCCCTGCTTAATGATGGGGAGCAAGTCCAAAGGGTTTCCTGCAATGGAAGGGCCCAGACCAGGCGGAGAGGGCAGCTCGAGGAGCAGGGACAGGGAGAGCCATGAGAGGTTTTTGCAGTCAGTCTCTCCCGATGGAGGACGGGAACGCGCTGCTGCCGGCACCGGGTGCAGCTGGCGCTGGGCTGACTCAGAGCTTCGGCATCGGGCCGTGCTGGGCGGAGGGAGGCATGGCCCCGGCACGGCCTGTTTGCACACGCCAGTGAGTGTGCTCTTGCCAGGCACGTCCTGCTTTTCTGCTGTTTATCCCACCTGGGCCACGCTGTGGGGACGGAAAGTAGCTCCCATGGCACCCATGGGAAGGGGGCAAAGGAGCCAGGATTGGTTCCTGGCCGGCTCCCTCTCTGGGGTGCAGAGGGGCTGGTCAGCACGGCAGGGACAGTGGGGTCCAACTGGGGACATCACATCTCCCGCTGCTTCTGCCCTGCCTGGCTCCAGCCCTGCCACCCTCTGCTCAGGGCAATGTGGCCGTCCTGCCCTGCAGCCCCCTCGCCCCTCTCTTCCCCCTCCGTCCAGGCTGGGCCTGAGGGAGCTCCCTGTCCCGTGCCAGGGAGAGGGTTTGGGCCATGGAGAGGCCCTGGGAAGCCTTGTGTGCCAGGCAGGGCCCTGCTGAGCTGGCTCCTGGCCTGTGGGAGCTCACCACTAGCCCCAGCACCGGTGAGGTCTGTGGACGCAGGACCCAGGTCTGGGCTCTTCCCTGCCATGCTGGATGCCTGGGTATGAGGATACCCCAAATGCACTGGGAAGAGCAGTGAGACCCTCCTCCCAGGTGCCCCCCCGCCATGCCCCCAAGCTGCCAATGCTGCCTTCACAATGGGGACCAAAGCAGAGTCCCCTGTGAGGGCACAGCAAGGGCAGAGGGGAGAGCTTTGCCGTGCAGCTCTCCCCCCATGCCCAGAGGGCTCCAGGGTCCTTGAGAGGAGCAGCCCCTTCCCTCTCCAGCCCCTTGGCACTGCCCAGGCTGGGGATAATTCTTGCTCCTTCCAAGGGAGGAACCGTTCCTGCCCTGCAATCAGCCCCATTCCTGGCATGCAAACAGCTTGGGCATCCTACCCTGCCCTGCGTGCCAGAGAAGGGACACCAGGCAGAATTCACCGCTTTGCTGACCTGGGGGTAAAGGGACAGGAGCTTTTTGGGGTAACAGCAGCAGAAACAGGGAGCAGAAGGCAGAGCCTGGTTGCCCCTGCTCTGCTGACTTGAGCAGAGCGAAGGGGCAGGTGAGGCCAAACGCCTTGCTCAGCATCTGCCTTGTTCCAGTTGGCATTTCCCTTACGAGGCAAAACCCGCGTGGGGTGTGAACCTCCAGCCGCCCAGCCCGGCCCCTTCCCTGCCCCACGGCCAGGCACACTCATCCCTGCCTACACACAGCAACTCCCCGAGGGCCAAACACTGGCCACGGGCCAGTCCTCCTCCCTGCACGGCTGGCAGAGCCCGGCCCTGCCGCCCCGGCCCGGCACGACGCCAGCGCGGCAGAGATTCGCCTCTTACAAAACACTTGGCCACAGCCCCTGGTCCTGCCAACTGGGATGGGAACTGGCATCGGGGCCAGCCATGCTCCAGGGTCCTGGTGGCCCTGGCCCCCAAAGCCCAGACCTGAATGGGGACAGACTGGCCCCAGGGAAGGGGGGGTTTGGGGGCACAGCCGGGCTGCAGAGCACAGGACGCAGTGGCAGAGGGACACTTGGAGGGACCTGGGGTGCCTGAGGTCCTTTGGGGCATCGTGGCTGCAAAGCCCATAGGCACAGCTCATGTTTGCTGCCACATCCTGCAGCTCCTGTGCCCACTCGTGCTGCCTGGGGCTCTCCTGGCACCCCAGGGGTGCAGGAGCAGTGAGTTTAGCTCATCCCATGGCACCAGGTGGCACACATTGCTCCTCGCCTCGTGTGCTGGCCTGGCAGGGGCACAAGGGAACCTCGGCGGGCTCTGCCTTGGGGGTTCAGCTGGGAAACAGCTCTGCCACGGCCCCTTTTTGTGGCCACGAGACGTCAGGGAGCCGAGCACCCATCTGCCTGCAGACCTGCCAAGCCTCAGCTGGCAGCGGCGCCCCAGAGCTGACACCAGGGATGTGCCCTCCCCAGGGGACCCTGAAACCCCCCGGCTCCCCCCACCGAGGCACCCGCAGGCAGTGGGGCTGGGGCTCCACCTGTACCTGCCCCCCAAAGCCCCTCTCTCTGCAGGGGAGGTTCGCTGTGCCCCTCAGCACTGGTGTTGCCGTAAGGGCCGCTCAGCCACCATGTTGTGCTCGGCCTTCCTGACACCCACCATGCCCACCCCGCGGCGGGGGGCTCCCCTGGGAAACCAGGTCAAGATGGAGCCGTTGCCATCCCACAAGCAGCTCCACCACAGACTTTGCCGTGCTCGTGCCACGGGCTCGTGCTCGCTGTTGGCTCAAGCCATGGCAGCCAGGCCGGCGTGGGGCAGGAACCTGTAGATCAAGCAAGTTTTGGGGGTGCAGAAAAGCCCAGGGCTGGTGTTGGCCATGGCACC
Source organism: Calidris pugnax (assembly GCF_001431845.1). Lineage (NCBI taxonomy): Eukaryota > Metazoa > Chordata > Aves > Charadriiformes > Scolopacidae > Calidris > Calidris pugnax. Next base: position 938,538 of record NW_015091149.1, read on the forward strand.
CCAGCCTGGCACCAAGTTCTCGTCAGGTTTGGGTGAAGCCCTGGGGGGCTGAGGTCAGAGGTGGAGACACTGCCCATCCCCCCCGTCCCCCCATCGCCCTCCTGCTCCAGGACAGGCTCCAGCTGAATTTCAGTCTTTGCCTTTGCTCCTTAACCAGGAGCAGGAATAACCCCACACACCCCCACCGCCTTCCCCACATGGGGGTCTCTCTGTGCCCATCGGCCTCATGGGAATCAAACACAACCCGGGGCGGGGGGAATGGGGGCTGCCCAGTGCCCCCCAACACGCAGCCCCAGAGCAGGAGACCCCGGGGGGGTGGGGTGGGTGGGCGATGGGGCGCGTTGCGGGTGGTGCTGCTGGAGCTGACAGGGCCGCCCAGCCCAGAGCGGGAGACCCCCGGGGGGCGGGGGGTGGGCGATGGGGCGCGTTGCAGGTGGTGCTGCTGGAGCTGACAGGGCCGCCCTGCGCCTCCCTGCCGCGGCTTGTCCCCACGCCCAGCGCCAGGCTGGGATTAGGGAGGCGGGGGCCAGCCCCCCCCCGCGTTCCCATCTCCCCGTGTCACCGCTGCCAGCCGGGTGTGCCGCCCGCGGGGACAACGCCAACCGGCTCCTCACAAGGAAACCGCCCGCGCCCTCCTGCTTGCACAACACCCCGGACGCCGTGCCGCGCTGACGCCGCCCGTTCCCAGCAGCTCCCAGGAGGCCGTGGAGGCCGCAATGGCCTCTGTTACCTCCAGCCGGGCTGTGGCCAAGGACCCCACGACCCCTCAGAGCCGATGCTCAGACCCCATCAGGGTCACTCGTTGGGTGAGGGACACGGGGAGGGGACACAGACGAGGAATGGCAGCCTGAGTGTGGGGCAGCCCCACGCCGTGGGACCCACAGGCCGTGCGTGGCGTGTTGGAGGCCCAGCTCCCAGTCCCTGTGCCCAGGACATGAAGGGTGGACGGCTCGCTGTCCCGGTGGCGGTGACAGCTCTGTGCCATGTGCCACACGGCTGGTGTCAACCACGGCCCTGGTCTTGCCAATCAATGAGCCACAGACCGTGCTATGGTAAGGCTCACATTCCTGTGACAGCTTCTGCCAGTGCTCAGCACAGGTGTGTGCACCGGATGGGGCCAGCAGCAGGACAGCAGTCCCAGTGTCCCAGCGACCCCACGGTGGCCTCAGCGCTGGGTCAGGGTGGGAAACACGGCCATGGCTGGAGGGGGACGAAGCAGGTGGCTCTGGCAAGGGCTGTGCAGTGAAGCTGGATCGGGGAACAGCCTGTCCCTCCATGTTTGCGGGGGACAGGGAATGGCACAGGGGACAGGAGGGATTCGGGTCCTTCCCCACTGATTTACCAGCCGGGACGTGTCCAAAGGGGCTCAGTGGGTCCAGCCCCATCTGTACTTTGGGGAACACTGGCTGCCACGGGCTGCTGGCAGGAGTTGACAGAAGAGCCCTGAGCAGGAACGTCCCCTCACCCCAATGAATCCCACAAGCCCTCCCGTCCCCCACAATGGCCTTGGGTCCAAGCCCCATGTCTCAAGCTTCATCCCCAGCCGAAGCCAAGGTGAAGGGCTCAGCTGGCCACCAGTGAGGCTCCAGTCTCTTGGGGACACTGGTGTAACCCTCCCCAGCTGCCAGTCACCAAGACCCACAGGCTCCAACCCCTCGGGGAAGCCTGGTTGGACCCTGGTCGTGTGGGGGCACCGAGCTGCACCGCACCCCACATGGGACTGAAGGCACCAGCCCCCCCAGAGCCTGCGGGAGCTCCTGGGGCAGCAGGAGAGGGGACAGAGGTGCCTGCAGCACCCAGGACAAACCCAGATGGGGCTGACTGGAGCCCCCATGTTCCCCCCAAGTCCTCCAGGCTCCCTGGGCAGGGCTGTGCGGGTGGAAGATTATTTCTCAGGAACTGGCTGATGGTGAAAGTTGTTTCCCAGGTGTGGCGCGGGAGGAATGTAAATCCTCTGAAGCCCTCACCGCCCCTGTAATTAACCCGGCAAGTCCCAGCTTGGAGCCGGGCCGCCCCAGCCCCAGGCGTGGGAGCGGGTTGGGGTGACGCAGGCGGCCTGTCCCTGCAGCACACATGTCCCCTCCTGCCCCAGGAACGCAGTGACTCACGGGGGCGGTGCGAGGGGAGCACCCACAGTCAGGGTGCTGGGTGGCTGCACCCCGGTGGGCTTGTGCAGGTGTGGGACCCCACATCCTCCAGCCTGGACGTCTCATCGCTGACCGAACCCCCCCACCCTGTCCCCCCCCGCAGGGGACAGAGCCATCCCAACCCCACAGTGGGCAGCGTCCTGGCCCCAGGGTCTCAGTAGACCCAGGGAAAGGCACCTCCCTGGCTCCCTGGGGTGGGCTCTGGCCGTGCAGGACACGGGCTGGGGGGCAACCTGGCCTGGCCATTGCCCCAAACATCCCTCACCCCGACCAGTTCTGCAGCCACCATCCCCGGGAAGTTGCCACTTGGACATATTTCTGGCAGCTCTGAGCCAGCAGAAGCCAAAAGTGCTTCAGCTCGTGGGGGGTCTCAAAAACAAAGGGCCACTGCGTGGGGCTGGCGGTGCCTGGCGTGTCTTGGAGTGGCCACACAGCCCCACAGACAGAGCTGGAGCAATGCATGGGGGCCAGGCACGGTGGCTTGGGTCCAGGGGCTTGGGTTCCAGGGGCTTGGGTCCAGGGGCTTGGGTCCAGGGGCTCAGGACCACGGGCTCGGGACCACCACACTGAGAGCATTCCCCATGGGAATAACTTGGGAAGGAGCCCCACACCACTCCCACCCCCACAGCCAGGTCCCTGTGGGCTCCAATGGTGGGGGAGAGTGTGTCTGTAACAGGCGTGTGGCCAGAGCAGAGGCAGAAATGGCTGAGCCATCGAAACCCGTGTCCTCACGCGGCGCAGGGGCTGCACGCCGCAGCGGGGGTGCCAACAGGACGCTTCACCCCCAGCCCCTCGGCGCAGCGAGCGGCAAGTGGTGCCATCTGTGGCAACCAGTCAGAACTACCCACAGACATGCACGCACACGCGTGTGCACACCCTTACACGCTTGTTCACACTCGCCTCCTCCCCTCAGCAGCTGAGGAGGGCGAGGGCACAGCAGGACGCAGGCGCCGGCTCGGTGCCAGGCCCAGTAACAGGGCGGCTTGAACCCAGGGCCTGGCTCTGCGAAGGCAGCACCACGGGGGCTGCTGTGGCCACCCCTGAGAGCTGTGGCCAGGCCCGATGCGATGCACAAAGCCTCACCGGTGAGGTGGGTCGTGCCCCCTGTCCAGTGGCCGCACACACACGGTGTGTCCTGTGTCCCCTGCCCTGCAGGAACCCTCTGTGGGGAGCAGCACTGCCAGGATGCAGGCAGGGAATGGCTGCCCACGCTGGAGCACCCCCAGTGCACCCCAGCTCCCACCAGTGGGACCCCAGTGCACCCCAGCACCCCTCAGCAGACCCCAGCACCCCCAGTGCACCCCAGCACCCTCCAGTGGACCCCAGCAGACCCCATTACTCCCAGTGCACCCCAGCACCCCCAGTGCATCCCAACAGACCCCATTACTCCCAGTGCACGCCAGCACCCTCCAGTGCACCCCAGCAGACCCCATTACTCCCAGTGCACCCCAGCACCCTCCAGTGCACCCCAGCAGACCCCATTACTCCCAGTG
>NW_015091149.1:948856-952176 GCF_001431845.1 Calidris pugnax
AGAAACACAAAACCAGCCCGGGGGGGGGGGAATGGGGGCTGCCCAGTGCCCCCCAGCACGCAGCCCAGAGCGGGAGACCCCCGGGGGGCGGGGGGTGGGCGATGGGGCGCGTTGCAGGTGGTGCTGCTGGAGCTGACAGGGCCGCCCTGCGCCTCCCTGCCGCGGCTTGTCCCCACGCCCAGCGCCAGGCTGGGATTAGGGAGGCGGGGGCCAGCCCCCCCCCGCGTTCCCATCTCCCCGTGTCACCGCTGCCAGCCGGGTGTGCCGCCCGCGGGGACAACGCCAACCGGCTCCTCACAAGGAAACCGCCCGCGCCCTCCTGCTTGCACAACACCCCGGACGCCGTGCCGCGCTGACGCCGCCCGTTCCCAGCAGCTCCCAGGAGGCCGTGGAGGCCGCAATGGCCTCTGTTACCCCCAGCCGGGCTGTGGCCAAGGACCCCATGATCCCTCAGAGCCGATGCTCAGACCCCATCAGGGTCACTCGTTGGGTGAGGGACACGGGGAGGGGACACAGACGAGGAATGGCAGCCTGAGTGTGGGGCAGCCCCACGCCGTGGGACCCACAGGCCGTGCGTGGCGTGTTGGAGGCCCAGCTCCCAGTCCCTGTGCCCAGGACATGAAGGGTGGACGGCTCGCTGTCCCGGTGGCGGTGACAGCTCTGTGCCATGTGCCACACGGCTGGTGTCAACCACGGCCCTGGTCTTGCCAATGAGCCACAGACCGTGCTACGGTAAGGCTCACATTCCTGTGACAGCTTCTGCCAGTGCTCAGCACAGGTGTGTGCACCGGATGGGGCCAGCAGCAGGACAGCAGTCCCAGTGTCCCAGCGACCCCACGGTGGCCTCAGCGCTGGGTCAGGGTGGGAAACACGGCCATGGCTGGAGGGGGACGAAGCAGGTGGCTCTGGCAAGGGCTGTGCAGTGAAGCTGGATCGGGGAACAGCCTGTCCCTCCATGTTTGCGGGGGACAGGGAATGGCACAGGGGACAGGAGGGATTCGGGTCCTTCCCCACTGATTTACCAGCCGGGACGTGTCCAAAGGGGCTCAGTGGGTCCAGCCCCATCTGTACTTTGGGGAACACTGGCTGCCACGGGCTGCTGGCAGGAGTTGACAGAAGAGCCCTGAGCAGGAACGTCCCCTCACCCCAATGAATCCCACAAGCCCTCCCGTCCCCCACAATGGCCTTGGGTCCAAGCCCCATGTCTCAAGCTTCATCCCCAGCCGAAGCCAAGGTGAAGGGCTCAGCTGGCCACCAGTGAGGCTCCAGTCTCTTGGGGACACTGGTGTAACCCTCCCCAGCTGCCAGTCACCAAGACCCACAGGCTCCAACCCCTCGGGGAAGCCTGGTTGGACCCTGGTCGTGTGGGGGCACCGAGCTGCACCGCACCCCACATGGGACTGAAGGCACCAGCCCCCCCAGAGCCTGCGGGAGCTCCTGGGGCAGCAGGAGAGGGGACAGAGGTGCCTGCAGCACCCAGGACAAACCCAGATGGGGCTGACTGGAGCCCCTATGTTCCCCCCAAGTCCTCCAGGCTCCCTGGGCAGGGCTGTGCGGGTGGAAGATTATTTCTCAGGAACTGGCTGATGGTGAAAGTTGTTTCCCAGGTGTGGCGCGGGAGGAATGTAAATCCTCTGAAGCCCTCACCGCCCCTGTAATTAACCCGGCAAGTCCCAGCTTGGAGCCGGGCCGCCCCAGCCCCAGGCGTGGGAGCGGGTTGGGGTGACGCAGGCGGCCTGTCCCTGCAGCACACATGTCCCCTCCTGCCCCAGGAACGCAGTGACTCACGGGGGCGGTGCGAGGGGAGCACCCACAGTCAGGGTGCTGGGTGGCTGCACCCCGGTGGGCTTGTGCAGGTGTGGGACCCCACATCCTCCAGCCTGGACGTCTCATCGCTGACCGAACCCCCCCACCCTGTCCCCCCCCGCAGGGGACAGAGCCATCCCAACCCCACAGTGGGCAGCGTCCTGGCCCCAGGGTCTCAGTAGACCCAGGGAAAGGCACCTCCCTGGCTCCCTGGGGTGGGCTCTGGCCGTGCAGGACACGGGCTGGGGGGCAACCTGGCCTGGCCATTGCCCCAAACATCCCTCACCCCGACCAGTTCTGCAGCCACCATCCCCGGGAAGTTGCCACTTGGACATATTTCTGGCAGCTCTGAGCCAGCAGAAGCCAAAAGTGCTTCAGCTCGTGGGGGGTCTCAAAAACAAAGGGCCACTGCGTGGGGCTGGCGGTGCCTGGCGTGTCTTGGAGTGGCCACACAGCCCCACAGACAGAGCTGGAGCAATGCATGGGGGCCAGGCACGGTGGCTTGGGTCCAGGGGCTTGGGTTCCAGGGGCTTGGGTCCAGGGGCTTGGGTCCAGGGGCTCAGGACCACGGGCTCGGGACCACCACACTGAGAGCATTCCCCATGGGAATAACTTGGGAAGGAGCCCCACACCACTCCCACCCCCACAGCCAGGTCCCTGTGGGCTCCAATGGTGGGGGAGAGTGTGTCTGTAACAGGCGTGTGGCCAGAGCAGAGGCAGAAATGGCTGAGCCATCGAAACCCGTGTCCTCACGCGGCGCAGGGGCTGCACGCCGCAGCGGGGGTGCCAACAGGACGCTTCACCCCCAGCCCCTCGGCGCAGCGAGCGGCAAGTGGTGCCATCTGTGGCAACCAGTCAGAACTACCCACAGACATGCACGCACACGCGTGTGCACACCCTTACACGCTTGTTCACACTCGCCTCCTCCCCTCAGCAGCTGAGGAGGGCGAGGGCACAGCAGGACGCAGGCGCCGGCTCGGTGCCAGGCCCAGTAACAGGGCGGCTTGAACCCAGGGCCTGGCTCTGCGAAGGCAGCACCACGGGGGCTGCTGTGGCCACCCCTGAGAGCTGTGGCCAGGCCCGATGCGATGCACAAAGCCTCACCGGTGAGGTGGGTCGTGCCCCCTGTCCAGTGGCCGCACACACACGGTGTGTCCTGTGTCCCCTGCCCTGCAGGAACCCTCTGTGGGGAGCAGCACTGCCAGGATGCAGGCAGGGAATGGCTGCCCACGCTGGAGCACCCCCAGTGCACCCCAGCTCCCACCAGTGGGACCCCAGTGCACCCCAGCACCCCTCAGCAGACCCCAGCACCCCCAGTGCACCCCAGCACCCTCCAGTGGACCCCAGCAGACCCCATTACTCCCAGTGCACCCCAGCACCCCCAGTGCATCCCAACAGACCCCATTACTCCCAGTGCACGCCAGCACCCTCCAGTGCACCCCAGCAGACCCCATTACTCCCAGTGCACCCCAGCACCCTCCAGTGCACCCCAGCAGACCCCATTACTCCCAGTG
>NW_015091149.1:954440-1016376 GCF_001431845.1 Calidris pugnax
GGAGCACTGGGGGAGCACTGGGGGGGTATTGGAGGGGTACTGGAGGGGCACTGGAGGAGCACTGGAGGGGCCCTGGGGAGGTACGGGAGAAGCAGTGGAGGAGCACTGGAGAGCACTGGAGGGCACTGGAGGGGTGGGAGGGAGGGAACCGGAGCACACACAGACCCCGAGGGGCCACCCCAAAGCCCTCCCAGAGGGGACCAAGCCCAGAGCCAGGGTCCCACCGGGGGAGAGGGGCTTCCCCTGGGGACAGCGCTAGAAAAGCACAGTCCGTGGGGGCTGTTTCCGACTCTCGTGCCCACCCTCCCGTGTCAGCAGGGTGTGTGGGGTGGGTCTGCACAGAGGCCAGGACAAGCCCTGGGAGCGGGAGGGCACCAAATCCCAGCAGAGCCTGCTGTGGAGGAGTCACGGGGCTGGTGGGGTCCCTGTCACCAGCAACAGGTTTGGCTCATCCCCCCGGGGTCCTTTGGTGTAACCGGCCGCACCCCGGGCAGGGAGAAAACCCCATTCCTGCCCTTCTGTGAGCACGGGTGAGCATCTGCCTCACCCCATCGCCAGCGTCACGCGTGTCCCCGAGCCGGGGTTCCCATGTTGGAGCGTGGAGACCTGGCCTGGAGTCACCGTCGGTGCAGCGGGTGCGGGCACGGGATGGAAGCGGGAGCCGCGGGCGGGTGCCTGCAGTCAGCATGGGAAAGCAGGGCCGCCACCGCCCGCCTGCTCTGTGAGGGAGAGGGATGAGCAGACAGGGTGTGAGCCTATTTCCACACCAGCAGCGTGAGACATGAGGAAAGGCGGGAGCTGCCTGCTCTCTGGGAGACAAGACACTGCAAAAAAAGAACGTGGGAAAACTCCAAAGGTTGGAGGTTGCGGTGGAGATGGAGCTAAAGCAATTCGTGTAAATCCCGGCAGAGGCTGCCGTGGAGGAGTCACGGGGCTGGTGGGGTCCCTGTCACCAGCAACAGGTTTGGCTCATCCCCCCGGGGTCCTTTGGTGTAACCGGCCGCACCCCGGGCAGGGAGAAAACCCCATTCCTGCCCTTCTGTGAGCACGGGTGAGCATCTGCCTCACCCCACCGCCAGCGTCACGCGTGTCCCCGAGCCGGGGTTCCCATGTTGGAGCGTGGAGACCTGGCCTGGAGTCACCGTCGGTGCAGCGGGTGCGGGCACGGGATGGAAGCGGGAGCCGCGGGCGGGTGCCTGCAGTCAGCATGGGAAAGCAGGGCCGCCACCGCCCGCCTGCTCTGTGAGGGAGAGGGATGAGCAGACAGGGTGTGAGCCTATTTCCACACCAGCAGCGTGAGACATGAGGAAAGGCGGGAGCTGCCTGCTCTCTGGGAGACAAGACACTGCAAAAAAAATAACGTGGGAAAACTCCAAAGGTTGGAGGTTGCGGTGGAGATGGAGCTAAAGCAATTCGTGATGGCTCGGGAGATTGGTTCTGCTCTGGTGCTCACTCTGTCTAGAGTGAAATAGGTGCTGATTTGTTGTCTGTCCGTCTTCCCTTGGCCAGTTGAAACGACTCTCTGGTCGTGCCCCTGACCCTGCAGCTCAAAGAGGTTCATGGGAGAGCCCTGGTCCTGCGCTTGCTGTGGGGTGGCTCTGGATGAGAGGATCCCCACCTCTGGTCCATGGCTCTGCCTCTCAGTACTGCCCTGAGCCCGCAGTGTATAAGCCCAGGATGTCACCAGGGTAAGAGGGAGCTGAACTGGAACAGCACTGAGGTCGCTGGAAGGGGTTCCTCATCCCCAAGTGGGGGCAGAAGGGCCCAGCCAGACCTTGGAGACCGGCTGCGACCAGAAGCAATTCAGTCTCTGTTATTGCTAAAACACACCTGCAGAAAAGCCGTGCTCAGCCTTCAGTTGGGTGAGCTGACAGCAGGATGGGCCATCACGGCACTTGGGTGGCTGCGAGGATGAGCTTGAACCCAGGGGGAAGAGCTCGAACCACCTGCTGAAAGATCGTCCAGTGCCAGGCAGGTCTGTGGTCCCCGATGCAAAGCAGAAGGAACCGCATCGCTCGGTGCTGCCCAGCCCCGTGGCTGAGCTGCTCCCCCCACCGAGCCACGCAGCGTGTGAACTGGGGCTGATTCACTGGGAATTGCTCCCGTGGGGATCTCCTGGGCACGGGCTGTGCCAAAACGGGCAGAGCAGGTCAGGCCGGGGCACGGGGCTGCGCTCCAGCGAGGGGCTCACCGCTGGAGGTGCCTTGTGAAGCACCAAGCGACACAGGGCCAGGACCTCTCCTGATGTTCTGCAAACAGCTCGGGGCATGGGCCAACGTGGAGGAGCATCACCCTCTCCCACGCTCACCGAGAGGAGAAAAAGGCCTGTGGAGAGCCCAGCGTGGCCCCGACACGGGGCTGCTGATGGAGGCTGCCCCCAGGGTCCCCCCCCGGGCAGAGCGAGCGGTGGCTTCACCACCGGAGCCCGGAGAAGGGCCAGGATGGAGTCGTTCCCCTTGTCTTCCCTCCACTCAGTCCTTCACCCCGCTAGCTCCATGGTTGCATCCTTCCCTTCTACAGCTAAAGGGGACCAGGCTGTGCTGCCTGTGTCCCCCTCTGTGTCCCCTCCTGTGTCCCCTCCTGTGTCCCCTCCATCCCGCAGGCAGCAGGGGGTAAGCGGGGCGAGCATCCCCCATTGCCCTGCATTTCGGGCAGCCTTGGCTCGGCCCATGGACTGATGGCTCATTGCCCTGGGCCTGCCCACAGGGAGTTTCCATTGCACACACACAACACAGGAGCCGAGTTTCCTTTCATGGTAACAGATCTGGAATCGCCTTTTTTCCAGATAATGTGGGGGGGGCTGTCAGGACACGTCCCAGCAGGTGATAAAGAATTAGCACCCGAGATAGAAACACAGACAGCGCGTTTCACTCTACACCTTGAGATATTTGTTACCCATTTTGGTGTTGTTCAAACCTACAGACCAAACCTGTCAGCCAGGGTAGAGCCCGTGCCTGTTCCTTACAGGCAGCAGCCACCTTTCCCAGGGCCGCATCCTTCGGCTGGTTCCTGCTGAGCTGGGAATTGCTGGGAAGGCACTCAGGAGAAGCTGGCCCACAGGGAAAACCCAACCACGACTCCTAATTAGCTCGTATTCACGGCATTAAAAGCCCAATTAAGTCATATTGTTTGAGGCAAATGCAAGGCTCTGACCCCAGCCCTTTCAGTCCAGCCCTCACCGCCGGGTTACACCAGGGCTGCTCGTCCACTCCCACCTCCCTCCCTTTGCAAACACGGGAGTTTGGTTCATTTTTTCCCCCCTGCAGCACAACCGAGGGTGAGATAGCATCTCCGGCGTGCTTCGTGCTGGAACAGACTCCGATACCATCGCCTGAGCTTTATGATGTGTTTGGGTTTTGTGTTGGTTTTTTTTTTTTTTATCTCAAGGGAATTCATTGTGGGTGAGTGTTGTAGGAGAGCCTGGGAGACTGAATTCTTCTGGTAACATGAAATAGCTGAAGTGGTGCCTGCTCCTCTGTATAATTGTGCCCTCTCGACAGAGCCAGAGCAAGGATTGTGTGTGAAGGGTTTCTCTCATCAGAGTGGGACCAGTCTGGGGATTGCTCTCCAGGAGCCCAGCCAGAGGTTGGGCAGCAGTTGAGGGCCAAGAACATCCATCAGAAAAGGCCAGAGAAAGCAGATATTGCAGGACAATCTCCAGCTCTCATCTGAGGCTCCTGTGCCAGCTGTAATAAAGAGCTTAAACATGGGCTGAGGTCATGATAACAGAGAAAGAAGAGCCCTCAGCCCAGGTGGTTCCTGCCCGTGGGGCTGTGGCAGAGCTTTGCCTCCGTTTAGGGCAGTTGTCACCTTCAGGCTGAGTCAGGACTTGGCCTAAAACGTGGGGGTGACCTGAGCAGGGGGGACAGAACTCACAGGGCAGCCTTTGGCCCACGTGAGGGGCTCGTGGCCAACACGGGAGCTGCCTGGAGCAGGAGGGTGTTTGGTAGAGCCACCCTGAGCAAAGCGAGCGCATCTGGAAGATCTCAGAGCAAGGGTGGCCAGGGAAGGGCACCTGAGCACGGCTCCCCCGGGGCGGCTGTTGGGTAACCCTGTACCCCCCACCACGGAGGGAAACGGGCCAGGAACGCCGATCCTCACCCTGCCAGGTTACCCCAGGAGTTGGCTGCCAGCTGAGCACCACCATCTGCACGCTCTGCCATCTGCCAGCAGCAGGGATTGCTCCCAACTCTCCGAGGGACACATGCATCCCAAACCCCCAGATTTCACAGCTTGGGGAGTCAAAAACCCAAACGTGAAGCCAATCAGTCCTGAGGCGCCGCTGCCCAGAGACTGGAGCCCTCCACCAAGTCTGTTTCTGGTTTCCTTGGTGGCCGCCCAGCAACATCACACCACCTCTCCTGGAGCTGCTGAGGAACCAGAACGTGACTCCCTATTAAGTTCTCGAGATCTAACAGCGATGCAGATGAAGCGTTGTTGTTATTGTGTCCTTCAGGGAACAGATGAAAGAAAGGAAGCACTATGAATTACTGAGGGTGAGGCTCTGGGAACATCTTAGTAACTCCAAAATCAGTTAAGTGCATTAGAATGTGAAAACAGCCAGAGGGGCCCTGGGAAGGAAGGAGATCACCACAGGAGAGAAAACACAAAAGGGCTCCTAATCCCTATAACTCTCTTTCACTACCTCACAGGCACCTCTGCTCACAGAAAAAAATAACTCCTCTTATCCGAGGATGACATCGCTGGAGCCAGGCAGGCCAGCAGGTTGGGTGTGCGATTTTCCACTGTAAACTGCAAGAGCTGGCGCCACATCAGTAAAAGGATTTTGTCTTTCTTTTTTTTTTTTTTTCCTAACAAAGAATAAAACAGTGCAGTGTCTCCCTTCCTGCTTCTTGGCTGCTTTTTTTTCAGGCCAATACCTGTCCAGCTGCATGACTATAATCGCTCAGCTCAATCCCTTAATAGCCCGGTGCAGGTGTGCCCGTCGGGGCGGCTGCTTTGTTCATCTCTGCATCTCCTCTGCCTGGTCCCCCGACACCCCCTGCTCCCCAGGTGGGGATCTCCCCCCCTCGCTGCACAGCTTGCACTTTGCCCACCACTGCTTTGGATACAGGTGCTGCTGGGCCTCCCAGCTGCAAATGTGTAGGAAAAAGCCTTTCTGTGGGCACAGATCCGAGCTGATCACACTCTTCCCATCAGGAATTGCACAAAAGGTGTCCTGGTGCTGGGGCTCTGATGCAGCTTCAAATCCTCTTTCTCTGCTTTACACCACTTAAGCATTAAAACCCATCTCAGCAATGAGGCAGGAGGAATTGTGGCACAGAAGTTTTTAGCTTCTGCAAAGCTTTCAGAAGGTTTTAGCAGACTTTTAGACTGCTGCTGGGGAGTCTGTCAAAGGGGATGCAGCAAAGCCAGGACCATCAGGCACTCCCTTTTTAAACCAACTGAAACCCCACCGCTGTCGGGGCTTTCCAGCCTCTGCAAAGCAGTACGTAAGCAGAAATTACGGGAGTTTCTTCTCTTTTGAGCTACAAGATTTCTGCCAAATATGGTATCAGTACACAAATACGGCCAGGTCTGTGCTTGTCCTGGGATAGAGGTTCTGACAGGAAAGTTTCCATTTGGCTTTGGGTCGGCCCATATAAAGATTATGGATGTGCAGAGCGCTTTAAAAATCAGCAGCTTTTTCTGGCTTTGGACTCCTTAAAAAGTGCAAATCAATGGATGTGCGGGTTTTTAACGATGTGAGACACTTGTGGGGGAGTTGGCGTAGGACAGAGGACTCACTTGTGCTCCTCCACGGGTGGAGCTGGGGCGAGAACCTCCGCTCTCAGGTGCAGCAGCAGCAGCAGGAGGGTAAAACGTAGCCCTGAGCGAGGAGCCGGGCTCTGAATCACGGCGGGTGCTGGGAACCGCGGCGGAAGGAGGAGATCCCGCGTGCGCCCCAGTGCTCCCAGGGGGATGTGACAAAAGACATGAAATCGGGGAGAGGAAAAATGATGATTCTGGAATTTGGCTCGGGCTGTTCCAGGGGTGACGAAAAACTCACCGGCAACGCCTCCTGCCCGGGCTATAAAGGGCTGCGGGGCGGGGGGAAGGCAGCACTCGCTGTCTGCGCTGCCGAGCCCGTTGTCTCTCAGCCCTCCAGCCTCCGCCAGCCCTCGCCATGAGCACCACTGTCCGGCAATTCTCCTCCTCCACCTCCCTCAAGGGCTTTGGCAGCCTGGGGGGGGGCTCCAGCAGGCTCTCCTCCGTGCGTCTTGGGGGAGCGGGCTACAGGGCCCCCAGCGTCCACGGGGGCTCTGGCAGCTACTCTGTCTCCTCCCGCGTCGTCTCGGGGCTCGGAAGTGGCTACGGGGGCAACTACTGCAGCAGCGTAGGAGGGGGCTTTGGGAGCAGCTATGGGGCTAGCTATGGGGCTAGCTATGGGGCTGGCTTTGGGGGTAACTTTGGAGCCTGCTTTGGAGGGGGCGATGGTGTCTTCCTGGCTGGAGAAAAGGAGACGATGCAGAACCTCAACGACCGCCTGGCTGCCTACCTGGACAAAGTGCGTGCCCTGGAGGAGGCCAACACCGACCTGGAGGTGAAGATCAGGGAATGGTACAAGAAGCAGGGACCTGGGCCAGAGCGTGACTACAGCCACTACTACAGGACCATCGAGGAGCTCAGGAACAAGGTAGGATGCTGGGATTAACACTGGGGGATGTCAGAGGAAGCAGAAACACTGGCCGCTGCCTCTGTAATTAGGGAGCACTAATGATGCGGTAAAAGAGCATCTCAGACACACAAACAGAGCTGGAAACTCTGAGATTTCTCAGTGTCAGCTTTTGATTACATCCTCCTGGAGGGAACTAATGGCAGTTTTCACTGGAAGAAGCAGGTGTAAAGGACATAGTGCAGAATGAAAAGTAAGAGAGGAGTCTGCGGTGATAATGCAGGTTTCTGAGAGTTAAAGATGAACGTGCAGGGAAAGCTGTGGGTGTGCGCCAGCTGGGAAACATCCATGTCATCTTTGTAAACATTCAGACAAAGTCTTTGCAAAATTGTTTCAGCTCCTGGTATCGATGAGATGTAGATGCTAAAGAGAAAAGATGGAACTGACCAATAATGAGTTTTTCTCCTCCTGTTGGCAGTCCCTGCCCCAGTGCCAGGTTTGCTGCAACCCCCCCGACCCAGGCAGCTCGGGGGGGATGTCTCTCAGTTCTGATTTGAATCCCACCTCCCATATTGGAGGAAATACTCCAAAACTTTGACTTTGTTCTTCTCTGTTACTTCTCACGTGTGAATTGCCCCCAGTAGACATGGGGGAAGGCAGTGCACGGCTGGAGCTGCAGGAGAGCTGGTAGATGGTGGATGGAACCCACTTTCCCTCCCTCTCCTCAGCCCCATGACTTTGTCCTCCCAAGCTCTGGCCTGAACCTTCTCCCACTATGGGTTATTATTTGCTCCTGGTTTTGTAACATAAAAATCAGAAGCTGTAGGCACCTGCTCACTGCGTTTTGCTCCATTTCTGCCATCAGCAAATTAAATCCATCCTGGATCAAGTGGGCACAAGGTTTGCCAGGCACAGCCCCCCCCGGTCCGTCTGTCCTGCCAGAAGAGCCACAGGTGCTGTGTATGGGGAGCAGAGGATCCCTGCTTGACCCTTGCACAATCAGGGCATGCCCCGAAGCGTGGAAACAAATGCTGTCATCACGTCACACACCTTACATGGCTTCACGCTGCCTTTTGAAACACTTACAGAAGGATTTTTGGAAAGTGAGGTCACAGGGTAATCGCCCTGATCCTGCAGTCAGGCTCAGCTGTGTCTTCCTTGTCCTGCTTCCATACACACCTCTGCTAAGGAAAACCCCAAACATCCCCAAAACCATCCCTGTCCCAGTCTCACTTGTGCTCCCACCCCTTGGTGAGCCAGGAGGAGATCCCTTGGTGAGCCAGGAGGAGATCCTGACACTCATTTAGTGCTTTTTCTTTGTCCTCCTCCCTCCAGGTCCTGGTGGCCACAGTGGACAACGCTAACCTCCTCCTGCAGATCGACAACGCCAGGCTGACAGCCGATGACTTCAGGACCAAGTAAGTCACATTTCCTGGAAAAATGGAACAAAGCCTGCAGAGGTGTTTGGTGAAATGGAGAAAAAGTCCCATCCAAACCCCGCAAAAAGGGCAACGTGGAAACAAAACCTTCAAAATGAAGGTATAATTTCCAAAGCCGTGAGTTATCCAAATCTATGGGCATTCACTGGCTTATCCCATTGCTTGTTCCTCCATGGAATGACCTCTCCTGTGCAGGGAACTCTCTCTGTGCCTCTGCTGCACATTTAACTCCTGTGTGTAGCCCAGCAAAGCCCAGCCCCAGTGACAAGGCTCAGGGTTCAGGAGCAAGGAGATGTTACAGACTCAGAGGGACGCTGTTTTATCGGTTGTTCCCCTGCGTTCACTAGCATTGGCCTTCAGAAGGTCGCCCGTGCACCATGGGGGTCATGAAGTATTGACCAATGTCAGCAGCAGCACCGAGGGGCTCTGTCCCCGGCTGGACAAGATCCTGGGTCACTTTTGTGACCATTGTTATGTCCCCAGGTTCGAGACGGAGCAGGCTCTTCGCATGAGCGTGGAGGCCGACATCAACGGCCTGCGCAGGGTCCTGGACGAGCTGACCCTGGCCAGAGCAGACCTGGAGATGCAGATCGAGAACCTGAAGGAGGAGCTGGCTTATCTGAAGAAGAACCACGAGGAGGTGAGAGGTTCAAAAAAATCCAACCTGGGACCACAAATAAGAGGTTTGGTCCAACCTTTTAGACTATGCTGAGTTTTGAACCGGTGGGAGGGAAGATGAGAAGTGCTGGTAAGGAAGGAGAGACCATCCATTCTGGATAACGGCGCATCCTTTCCGGAGCCTGTATAAAACCCATTCACCATTTTTATTCCAGTATTTTCCACTGTAGCTATTAGAGATTTATTAACGATCCCAGCAGCCTCAGCCCTGGAAGGTCTATCTCCTGAGAAATGAAGCCAACTACAGGCTCTGGTTTATTCTCTGAAGAATTAACTCAAATGGAGATTTCTTAAGAATGTAGATTATTTTAATTGTGGCTGTGGAAAAAAGGCCCCAGTTTGCTCCCTGTTGCTGTGTCTCAGTAGTACCTGCTGAAGGATGCTGCCTTTCCTGAAGGATCTGTCTTGAGAGGAACATCCCGGTAAGCGGATTGTTGGATGCATGGAGACGTGTTTCTCCTTTGTGTCAGGAAATGAACGCCCTGCGCGGGCAGGTGGGTGGAGAGATCAGCGTGGAGATGGACGCGGCTCCTGGCATCGACCTCACCAAGATCCTGGCAGAGATGAGGGAGCAGTACGAGAGCCTGGCGGAGAAGAACCGCCGGGACGCTGAGCAGTGGTTCTTCAGCAAGGTGAGTCCATGGCTGGCAGCCCCATGGGGTGTGTGGGACCCCCAGCTGGGCCTCCTGGGAATGAGATGGCATCTGACACGGGTTTTGGCTCCTGGCAGACGGAAGAGCTGAACCGGGAGGTGGCCATCAACACGGAGCAGCTTCAGAGCGGCAAGTCGGAGATCACGGAGCTACGGCGCACCATCCAGAGCCTGGAGATCGACCTGCAGTCCCAGCTCAGCACGGTACGAGGGGCCGGCTCCCCGCCGGGTGGGGGCTGAGGGTGTCCCCGTCTCCCCCTGAAGCCCCCCCTGAAGCCACCCCTCTCCTCTGCCCACAGAAAGCAGCCTTGGAGGGCTCCTTGGCCGACACGGAAGCCCGCTACGGCACCCAGCTGGCCCAGCTGCAGGGGCTGATCACCAGCGTGGAGGAGCAGCTGGCCGAGCTGCGCTGCGACATGGAGCGCCAGAACCACGAGTACAGGGTCCTCCTGGACGTCAAGTGCCGCCTGGAGCAGGAGATCTCCACGTACCGCCGGCTGCTGGAGGGCGAGGACGCCCAGTACGTAGAGGGGCTTTGCCCGGGAGGGGGCCTTGGGAGGAGATGGGCAGTAGGGAAGGAAAAAAAAATTAACAACCTGGGTTCCTTGGAGGATGCTCTGAGCCCGTTTCCTGACCCGGGGCACGCAAAAGGGTCTCCCTTTTTTGGTCCTACTAGTCCAGAACCACCCAGTGGTGGCCACAGCACTGCAGCACCCCTGGGATGCACCTTCCACCCCTTGGGTGTCCGTGTGATCCTGGGAAGGAGTGGGTACCACTGTGCTCCGAGCAGCTGGGGTGTGCGCTGCCTGTATCCCCAAACCCCCGGCGCACACACAGCCCGAGCATTTTCTCCCTTTCTACTTTGACACTAGACAGGTTCCAGAAATCATTATGGTCACATACTGGTGCAAGAAGAAACAGCAGGTTTTTAAGTAATGATTTTGTCATAGAGACTACTCACTTTTTTCCCGTTTCTGACCGTTCTTTCTCTTTTCTCCTCCCGTAGCATGTCTTCCCACTACATCTCGCAGCCTAAGGAAGGTAAGAAAATGTCCTGCTGAAGCAGCAATCATACAGAGCTCTGACATGTCCTTGGCCACCTTCTTAGCTTAGACTCTTTTTACTAATTTACCAAAATTCCTATTTTATTATGTTTTCAAAATGTGAATTGACATAAACCACTCTCACATTATACGAGAACATGTCTCAGTAGATGATCTGCGCAGACTGAAACTATATAATGAAGTATTTAGGGGTAGGAATGTGGTGGCTACAGGGGGTTCCTGAGGCAGTTGGTGGTGGTAACAAATCTACCCATGAAAATCTTTCAGACACTTTCTTCTCCTTTCCCTGTAAATAACGGCTCCTTCTTTCTCCATTGCAGCACCTGTAACCACCCGCCAAATCCGCACAATCTTTGAGGAAGTCCAGGACGGGAAGGTGATTTCCTCCCGGGAGCAGATCACCCCGGCTGCCCGCTGAGGCCGCCGCTCCCTTCGCCACAAACCTGGTGAAGCAAAGCAAAAACCCACCCCAGCTTCCGCGCCGTGGCTTTGGAGATCACCAACTGCATCTTCCCTCGTTATCACACCCCCTGTTCCTCCCCCCCCTTCCCCCCAGGGCGCGCTCAGAAATCAAATAAAGCTTTTCTTCATCCTTTTGCAAAGCGGGGTCTGGTCTGGGTGCTCTGGAGAGCTGGGCTGTGCAGGACAAAGCTCCTCTCTGGAAGGGGAAATATTGTCCACCTTTGGTACCCTGATGGTGGGCAGAACACCTACATGTCATAGCACCGCTGAGGTGGGTGGAGGTCTAGGAGGGAACTGATTACACGGTCATGGGAGGTGAAACTTGGGAGAATCTTTGTATTTCATCCCAGATTTGGTACTGGGACTTTCAGGTCAGGGCAAAGTGCTGCTTCCCCCGCTGCAAGGTGCAGAGCTGAAGCTTCACACTCGGGGAGCCCGAGCAAGAAAGTGAACATTTTGGGCATTGGAACAGGCTGCCCAGGGAGGTGGTTGAGTCACCATCTCTGGATGTGTTTAAGGGATGTTTAGATGGGGTACTGAGGGACATGGTGTAGGGGAGGACTATGTAGAGTAGGGGAGATGGTTGGACTCCATGATCCCAAGGGTCTCTTCCAACCTCAATGATTCTATGATTCTATGATTCTATGATTCTATGAACAAACCCCAGGTCACACAGCCAGGACGATGCACAGGATCCCCTTCCCCGCTCTGCCCCTGCGGCCGCCGTGCGGGGGTAACGGGCTTGGTGGTAAAACGAAATTAAGGGGCAGATGTGGCAGGGAGACACCCGCTGAGGCCCCCCCAGAAACACAACCTCAGTTTTGTTTAATTCTCGCTTCCGACGGTGCTGCTGCAGGGGCAGGTGGTCAGGGGTGGGCACGGGCTGCCCCAGCAGAAGGACCCAACGCGGTGCGAGCGGTTCCCGGCGCCGCTGCCCGTCGGTGGCTGCTCCTGACGCAGCACTTCCCCGAGCGGGGCCAGCCGTTCCTGGAAAGCCAGTTCAGACACATTCTTGGCTGGATCCTGCCACACTTGCTGCTTGGTAAATCCGGCTTCTGAATCAATGTGATGATTCAGAGGAGTGCGACCGAGCGTGTGTAAAGATAGAGCCGGCCACGGGGTTTTAAGATTGGATTTTATGGGGAGATAAGGGAGAATTTATGGCGTTTTGTTCAAAATGTTGAAAGGATCCCCACAGGCAGCTTATGGCTTTTTTTTCAAAATGTTGAAAGGATCCCCACAGGCAGCAGGGGCAGGGATGCAGGCTCTGGAGCCCCCGTGCTATGGCTCTGCCAGGGCTGTACCCCGAGTCCTGCAGAGCTGATCCCCCGTGGCCCAGGCAGGGCATCCCTTGCCCCCGTGCCCTGCGCAGCACCCCAGGGCGAGCAGCTCACGCTCTGCCTGTGGGAGACAGGGTTTGGTTTTGGAGTTTGCTGCTCATGAACAGTGATCTCACTTCCACCCGGGGGGGTTCCACCACAGGATGCACAAACAGAAGCCCGTAAAGGAGCGCTGTGGTCGGGAGAGTGGGTCTCGCATCGTGGAGGGGCCACCCCCAAACAACAGGGCACGTCCTGACCCGGGACACCTCCAGCCCCGGCACCTCTGCAGCCCCCCCTCTCCAGAGGGGTGTCCCCGGGGTGCTCCCTGCCCTGGGTGCTGAGCAGCCCCAGCTCAGGTGCCTGGGAGGGGTAGGGACCCACACAGCCCGCAGGTAACTCCTGGGGCTTCCAGGTCACTTCGCAGGGAACCCCAGCTCTCCCCACGGGTGCTGCAGGGACTGTCACTCCCTCCGGCAGCTCCTCGGAGCCCCCCAGGGGGGTCACTGCCCCCCGTTGCCCCCCCTGTGACACCCAGCGTGGGGATGCCGAAGGTGCCCGGCTGGAATTCATCCCGGCTTTATCCGTTTCTCCTGGAAGAGTCTGGGCACACCCGCGTTGCTACAGAAACGACAAATAATACTTTGTTAACAAAATCCCCTGATGTTAATTACTCCCGTTCCTGCGAATTGTGAGGGAGGTGTGGAAAACAGAAGGTGGATTCCCTCCTGCCCTGGGCATTAACAATCAGCGCTGACCCGCCTGGAACCCGCCGCGGAGGGAGCTGCCGGCGGCGGCCGATGCAGACGGGCAGCGGCAGCTCCAGGCAGGTTTCAGAAAGTGGAGTTTAATTCCAGAAAGATGGTTCGACTTCTCAGACTACGCCGAGTTAACCTAACGTTAGAGACCATTTTAGAAAGACACACAAAGGTGTGGCTTTTCAGCACGTTTTGGAGGACTTTCCTGTGATAACCTGACACCTGATCTGATCCCAGACTTTATAATAGCCCTAAAACAAACACAGAAGTGGTTTTGTTCCAGTGTTTTCACCTGCCGGGGCTGCTGATACTTGGGTTTGGAGCCAGATCTCCCTTTTCCTCCTGAAGTAAGGCAGAACTGCATGTTTAAACACCAATGTGCCACCACAAAATTACTACGATGCCCCATTCTGATTGTGAAATGTATAAAAAATAGGCTCACTGTGTGTATGAAATAAGCAGAATCTGATTTATTAGTAGTCAGCCTTTTATTCTAAAGGGAGCGCAATCCAAACAATATGCAGCCCTTTGTGGTTGTGTTCAATGGGAGGCCATGGAAATAACACCTTCGACTTTTTAATACGTTGTTTTAAGTCTTAATTAACACTGAAGGATTTTAATTGCTGCCTTGTGGTATTATCAAAATGTCATAGATCTTCTGAGCAATGTGTATTTTTATGATACGGCGGTTAAATAGGAAACAGAAGATGAAAGAAAAGGCAATTTCATGCAAAGGAAGAATATGTCCCGTGTGACGCCGGGACAGGAACTCATCCTACAGCGGGTCCCGACGGGTCCGAAGGGCTTTGCTCAGCTGAGGCTGGGGGTTTGGAATTGGGGGGGGGGGGCTCTGCACTGGTTTTGTCACTGACAGTCCCCTTCCCCTGTGCCACTGCCACCCTCAGTGGGGACAGCCCCCGAGTCCTGCCCGTCCGTGTCACCCGGGTGAAGGTGAGGGAATGGAGATGGGGAGAAAGCACATTCCTTGGAGCGGCACGTCCCGGCCGCCCCCGCGCCGCTGCGCCTCCACCACCCCCACCTGGGGATGGGGAACAGATGGCCCCATGCCCCAAATCCTGACCCTCACACGACAAAAAGATGCTGCTGCCAAGAGACAGAACCCTCCTCCGGCCACAGCAAATGTCATGGAGGCTCCATTTCTCCATCTCTCCAAGCTGTGTGCGAGCTGTGCCGCTCCGCAGCCGCCAGCTCGGATATTCCAAGGACACATCCCGCTCCTCCATCGCTTCCAGCTCTCTGCAGATAGAGGGGAGGGAGCCAGGCCCTTTAAAGCCACTTAGAAATCTGCCCTTGTTGCTTATTTCCATACTCTTTCCCCCCCCTCCTTTGGCAAATGATCTGAGGAGGAACTTGGCTGTTGGGAAGGGGTTGTTGGGGCCTGTCTGCGAAGGCAAACGATTCACCAAGCACACGCATGAGAAATATCTCCTCCTCCACGCCCTGCATTACTGGCGGGTGACACTCGGATCTGTGGTTTCTGCCCGTGACGCAGGTCAGCTCAGAGACCCAGCAACGGAGCTCGACCGTGCCCGTTGAGCTCAGGGCTTGAGCCTCCCCGCTCCTCGGAGGCAGCCTCTACCTCCGCCCAAGCTCTGTGTCCACAGGAGCTGTAAGCTCCAAACTCTCACTGAAGTTGTCCTCCCTGGTCACAACGGATTGAGATGTTCATCACACAAAACATCATTAGCATTGGCTGCTAAAATATGTTACTTTCACCTTTGTGCTCTTGTTCTTCTAGAGACCAGGAGCTTTTTTCCTTACATCCTTCAGCTACTTTATGCTGTTCCACATCTTTTCCTGGAGCATCTCCTAATTCTCCAGTTACACCCTGCCCTTTCTGACTGGTTTGCGAGGCTCTGGTTCACAGAGAACACCACAAACCACCCCGTGCTTGTTGCCTTTCCACGTTCCTCCCCTCTTGGGTGGTCTCGGAAGCGAAGTGAAGAATTAAACGAGCCCTGAAGCACGAACTCCCTTTTCATTGCTTTTTCATTACAGACCATCCCTCTCTCTCTGGATAAAAGAGAGGACTCGTATTTCCAGGATTGGTAGCCAAGTTCCTTGGAGCACCATCGCACTCCCGGGGCTGTGGATGCACACCCAGGGCTTCACAAGAGGGTTCTTGTCCCTGCAGGTGTGTGCAGCCGAAATGTGGTGGCCGGGACAAAGAGACACAACCAAAGAGATGGTGATTTACTCCATCGAAACGCTCCCTGAACAGTGCCCTTTCCGAGCTAACAGTACAAAGCAGCATTAAAACGTAGCCCTGAGCAAGGAGCCTCCTACTTTGAATCACACCTGACTATTTACTTGGAAACGGAAGAAGCACAACGACGCCCTTTGTGAGATAAAAAACTTTCTTGTGGAATATGACAAAAAGCGCGAACAGGAACAAAGGCAAAAATGACGATTCTGGAAGTTGGCTCAGATTTGAGGGGTGATGAAAATCATCGGGAATGCAACAGGGGGGGAAAAAAAAAAGCAGCACTGGCAACGCCTCCTGCCCGGGCTATAAAGGGCTGCGGGGCGGGGGGAAGGCAGCACTCGCTGTCTGCGCTGCCGAGCCCGTTGTCTCTCAGCCCTCCAGCCTCCGCCAGCCCTCGCCATGAGCACCACTGTCCGGCAATTCTCCTCCTCCACCTCCCTCAAGGGCTTTGGCAGCCTGGGGGGGGGCTCCAGCAGGCTCTCCTCCGTGCGCCTTGGGGGAGCGGGCTACAGGGCCCCCAGCGTCCACGGGGGCTCTGGCAGCTACTCTGTCTCCTCCCGCGTCGTCTCGGGGCTCGGAAGTGGCTACGGGGGCAACTACTGCAGCAGCGTAGGAGGGGGCTTTGGGGGCAGCTATGGGGCTAGCTATGGGGCTAGCTATGGGGCTGGCTTTGGGGGTAACTTTGGAGCCTGCTTTGGAGGGGGCGATGGTGTCTTCCTGGCTGGAGAAAAGGAGACGATGCAGAACCTCAACGACCGCCTGGCTGCCTACCTGGACAAAGTGCGTGCCCTGGAGGAGGCCAACACCGACCTGGAGGTGAAGATCAGGGAATGGTACAAGAAGCAGGGACCTGGGCCAGAGCGTGACTACAGCCCCTACTACAGGACCATCGAGGAGCTCAGGAACAAGGTAGGATGCTGGGATCACCCAGACACCTCCATTAAAGTCCTTTTTAAAAAGCTTGTGCTGCTCCTAAAAGCTGAAGAGTATTAACGAACGATAGGTAATTGGTCTGAGATGGGAAAACACAATGGTTGGAAATACAAGTAGTAATTTATGAACAGCAGTCTCTTGGTGATGTGCTCCACAGGGCACAGAGATGGGTGTTCAAGGACTGTTCCTGGGCAGGGAAGGGGGGGTCAGGCCCCAGCAGACACGGGTTCAGTTCCCTGGTGCTGCAGGTGCTGCCACCCCCGGCGTTCCCTGCCCGTCCTCCATCCTACCCATGACCCAGGAATGTGCTCCCTCTGCCAGGTCCCTGCAGGCAGGGACACGTTATCTCTTTGGCACTGTTCACTACCGACTGATATGCAAATGCAGATGCTAAGTCTTTCTCAGAAATATACTACAAATCAGACCTCCTCTAGCCTGATAGCAGGCTCAAGGCAGGGGTTATAAAAGCAAGAGAGTGCCCTGTGGGACACTTCTTCTTTGGGAGGTGCAACCACCGACACAGATGAATGTCCAGGCATCAGAGCAGGCTGGGTTGTGGTGCTGAGGTCAGGTGTATGCCCTGCTCTAAACGCAGTAGAGGAAATCATGGCCGAGCTGGTTTCATTACTCTTAGCCACTCCCCAGCTGATTTTAGGCAAAGGTTCTTGAACAAAAGCACCAAAATCTGTTCTTCCTCTTCTCCTTGGCCTCATTGTCCTCCCTGTGCCCGCATTACTCATCAGGAGCTGATTGCCTGGTCCTTCCCCACTGCCCACGCCTGTGACAGCGGGTGACAGCATCCTTCTCCCCCGGAGGGCACAAGGTGTGGGTGGGTGATGACAGGACCTGGTCTGTGAGAGCAGATTCCAGGGAGATGGAGCAGCTGCCGACAGGCTGGAGTCAGCCCCTGGGGGAGATCACATACCTCAAATTCTTCAGTTCTTTAACCCTTCTCTTTGGGGTGAGGGGCTCTTGCCTTGATACCCAAAGCTTCTTTTCAAATCCCAGCTTGGGAGGTGTGCTCTGGCCTGGAGCAGAAGCTGTCTCCAGATCTGTGCAATGAAGTGCTGGGTCTCACAGAAACCCCCTGCTCGGGACCCAGAGGGAGACAGACCCTTCCCTTCCCTCCCACGCCACAGCTGGGAAATTACCACACCAATATTCCAGGATTATTGCTTGGATATCCCCTGAAGCACCAGTGAGAGCTTTTCATTGGCTCGTGGCTACAGAAATTACTGCTCGTTAAACGGCCAATCATTTTCAAAATCCCAGAGCAAATTTTTGCACCTCAGGTGTAATTACGAAAGCAAAATACTTCAGGCACAGGGCACTCCTTCCTCAGCCCTTTTTTCCATCCCAGCCGGGCTGTTTGGAGTTGCCAGACAAATGCCAGGGCACTGCCAGGACTCTGAGCCTGGTGGGAGCCACGGGAGGTGCCACCCCAGCAGGGACAGCAGCCTGTGCCATGTGTGTGTGCCCGAATCGGTCCATGTGGAAGCCCAGCCCAGGAGGTCCGATGCTGCTCCAGTCCTTCTTCCGAACGGGAGCTCAGGCAGCAGCATACTGGGTTTTTGGAACTACTTTTTCACTCTTTCACTTTATCTCCCCCCTTCCAGATTCTTTCTGCAACGGTGGAAAATGCCAACATCGTGTTGCAGATCGACAATGCCCGGCTGGCGGCCGACGACTTCAGAACCAAGTGAGTCCAACACCTTCAAGAGTTCCCTGGAGAAGGGAGGGAAAAGCCAGGGAGTTCAAGGCTTTGCTTTGCTTTCTGCAAGTGAAGTTGCCCCACCAGGTCACTGCTCAAGGGAAGGGTGATGTTTGGGAAGTGCTCATCTCCTGGAGACAGCACTGCCTGGGCATTCCCACCTCGTGGGGAGCTCTGCATGCACATTTAACAAATGATGCTCGGGCAGAAAAATGCCAAAGTGGGGAAGAAAATAACAAGAAAAGACCTGTATCAGCTGGGCTCCGTGGTGCAAATCTGTGTGTGTGTGTGTCCAGGTTTGAGACGGAGCAGGCTCTTCGCATGAGCGTGGAGGCCGACATCAACGGCCTGCGCAGGGTCCTGGACGAGCTGACCCTGGCCAGAGCCGACCTGGAGATGCAGATCGAGAACCTGAAGGAGGAGCTGGCTTATCTGAAGAAGAACCACGAGGAGGTGAGCACGGAGCCAGGCTCAAACTGGGACCTACAAAATGGGAACCTTTGTCCACAATGGGAAGGGGTCAGGTCAAATGTGCAGGAGCATCTCTGTAACGAGGGCTCTGAGGAGACACTCGAGTGGGTAAAGGGGAGGGAAACAATCCTTCAGAAAGGACCTCCAGGAGAAGGTCTGTAGGGTTCGTGTGCTGGGTGCGAATACGAAATTTGTCAAGATGGGAATGCAGGGATTTCACTCTGACGCGCATCATGTGTCTCTTTTGTGTCAGGAAATGAACGCCCTGCGCGGGCAGGTGGGTGGAGAGATCAGCGTGGAGATGGACGCGGCTCCTGGCATCGACCTCACCAAGATCCTGGCAGAGATGAGGGAGCAGTACGAGAGCCTGGCGGAGAAGAACCGCCGGGACGCTGAGCAGTGGTTCTTCAGCAAGGTGAGTCCATGGCTGGCAGCCCCATGGGGTGTGTGGGACCCCCAGCTGGGCCTGCCGGCAGCGCTGTGGGGCGCGTGGGACCCCCAGCTGGGCCTGCCGGGGCTGAGATGGCATCTGACACGGGTTTTGGCTCCGCTGGGGCTGAGATGTCATCTGACATGGGTTTTGGCTCCTGGCAGACGGAAGAGCTGAACCGGGAGGTGGCCATCAACACGGAGCAGCTTCAGAGCGGCAAGTCGGAGATCACGGAGCTACGGCGCACCATCCAGAGCCTGGAGATCGACCTGCAGTCCCAGCTCAGCACGGTACGAGGGGCCGGCTCCCCGCCGGGTGGGGGCTGAGGGTGTCCCCGTCTCCCCCTGAAGCCCCCCCTGAAGCCACCCCTCTCCTCTGCCCACAGAAAGCAGCCTTGGAGGGCTCCTTGGCCGACACGGAAGCCCGCTACGGCACCCAGCTGGCCCAGCTGCAGGGGCTGATCACCAGCGTGGAGGAGCAGCTGGCCGAGCTGCGCTGCGACATGGAGCGCCAGAACCACGAGTACAGGGTCCTCCTGGACGTCAAGTGCCGCCTGGAGCAGGAGATCTCCACGTACCGCCGGCTGCTGGAGGGCGAGGACGCCCAGTACGTAGAGGGGCTTTGCCCGGGAGGGTGCCCTGGGAGGAGACAGGTCACAGACACAAAATACGCTGCTGGGGGCTTGGTCCGATGGCACTTCCAGGGTTCATCCTGACGTTGATTCCAGGCAGGGATGCCCCGTGGCTCTGCCCCTGGTGTCCATCTGCAGGGAGATGCTGTAACGGGCACCTTTCACTGCTGGAAGGGGCTCTGGTCCCTCTGCCCTCCAGGAGACACTGGGGAGAGCAGTTTTTTTAACAATTGCTGTGGGACACTCTTGTTTTCTTCCTGCCTGAATATGGAGCCCATGTAACAACAGAAAAAGGATTTTGTCCCTAACTTCTCTTTGTTTTTCCCCTTCTCTTGTAGCATCTCTTCCCAGTACTCCTCTGCGATGTCCTCACACTCGGGCAGGGATGGTAAGTGCCCACATTGCTACAGACATTTATAACAAACAGCTTTGAGACCCACTTCTAGAGCAGCAACCAAAGTGATGGAGTGAACTCCCTGTGGGGTGCTGTGCCCCTCGCTGGCTGCCTCGGGGTCCAGAGCCCGGGAGCATCTTACAGTCACCAGCCATGGGACAGAGCTGTTGGGAAGGGGAACACCTTGCACTCCTTTAGCACAGGAATGATTTGCCCTAAATGGCCCCTGTGATTGCGTGGCCAGTCTTCTGGCTCCACACAGAAACATCAAGGGATGCCACACATTCGGGGAGCGAGGCTTTTGCCGCCCTGAGCTTTCCCCTGGGCCAGGCTCTGAGCTCTTCCCAGCCAGCGCAGGGCTGTTTAAAAACAGCATTTTCCAGTACCTTGTGGGATTTCCCACATCTTCCTTAAGAACATGCGACATCTGATAATGCGTTAAGAGATTTCCCTCCTCCCTGCCCCCTGAATAATTGTTCTCCGCTTTCCCTTTGCAGTCATGACAACCTCCCGCCAGGTCCGCACCATCGTGGAGGAGGTGCAGGACGGGAAGGTGGTCTCCTCCCGGGAGCAGGTTGCCCTCACCACTCGTTAGGAGGGCTACCAGCTCTGTGGACCCTCGAGCCCAGACTCCAGAGAGCGGAACCACTGCCTGAGGCGGGATGCGATAGGGCTGTGTCTCAGAGCCATCAACTTCTCTCCCCTGCTCCTCCTCCCTCTCTTACCCTGATTCCACACGGGTGCCGTCGTGCACTCTGTACACATTTAATAAAGCTTTTTTTCTCTCGTTCGTGCAACTGCAGACTTGTCTGTCACTGATACGTGATCTCTCAAAGCCTCGGGGTTGTGTGTTCGTGCCAGGGAAAGTCCTAAGAAACCACAAGAAGCCGGTGAGAGTAGGGGAACCGAGGGATATGGGTTCCACCTGGAGCAAAAATAATTGGACACAGCTTTTTCTACTGAACTCATTGCTTGTAAAGACATGGGACCGGCTGAGATATAACCCAGATAAGTTTGGTGTTGGGTATTTGGTGTGAAATGAAGGCAATGGTGGAAGGATGGTTTTGAGGTCAATGTGCCACACGACTGATAGTTCAAGCCAACAAAATAAAGCTCAGTTCTCTAATTCTCGGTTATCACTTTCTCCTGTAAGTTAAATGTAACTTAAATGGCTCCAGCAAGACCCCTACTGTCACACGTACCATTCCAAGACACAAGCACAACACCTGGCTGCTTGGCAAATCTTATATATACATATGTTCTGCCTTATTCAACCGTCTTTAAATCACACTATTAGGCATATTTATACAGGTCTTTTCATGCTGCCCGGGGCTGCACTTAACAGCTTCGCGAGTAACCATTGCTTAATCCGCAGAGGGATGAGTAGCAATAACTTTTTATCATTATGGCATCTGGTGGATCACTGCTGAAATCCTTCCTGAAACACTGGAGCTACCTATGGTATGTCAACAACGCCTGCCGCCGGCTGCCGCTCCGGAGGAGGTGACTCAAGGGCTGTGCTGGTGGCCAGGGACCAGGTTTGCCTTTGCCCACTCTCCTCCTGGAAGCCACCCAGGAGCAGAGGATGCCGTGCTGGTCACACAGCCCCCAGATGTGTCTTGGGGGTGAGACAGGAGAGGAAACTGTCTTAGACCCAAAAGCCTGAGGGAATCACTTAGATCCAACTTCATGCTCTCTAGCTCTGTCTTGGCCCATGGCCTCATGTTGGTCGCCCACCTGGAGAACACAGATTTGGGCTTTAGACAAAAGGAAAAGGTAACAGTTTGCAGTAAATCGGGTTCCCTTTGCTAATAACGATGTACAAAGGGCCTTTTGCAGCTCACGTTAAGCACTGTCTGTTGGACTATTATTGGTGATTCATTCTCCTCCAGCCTCCACAAAGGCACCACAGTCCTGATGGGACACTGACAGAGGCTTGGAATGCTCCTGGCCTGGACTGGTGCTTGGAAAGAGCCGGTGACCTCATGCTGGGCATGATGAGACAAGCAAAGGAGAGGGAAGGTGATCGAAGAAGTGGGGAACCTGCCAGGTCTTTCCAGAAAAGGGAGTGTGAAGAGATGTTATCAGTCCCTGCTACTGTTCAGCAATTACAGAAAGGGGTAGGAAACGGGACACAGCGCAGAGTTCACCGACTGTATCACGCTTCTCTCTGCTGGAACAACAGACCTTCCCTGCAGAAACAGGAAATCTCAAAAATAACAACTAGATCAAGCAATAAAGTACTTCAGCATCGAGCTGTCCCAGACCTTATGGCAATGGCCAGGGCTGCAGGGTGGAAATCCTCAATAAACTGCAAATGTGCTTTATTCTTCTTTGCCAGGAGAAGGGAGTAGTTGTACTTCCATTGCAATGGCAGCTTTTTAACGCCCCAAGTGTAGGAA
The DNA here is from genome assembly GCF_001431845.1 of Calidris pugnax. NCBI lineage: Eukaryota > Metazoa > Chordata > Aves > Charadriiformes > Scolopacidae > Calidris > Calidris pugnax. The sequence continues at coordinate 976,628 of NW_015091149.1, forward strand.
TACAGAAAGGCTTCCTGAAACCCACAAACATCATGGATTAAATATAAGTAGGAGGCTAAAAGAGGATGTCAGTCCAAGAGTACGTGGCTCTGCTGCAGATGGTCAGGCACGGCCGCTTCTGCAGCCAAAAGGGCACAAGGGAGAGATTTATTGAGCAGAATATTTCATTTTCTTTGATACCTGTCACCCAGTGCTGAGAGATCCATTTACCTCTGCTGGTGGGAACAGCCTGCAGGGAATGCCTGAGGAGAGCTGGGAGAGCTGGTGCAGAGCCCGGGTTTGTAATCGGTTTATTCAGTCCCACTGGGAGGATCTTATCAGGAGTTTTCCACATTCACTAATGTATATTTGCATCCATGAGAAAGGCTGAAATTCTGCTCTGCTTAAATGAAGCTCTGCAAAACCCCATCATCATAAACAGCAGAGAGGTCTGGGCTCAGAAGAAGTAATCACTCTGTTACATTACAGAGCTCTGAAGAAGGAAAATACCACGTAACTATGAGGCAATTTATTTTTTATTATTACTCTTCGCTGCACACAGTTTGGATCTGTGGAACACGGACAAATTACCACATCCAAGAGATGGACAAACACCTGGGTTTGGAGATAATTTCCTGCAAGATGAAAGCCTTCATCAAGAAAAACCTTGTTGGGATTCACCAAGGAGTTAGAGGAGCAAGTCCTCGGTGAATAATGGTGAAACCTTAATGGACAACAAAACCAAAAAGGAAAACCAAGGACATCCTTGAAGGGTATTTCAAACACATAGGATGAAACACGCAGGATGTGCCACAGTCAAACTTAAAACCAAATGGCAAGAAAACTTAAAATGAATAGTACTTAAAGTGAGCATCATGTTTCTGATCTTTAAAGCCCCATGTTTCCATCAGACAGTTGTTCTTACAATGCCCTGAGGAGGAGAATTACTGTTATTATTGTTTCTATCCCACAAAGTGTGAAATTGAGACTCAGAAAAGCTGATAGATTGGCCCAGAGGGACTCGCAAAGCCGGGATGGGAACCCCGGTGTCACCAGGGAGGGAGAGCAGCGTCGTACGGCCAGTAACAGGCAGAAGGGAAGTGGAACCACAATGACATCAATAGGTCGATAAGAAAATACTTTGTTGATAGCAAACAGAACAATTTTCCATAGGGGAAACTCTGAAATTTAGCTGGTGATGAGCAGGCAGGAGCTGGGGCTGCTGCAGCTCCTGCTGACACACCAGGACGTCCCGACACGGCTCTCCAAGGCAGGACCAGCCCCGTGAGGGGTCAGGGATGTCCCCATGGCCCAGCGGGTGCTCTTGGGGTGGCAGAACGTGCCTGGGTCTCCCATCTCTGCCCTGGCTCTCCCTGGTGGCTGCCAGGAGCCCAAACCTGAGCTGGGGTGGCAGCCTGGGCTCTGGCAGGGCTCAGGGCTCGGTGCCGTGGCTGAGTCACCAAGACCTGAACACAGGCAGTGACTCAGGGAATATTTGTAATAACATGAAAAGCTGGATCTCCCTCTTGGGGGCACATGAGGCTTTCTGTACTTCATAGGCATTAGCTGAAGAAACAGTCTTAAGCCTTAAAATATCCTGGGATTACCAAAGGACGGTCCTCCGGGGAAATCTAATCTTCCTCATTTTCATTGCTCTTTTGAACCTGATCATTGCAGGCGGCAGATCAACCCTCGGGGACAACGCCACCGTGCCCATCCCCTGCCACCCTCCTGCTCCAGCCCAGCACGAGATGCAAATGCCAAGCTGAAGCCTAATGCCTTTTTTTCCTATGTTTTGCAAAGCTGATTAAATGGGAGCAGCACCTTTGCCCAGGGGAGGCTTTTCTGCTCGTGGGTTACTTGAAGTGATAATTTTTCCTTGTCAGGCCGGCACGGCTGTTTCTGAGCCGGGAGCTCCTCACCAGCCATCGTTCCTCTGCTCCCCTGTGTCCCCCAGGGGCTGGTGATGCCTCTGAGGGGCTCCCAGGTCGGGCCAGGACGGCTCCTCGGAGGCGCTGCCCGTGGCGGCCGCGCCGAGCAAAGCCCCGGCCACAGACTCCAGTCTGGGAGTCAGGAAAAGTTAATTCTGGAAAGAGGAGCCTGCCATTACGCATGTAGATACCGTCATTAACAGATCTCCTCACACAAACATGAAAATGGCTTTTAATAAAGCGAGGAGCGTAGCTGCTGGCAGGTCCCCAGGTGTGCTCTGCTGTGAAAGCAAGAGACGGTTTTAATAAAAATTACAAATTTGGGAAAGGAAAAAACTACCACGAAGAACCCACAAACCCAGTAAAATCAAGAGCGAAATGATTATTCTCCTTTACAAAAGCTGTAGGAATTCTAATCCCCATTGGCCACAGAGACCTACAGGAAGATGTGAAGTCCAAAAGCATGGAAGAAACGTGGACACCTCTGCTCAGTTTTCAATAATCAAAAAAACCCTCCACTCATTAATGCTTTTCTTATTGAAAAGTTAAGTACTGCATGTTTCCGAAATAAATGTTAGCTTTGCGTTATTTTTACAGTTCTTCTATGGAATAAAGACCGATTCTGCCCAGTTCTTTTGGGTCCATGCAGAGGAGTCTGGTCCTGGCCGTGCCACAGCCAGGATCTGGCCACCACCGAGGCTGAGATGTTGCTGGGCACCCTGGCACAGGTCCTTGGGATCTGGGCACCGCCGAGGCACGCCGGGCACGCCTGGCACAGGCTTCTCCTGCTAATTAGGGATGTAACAAAGGATGGGCACACACAGAACCCACACCACATTTAAGGTGCTCTGGATTTGCTGTGCCAAGATAAAATCAAGCACTAATGAACTTGGCCAAATGAAACAAGCAATAGTTCTGAAACGGGCTGCACCCGACGCATCCTTGATGTGCCGTGTCCAGGTGACCTGGATGCCAAACCCAGGGCTGAACACACGGGGGAAAGTCAGCCAATATTAGCACAGCTGTATTAATGGTATTAATAAAATGAAAGATTCAGATGACAAAACAGTTTAATTATTTCCCTTCTTCCTCAACTCAGCATTCCAAGACTAAAAAATAGTTTAATAACTTTTTAAAAATGATCTTTCCTAGTGTCTTTTCTAAATTTAACACATTTTCCCTGGATTATATTTGGAGAATTTCCACGGTGCTGGTTGGAACTGGGTCAGACCCACATGGGATAAGGCTGTTTCTGAAATTCTCCACGTTACTGTGTTAGAATCTTATGGAACATCTCATGTGGCTGCTCACAGTTGACTGCAGCATTTGGTACTCAGGAAATAACCTTTGCTCTTTTATTTTGGATAAATATTTGAATATTTTGTCTACCCTGGAAAGCAGCAAAACAAATACCATGGGATGTGCCTTCTGCAAAGGGATGTTTGCACACACGAAGGAGAAAGAGAAGCAACAAACAATCACTGGTACCATATTTTTCTGTGCATTTCGAGGTCTGATGACCCAGACCCAGCAGGTTGTCCCCTCGCTGCAGTGCCCGCGCAGAGGCCACGGGGCAGGATGCTCTCCTGGCTCTGGCCCCGGGGACCGTGGGAGCTGGTTGGGGGGGGGAAAGGGGGGCACCCCCAGTTCTGGTGGCAAAGAGGGGGAACAGGCTGGGTCAGATAGGACGGCTTTCCCACAGCTTTCACTTTCCGGGTAGACTCGCCCACGCCAGGGATGGATAATTGCTATGATGTTTCATTCCCCGGGCACTCTCGGGTATTGTCGGTTTTTTTTTTGTGTCACTGCTGGTTCGCTGTCATCACAGGTCAGACCTGATGATTCAGGAAGTCCCATTTTTGATGTAGTTTTGAAACACGCTTCTGTTAACCAAAGCATCTGTCTGTTGTGGGATTTCTGGAGACAAACGCCTTTGGGGAAATATTTCCGGCTGCCAAGAAAACAACCAGCACTAGCCAGGTCACAAGGAGGAAGAATAAACAGCCCTTCTCCGGTGGCAACATCCAGGAGGAACGGTATAAATAGAGGACCGTGGGGACGGAGGGAACACAACCAGCTCCTGCAGCGACCGGTGCCGCTCGCCCTGGGCTCCGCGCTGGATCCTCGTGCCCTCACCATGAGCTGTGCCGTCAGGCAGGTCGTCACCACCTGCTCCCAGGGCAGCTCCGCGGCCGGCAGTGCCAGGAAGGTCTCCTCCGCCTCCTCGGGGAGACACGCTGCCTACGACCTGGCTGGTGGAGTCGGCAACTTCTCCGGTGGCAGTTTAGGAGAGGGGTTCCTCGGGAAGCAGCTGAGCGCCGGCAGTGCCGCCGGTGGGAGCTTTGGAGCTGCCCAAAGGGCTTGTTCCACCCTCGGATTCAGCGGTGGAGGCATCTGCGGTCGGGGTGTCGGTGGTGGCTTCACCAGGGTCAGCGCTGGTTGCGGTGACGGGATCTTGTTCGCTAACAATGAGAAGGCGACGATGCAGAACCTCAACGACCGCCTGGCCTCCTACCTGGAGAAGGTGCGGCTCCTGGAGGGGGACAATGCCGACCTGGAGTGCAAGATCAGGGAGTGGTACGCCAAGGTAGGGCCCAGCTGCGAGCCACGGGACTACAGCTGCTTTCACAAGGAAATCGAAGACCTGCAAAACCAGGTAAATCACGGCTTTCCAAGAAAATTCTTGTATTTCTTTGGGGTTTGCTTTCACGTGTGGACAGACCAGTGTCGAACAGCAGAGGCAATAGGTGTCTGGAGGGGCAGATGAAGCAATAGTTTATATAAAACGGATGGTTTGAGGGAGGAGGACACTGGGTTTACAGAGAACTGGAGCTTCAGCTCCACCAACCTGGCACGTGGGTTTCCCCGGTGTGATGCCACCTCACTGATTAATAATCCCAATATACAAGAATCATTATAAAATAAGTGGGTTGTGTTACTCCAGGGGGATGGTTCCTCCAGGACCTTCTGTAGCCAGAGGAAGCCACAAGCCAGGGAGGGACTCTTTGCCAGGAGGTGTAATGGTAGGACAAGGGGAAACGGTTTTAAATTGGAAGAAAAAAGATTCAGATTAGATCTCAGGAAGAAATTTTTTGCTATGAGGGTGGTGAGACACTGGAACAGGTTGCCCAGGGAAGTTGTGGCTGCCCCATCCCTGGAGGGGTTCAAGGCCAGGCTGGATGGGGCCTTGAGCAACCTGCTCTAGTGGGAGGTGTCCCTGCCCAGGGCAGGGGGGTTGGAACTCGATGATCTTTGAGGTCCCTTCCAACCCAAACCATTCTATGATTCTATGATTCTATGAATCTCTCTCCTGCGTTTTCTTTTCCAGATCCTGTGTGCGGCCATGGAGACGAACAAAATCCTTCTGAACATTGATAACAACCGGATGACTGCTGATGACTTCAGAGTGAAGTGAGTAGGGTGCTGAGCTGGACCGGGGGGTTCCTGTGCTCAGCGGTGAGCGGTGGTGATGGGGAAGCCCTAACACTCTGCTTGTCCTGCTGCCATTGACCACGGTCAGAGCATCGCATGCCTGAGGCGAAGAAGACCTTGCTCCTAAATTTTTTTCCCCACAAACTCAACTCAAGGGCTGCCGTGGCTCGCTGACATGCTGACCTTGCTTTGTTGACTGTGGCTTAAGGTACGAGACCGAATGTGGTCTCCGGCAAAACGTGGACGCGGACATTTGCAACCTGCGCCCCGTCCTGGACCAGCTGGCCAGCTGCAAGACCGACCTGCAGCTCCAGTGCGAGGCTCTGACCGAGGAGATGTGCTGCCTCAAGACCAACCACGAGGAGGTCAGATTGCCCCCGACTCTTAGAGAATTAAGAAGAAAAGAAGACGGAGTGTGGATATGACTGATCTGGTGCCCGTGTTCTCTGCAGGAAATGAGCTGTCTGAGGAAACAGGCGACTGGAGACGTGAGCGTGGAGGTCAACGCCTGCCCTGGCCCGGACCTGAGGAAGATCCTGGAAGATCTGAGGTGCCAGTATGAAACATTGATGGAGCGCAACCGCAAAGAGACTGAGCAGTGGTACGCCTGCAAGGTACTACATCCCCCCCCAGAGCTGTCTCTGCTCTGCCTCTCAGGGGAAAAGGGAAAAATAAGAGATTAAGACACTTGCAGGAGATGTTTTAATATGAGCAATTGTGTCACAGATGTGCTCAGCACCTAATCGTGCTGCCCACTTTCAGTGCTCTTCTGTTCGTGGCAGAGGGGCCACCGCATGGTGTTACAGGGTCCCGATGGAATAAAGAGGGGGGGCTTTAGGTTTGGGAATAGCCAGGCAGAGTGCGGGGCGTGCACACACGCAGGGCAGTGAAGCCCCTGCACAATGAGGTGCTGCGGGGGGTGAGGAAAGGGGTGCTCTTTTCATACCTCGCAGGTGGAGGAGGTGAACCTGGAGGTTGTCACAAGCAGCCAGGAGATCGAGTCAAGCAACAAACAGGTCACCGAGCTGAGACGGCAGCTGCAGGCCTTGGAGATCAACGTGCAAGCCCAGCTCACCATGGTAGGTGATGCCACCGTCATCTACACCTCAGCCCCCCTGCCCCCCAGCTCTGGTTAGGAAGCTGCAGGACCAGAGCCTGTAAGCGAGGGGCCGAGCCTGCAGCATGTCCAGGCACCTTTGTGTTCTCCATTTTTAGAAAGAAAACCTGGAATCGTCTCTGGCGGAAACCGAGTGTCGCTACAACAAATACCTGGCGGAGCTACAGAGCCAGATCTCCTGCGTGGAGCAGCGCCTGGCTGAGATCCGGGCGGAGATGGAGTGCCAGAACCAGGAGTACAAGATCCTGCTGGACGTCAAATGCCGCCTGGAGCAGGAGATCCAGACCTACCACTGCCTGCTGGAGGGCGGCCAGCACGACATCATGTACGCAGGGCACTGGGGGCACTCACACCCCTCTGCTCTCACTCACGGGGACGTGCAAATTCATGACAGCAGTGGTAAAAGCAGTGTTGTGGTGAAGAACCAGTGCTGACCTGTACCAGGCAGGGCTATTAGCAAACCACGAGGTGTTTGAGGATTTGGCTCTGGTAAACGTCCAGAGTGCAAGCCAGAGGTTGTGCCCCCTCTTGGGCTAGTGAAGGTGGCCAGGAGTGGCCCCCGGTGCTGTCCCAGCCACCGGGGCAAGCAGCATCACAGCCCTTCACTGGGAGCTGGGCAAGGTCTTTGACCAACACCGTCGTTAACTGAGTTTTATCGGCTTTGCGGCAGCTAGACAGGGACTGGCAGGCAAATTAACTGAAACAGATAAATTATCTAAACATTTTCAGTTTCACACAACAATTTTAATTAAAGTTTTGGGAAAATTAATTTGTATGCAAAGCAGTTGGCTCTTCCCTTGCCTCCCATTGCCTGGGATTTTGAAAGAGTGAGGCAGGCTGGTAACCTCCTAAATGGCCGCACACACAGAGAACCAGCCCGAGCACCCACCGGCTCCATCAGTCGGGAAAAAGGGGAGTTTTGATGGTGGTGCCCCGAGGTGGGCTCTCCTGTCCTCAGTTAGTTACAGGAAATATCAGTTCTTGTTCCAAAATGCCCATTGCAGGGGATGAAATGACACTGCCAGAGCCGTCTCAGGGCCTCAGGTAATCCTGAGGGCTTCACCATGGAATCAGTTCTTGTTCCAAAATGCCCGTCGCAGGGGATGAAACGACACTGCCAGAGCTGTCTCAGAGCTCGGGTAATCCTGAGGGCTTCACCATGGAAAAGGAGTAGCTGTCAACAGGCAGGCAGGATGGAGGATGTGCTAATTGTTGCCCTTAATGACCCTCGTGGTTGGAAGGGGAAATGGCCAATAGTGAGGGAAGAGACACAGCTAAACCAAGGAGAGCAGCTCGGGGTCCAGGGGCAGATCTCCGTGTGGGGATGTTGGGGCTTTGGTGACCAGCTCTGTCTCCTTCCACAGAGGCCCGGTGGGAAGAGGAGTCCCAACGTCTGCTGGAAGAAGCGGTGGGATGAAGGCCGGCCTGTGCCCGCCGTGCCTGCCCTGAGCCTGCCTGTGGGGGTGAGGGGAAAGGTGAGGGGTCCTGAGATGCTGCTTCTTTAGTCCTGCTGTGCCCCTGAGAAGGAGGAGGAGAAGGAGGGGTCTCCAAGCTCATCTGGGTGGTGAAGAGGGGCAGGATGGTGTTGATGGTAGAGCCCGGGGACTGATCAGGCAGCGTCAGGGGATGCAGCTATGGGGCGTTTATAAATTTATGCCTAGAAAATAGATTTGACACTGGGGAGTTACTAATAGTAAATATGTTTAAATAAGACTTTCAGAGGAACTGGCAGGGGGAGTCAGTCAGTCACGAGTCTTTCAACAAGTCCATAAAATGAAGCAAGGGAGGGAGGAGAGGGAAAAGAAACGTCAGGACAAGAGCATGGGGATGTGAGAGAAAGGCACGGTACGCAGAAAAAAAACCTAAAAAACTAACACTCCCGGCTCCCCCTCGGCAGGTCCCCCCAGAGATGAGAGCTGCCCCCCAGCCCCACTGCACCCCCCCGAGGAGACCTCGCAGAGAACAAACCATTTGGAAAAAGCAAGGCAAAAATAACCCGACAGTTCTCAGTCCTGCTTACGGCACCAGTGGGAGGGGGCTTTGCAGAAGGGCTGCCTCCTGTCCCCCCCGCTGTCCCCTGGCCCCATCCTCTGATGCTGCTGGGATCCCACCACCCAGTTTCCCCTGGGCTGAGCTGCTCTGCGGGCACGCGTCTGGCAACCACCAAAGCTTGTCCCTAATAAAACTTTGCTGCTACTGACACAGCCTTGAACCTGAGAAATAAATGCTACAAGTCAATTAACATGCAAGTATTTCAAAAATCGTTACGCAGGTAGTTATATTTGTCATACGCCTTTGGTCAGAAATCTGTCTTTCCTCTGTATCCTCAAAGCAAACCTCACAAGGGAAAAAGAAAAATAATCAGTGTGCCCGTCTGCCACCCTGCTCCTGCTGAACCCAGTGCCTGCAGGAGGGTGGTGGAGAGGACGGAGGAAAGGGACTGGTGACACTGGGGGAAGGCACATTTGCTGAGGCATAAGCTGAGCCCTGAAGTAGAAGGAGAGGAGGAAGAAGATGCTCAGGGAGGATGGACAGTGTAGGGAAGGGGGTTCAAGGCAGCCTGACCGACCAGTGTCTGCTGAGAGAGAGAGACTTCTGAGTGAAAATCAGGTTTTCATTAAAGTAGGTGTGTGCTAATATAATATAATATAATATAATATAATATAATATAATATATAACACCTTTGAGTAATTATGAATGCACAGTAATAGGATAAAAGCAAGAACAACAAGTTTTCCCAAATAATCCTGAAGCAGTAATTTTGAAAGCAAAGCTCTGCTGGACCAGACACACCCTTCTGGTGGAGGGAAACAATTCCCAGAGAAAATGCTAAATAAAGAACCTCTAAATGGATTTTTTAAAAAAGGCAAACAGGAAGAACCAGCTGGCAACATGTGGGAAGATAAAAGGGTGAGACAAATTAATATGTGGGAGAGAACGTCTTTAAAAGTCAGATACAATAAACAGCCAGGAAAAAAAAAGATGCCGGTATTTTACTACCAGAGAGAAAGGAATTACAAAGGCACTGAGGAACACGACTGAGTTTTGCTGCTTGTGCAAGCACAGGCTCCAGACCCTGCCTGTCCCTTCTCACCAGCAGTGGGACCTGACTCCTGTGAACGGGGCTCACCATCTTTGCTCCCCATTATGTAGCTCCTTTTCTCTTTCTCTAATGAAATATTGGCCGGGGTTTGACGACTAACCTTATGCAGAGGTCTAACGTGAGGGTTTCTAACATGAAGACCTCGGAGGATACGATGAGTCTGATTTTGTGTCCATTTCTAAAGGAAGAAACGGCTCAGACGCTTCTGCAATGACCATGTGGGACAAGCCAAAGCTTCCCCACATGCCTGGCAAAAATCACAGCAAAGATGGGATGTTTTGCAGACAGTTTTGTTTGTTGCTCTGAGCCTTTGTCCTGTGTCACCTCTGGACACCGTGTCAGTGGCTGCACTGGGGCTGGTGGATCCAAGGACCAGGGCCGTCCCCGGGGATGGGTCTCTCCAGCCTCTGCCCAAGTGACAGACACCAGTGAGCCCCGTGGCAGTAATTGCTCTAATGAGCTTCCGGACAAGGCTCTGTGTTAAATACTTTCTCTACCACATTCTGTATCTCCCATTCCTGCAGCACTAATCCCACCATGGGTCGCAGCACTATCGACCCTGCCTCAGACAGCCCCTCCAGCTCCAACTGCTGCGCAGCCACGGGAGGATGCTCCCTGCCCAGGGAGTTTATGACCTGGACAGGGATGGGAGAGGATGACTGTGGAAACAGGGTAGGAAGAGACAGGGAAGAGAAGATAAATGAAAGGCAGAGGCTGCAGTGCATGGGACACAGTACTGGGGGTGCCCTGGGACATCGTAGGCAGCCGCTCACACCAGCACAGGGAGTGCAGCTTCTCAGAGCTGCCTCCTTTTCTCCTCTAATGTGCAAATTACAATTATCTCAAAGACAGACTGTGATTCTGTGATTTAAGCTGGTGGTACCAGATCAGGAGAGGAAATGAAAATAGCAAGGGTGGGAGCCCCGGGGAGAAAAGGGGGACTATGAGCACTCGGGCTGTGAGCAGGGGGTCTCAGCATCCCGGCTGTGGGTGCAAAGTGCTGCAAAGTACAGGGCAGTCTCTGTCCCACAGAGAGAGCAGAGACATGGGAATTACACCACTGCCAGAGGAACTCCCTGAGGAGTGAACATACCCGAGGTTTAAGGCATCGGCGAAGAAACAGAGAGAAAACAAGTAGTTGAGCAAATTGCCAGTGCTGGAAATCGGCCACGAGCTCAGGGCTGCGCAGCACAAGCAATTACACCCGATTACAGGCACTACACGGTTTTAATAGTAGGGCATATTCTGCTGTGAGGTACAAACTATAATTTCTCTATAAAAGTCTGTCTTATAAAGTACCCAGATGGGTACAGTCTCACTCACACCCACACTAACGATCTTCTAATGTGCAAATGACAATTATCTCAAAGACAGACTGTGATTCTGTGATTTAGGCTGGTGGTACCAGATCAGGAGAGGAAATTAAAACAGCAAGGGTGGGAGCCCCGGGGAGAAAAGGGGAACTATGAGCACTCGGGCTGTGAGCAGGGGGTCTCAGCATCCCGACCAGCGGCTGCGGGTGCAAAGTGCTGCAAAGTACAGGTCAGTCTCTGTCCCACAGAGAGAGCAGAGACATGGGAATGACACCACTGCCAGAGGAACTCCCTGAGGAGTGAACATACCCAAGGTTTAAGGCATCGGCGAAGAAACAGAGAGCAAACAAGTAGTTGAGCAAATTGCCAGTGCTGGAAATCGGCCACGAGCTCAGGGCTGCGCAGCACAAGCAATTACACCCGATTACAGGCACTACACGGTTTTAATAGTAGGGCATATTCTGCTGTGAGGTACAAACTATAATTTCTCTATAAAAGTCTGTCTTATAAAGTACCCAGATGGGTACAGTCTCACTCACACCCACACTAACGATCTCTGGGGCTTGTATTTTTATTTATTGGCTTGTGCAACATTTATAAAGAATTACATAGATGAGAAAACACCTACTGTAATCAGCAGGAGATTTCTCAGCTCGGGACATGAATAACATAATTTAAATTGCCACCATGAACCACATATTGAAAGTGTATTGAAATGAAGAGACTTTTTAGCACAAGTATGAAATACAGATAAAAAGAAGACAGTGGGGAGGCTCTGCTGGCCCCCACCTCTGTCTGCCCGTTTCCATGGTGCCACCGGGTGGTCTTTGAGCACAAGGAGCCCCCCCGTGCTCCAGTTCTGCTGGTCAGGTTCTGTTTGACCCCCACGGCTCTGCCAGCAGGGACTGGACAAAAGCCATGATCCCCCTCCCTCCCCGGGCTGTCCCCACAGCAGGGACAGGGCTGTGGGTCCCTCACCCATCCCCATTCCCATCTGTCCTACACAAATTCTCCTGCGCTCCTCTTTGCCATGATAATCAGCCATGCTTCTGGGAAGTCTGACTGCACTGGCATCATCCAGACACACTGGAAGGAAATTAAAACCCTTCTCAAAAGGAATCAGGGCAGATTGTGAGCTTCAGCAGGAAGAAACCTCCATGTTCTGCTGAACTTCTACTTCATCACTCGCAACTGCTCAGAGGTAGCTTGAAGATGTGAACAGTCAGCAAGAACAAACTGCAACAGAGCAATCACCCTGGTCTCTCGGGCGTATTTAAGACCTAGGATCATGCTGTTACCAAACTCATTGTGATAATTGTTTCTCTTGCCTTACAGGAATTCTGCTAAACACGGTGGTATAAACCAATGAGTCACTGCCCAGAAAAAAGTCGTGGTCTGCATTTAAAAGATGGGAGCATGAGGTCTGGAGCCGGCTCAGTATCACATCAAAGAAGCGTTTAATAAGTGATGCCTAATGGCTATTATGCAAATTACTAATGGTAATTACAAGTGACAAGATAAAATCATGTTCCAGTGTGGTTGCACAAACACCATTGAAGCAACGCTTGTGAAAGCAAAGTTCTGCCGAATGAGGCACACCCTCCTTGTAGTTGACACAAGGGAACACTATCAGCTGCCATGAGCAGCGCGTGGAGAGCGACCAGCCGGGCTGCGGTTCATAGAATCATAAAATCAATCATAGAATAATAGAATCATAGAATCATTCAGGTTGGAAGAGACCCTTGGGATCATCGAGTCCAACCAGTTCTGCGCAAGGGCTGTGCCACGGGATGGCCATGGCTCCCATGGGTCCAGCCTTGGACATGGGGCATCCTCCGGCTCCTCCTGCGCTGCCCATCGCCCTGTGTCAGCGCTTACACTCATTCCTCCACTCCCAGATTTCTCCTCTTTTCCCCAGTGCCCACCAGAGCCAACAGCGTTTGCAGCGACTCTGTGCTGGGACCATTGCACAAAACCGGTTCTTTCCTCCTCTCCCACATTTAGGTTGTGAATGTCCCAACCTTTGGGGACATTTCTACGTCTTAGGCTTGCACAGTCCTTCCCTACACACAGTTCCACCCCAAGGCCACGCTCTGGGCTGCAGGGACACACACACACAACACAACAGTGGAGGAAAAGAAATGAGTTTGGTGGGGAAAAATGCCCAGACTGATGGATGTTTCAGAACAAGAGGGTGGCTCAGAGCGGGAGAAAGCAGAGAGCCACATGGCCAGCAAACACCCACACGGCTTGCCCGCCCAGTGGCCAGTCTGGGTGCAGGTCATGGAGCCTGGACACAGTGGGAAGGAGCAGGGCAGTGCCCAGAGTGGGACCACCATGGCCACACGCTGCCCGCCCACCCACAACAGCCCAGTGAGGGAAAAATCAAACTGCTTTTAAAATAGTCTGGTTAGTCAGGGACTGGCTTCTGGAGACATCCCAGTTCCCCAAGACAGGGAAAGGGGAAGGGGAAAGGGAAGGGAAAGGGAAAGGGGAAGGGGAAGGGAAAGGGGAAGGGAGGGAAAGGGAAAGGGAAAGGGAAAGGGAAAGGGAAAAGGAAAGGGAAGGGGAAAGGGAAGGCAGCCTCAACCCTCTCTCCAGGTCTCCATTAGGCACCTTCTGAAACCCCACACAGCAGAAGCAAAGCTCCAAGCAATCCAGACATTATATTAATTTCTGTGGGCTCTTACAGCCACACCCTGTCTTCAATTATATTCCTCAAAACGACGGATGAAAGGCAGATTCACTCCCTACGCTCCTTTTTGCTCATGACTTTCTCTACAGTGCGTCCAGGCTGTGTGGGGAGCGCGGGGATGTGTTTCTGGGGGGGAGGATGGACTTGTATTTCAGGCAAGGCAGTCCCGGCTAGGAATCTGAGTTCTGACAGACTCCAGCTCTGTCCTTGAGCAAGTTCTTTCTCTGAACCATCCAAATAATGAATATTCAGATGTTGCCAGCCTCGGGTAGGCGTCTTTTTATCACTTCTGATCTAAGTAAAGAAATAAATTATCTCGCTGGAGAGCGGAGAGTCCTAACCCATGCTGGTGAGAAGACGAGCACACCTATATATGCTTGGGGACACTCTCTGGCCGTGGTGACAGAAGCCACCTCACTGCACACATGGTCCACCCTCCCACTACAACGTAAGAGGTGGCCGAGGCCCGAGCGTGGGTTTCCTCTGCCCCAGGGGACGGCGGCTCTCAGGGCTCCCTCTTGGGGTGCCACACTCACCGCCAAGGAGGATTTATCACAACCACTCCTGTAAATACGGACACACTTGAGTCAAAGGTCAGTTGTGAGTAAGAGCTGGTTGGGAATTCCACCCTGTAGGGAAGAGAAGCCTCCGTCCCCTGGAGAGCAGGATATCCTCCCATGACAGCCGTCTGCCGGAGAAAGGGACCTGCACTGGTGGAGCCAGTTCTCCCAGCGCTCCTCTGGCTGCTGCTGGTCTGGCTTTGGAGATGGTGCTCCCACGACCAGCGAGGCCGAGCCAGAGCCTGCTGCTGCTCTGACAAACTCGGCTCAGAAAGGAGGAAAGCTTTTCTCCTTCTTATTTTGTGCTCAGCGCAATCTCGGTAACGGCAAAGACCTGCAGGACTTCACCTCAGTCCATCGGGGAACGGGATGTATGGCCTGTGGATACTCCCTCTCCTGTCAGCTCTGCCTTTATCTGCGATCACCACAAATTGAGGCAGCGTGGACAGCAATTAGAGTAATTGAAAAATAACTTGAAGGAGGTACTTGCTGCACTCCAGCTTCCAGCCAGCCTGTGTAACAGGGAGACACGGGGGTACGCGGGGACGTTCAGCTGCCCCATCTCCACAGACCGAGCGCGTTGTCGTCTCGTGTTTGTGTGACCAAGGATAAACCACAAACGGGGAACTAAAACCACAGGGGACTGGATGTGTTTAAGGGCCGTTTAGATGCGGTACTGAGGGACATGGTGTAGGGGAGGACTTTGTAGAGTAGGGGAGATGGTTGGACTCGATGACCCCAAGGGTCTCTTCCAACCTAAATGATTCTATGACTCTATGACTGACCTCAGGGATGTAAGAAATCTCACAGTAAAGCATGTATTAGCCCAATGGTCTGTCAATCTGCTGGGTGACAGACCCTGACACCACGACATCCCCAGCCTTTTCACCACCACAGTCACTATTATTCACTCTTTTCAGAAGTGAGAATCTATATTAATTTCCCATTTTTGTTCCGCGGACTCTACCATAGCATGTGATACAAAAATGTTTATTTGACTAAGAATAAAATAAATACAAATTAATAAAAGATAAAAGGCACTTTGATGTTATAAATACCAATGTTTCTTCTTTGTACATAATCTAGGGCAAATTTTTTTTCTCGACTTGTTGTAAAGTTTGCATCATACAAAAAGCTGATGACTCATAAAACATTATTTTACTTTTTGGAATAAGCTGCTGACATGTAAAGTATCTTCCTTGTGAACTGGGATTTCTAGAGGGAAACTGCCTATAGGCTATTTATTCTTGGCATAAACAGCCAGACTAGCCAGCCCCGTGGGAAGAAGAAACACCCTGTAGGTGACACCCCCTTTGGAAGGTATAAATAGAGATCTGCGGCAGCAGCCACCCCGCAGTCTGATTCCGTATCAAGCTGTGCATCTTGCTTTGGGCTTTGGGTTGGATCTGCAGCTGTCCTCACAATGAGTTGTAGTATTAAGCAGACAACTGGCTCTCTCAGGGGCAGGACCAGCGGTGGCAGCTGTGTGATTGGTGGCGGTGGTGGTGGTGGAGGAGCGCGCATCTCCTCCGTCTCCTCTGGAAGATACACCACGTGTGGGATAGGTGGGAGCCGGGGGTTTTCTGGTAGGAGCTACTGCGGTGGCGTGAATTATGGAGGAGGACTGAGCACTGGCAGTTTGGTTGGTGGAAACTATGGAGGTGGCTTAGGAGCCGCTGTCCTCGGAGGATGTTCAGGCATCGGATTCAGCGGTGGCAGTGCTCGCTTTGGCGGTGGCATCGGAGGTGGCCTTGGTATCGGTCTTGGTGGAGGGGTAGTTGGAGGTGGTTTTGCTGGTGATGGCATCCTTCTTTCTGGTGACGAAAAGGTCACCATGCAGAACCTTAACGACCGCCTGGCTTCTTACCTGGACAAGGTGAGGTGCCTGGAACAAGAAAACGCTGACCTGGAGTGCAGGATCAGGGAGTGGTACGCCAAGCAGGGCCCCTTCTGTGAGCCCCGGGACTACAGCTGCTATTACAAAGAAATAGAAGATCTTCAGAACCAGGTAACATCCTTTCCCAGCTGCTTTCCCCCTTGTAAGCTTCTCCCACGGTGCTGGTTCACAACTTAATGCAGTTTCCAGGAGAAATTTCATTGGTGTCAGGTGCTTTCCGTAAACAGCCATTAGGAGACCTGCCTGCAGAAAGCCCGAGAGCTCCAAGGTAAAACCTTGAGTCTTTGGAGAGTTTCCATCCCTTTTATTCATCGGGTATATTTGAAGGGGAAAATGTTCTGTTTATGGAATACATCTGGACTGGCTCAGTCAGTGGTCGTTCTGAATTAGGTTTGTGCCAAGGTGTTTAAATAGATATATGCCGAGAAGGCAACTAAAAGAGAAATAAATAATGGATCACATTAATTTGCCTGAATCTATTTTTCTATTTTACTCTGTCACTAGTCTTTTTCTTTTTTTTTTTTTCTTTTACAAGTTTACTCTTTCATACAGAACTGGGAAATATAGGGCATCTCATTAAAAATCAGAACAAAGAGAGCATTGCCATAACACATTTTGAGTATGCAATTTAAAATGAAAAACATTTGTTTGTAAAATGTGTTTGGCAAAAATCCTGGGATGTTAATGCACAAAGGAGAGTAAAGTGAAAAGAATCCAGGAAACAGATGGAATGAGACGGGTTTATAATTAAGTCTGGAAACAAAGCTTTTAAATCTCTTATCTGTGAAAGTAAGATTTAGATGTAAAAGGTTGGGTAGATTGTGGTTGCTGCTGGACACCACTAATTACACCTCCCCGACTGTCTGCATCTGATCCACGTGTTTTTAGCCTTTTAATGCCTTCACTGCGCTTCCCTGAACCCCCGTGACTGCTGCACCCCTGCTGGCCCACGCCTGCTGGCTAATATTAAAAATATATATATAGAGAGAGAAAAAGGCTGGGTTTGGCAGCCCCGGGCAGAGGGTACGTTTGAGTCCGAGGATACAGGGAAGAGACCTCAGGAGTGAATGTTCTTTTTCCAGATCGTCTGTGCAACCATAGACAACAACAAGATCATTCTGAACATCGACAACAGCAGGATGACAGCCGACGACTTCCGAGTGAAGTGAGTACCCCCCAGCACACGGCTGTGTCCCCCCCGTCACCGTGCTCCTGCCCGCAGAGCTGGGGAGAAGGAGCTCCCAGAGGGGTCTCCTGGGGTCTGTGGGTCAGGACAGGCTGGAGGCTTTGCAGAAAAGCTCTGTTGTCCACTGTCTCCAGAGCTGCCTTAATCCTGGAAGTTCCAGGATGGAAAGTTTGGGGCAACGAGATATTTTTGGGTGGAGATTAGAGGTCTTCAGAAAGCAGAAGGGATGTGCAGGCAGGGAGCAGGGAGGGCTGGCCTGGGCTGCCCTTCTGGCACCTGGGGAAGCCTTTGTGTGTCCCTGTTGGAGCGGAGAAACGCGGTGAGTGACATCTCTGCCCGGTGAAAAAGCTCCAGAGCAGGCAGGGCGAGGGCAGGTTTGAGGGAGCCAGCCTCAGACCGCTTTTCTCAGCAGCCTCCGAGGCTCATTAGGAAAATACCGTAAGGAAGACGGATGATCCAATGGAGAAAAAAAGAGTCAGCCAGTGACTGCTCTCCCTTGTGCTCCTTCTTGCCCTCAGGTACGAGACGGAGCTGGCCCTGCGCCAGAGCGTGGAGGCTGACATCAATGGCTTACGCCAAGTCCTGGACCAGCTGACGCTCTGCAGGTCTGACCTGGAGGCTCAGCTGGAGTCGCTGCGGGAGGAGCTCTGCTGCCTGAAGAAGAATCACGAGGAGGTAGGGTCCTCTACTCCCCCTCTCATCTCAAAAGTCTTAGTTCATGCAGGATCCATCACCTTCCATGGTCCCCACCTCTGGGGTGCTGGCGAGTGGTTGGTGAGACAGTTCGGGTGAACTCGGGGCTGTGAACCTGGCAGAGAAGGGCTCTGCTGGGGGCTCTGCTCCTCCCTACCAGGGAACTTAGCTCCCTCGGTTTTTTCCCTTCTTTTTTTAAAAATGACATGATCTGGGTGGTGTTTCAGGAAATGAACTGCCTGAGGAAGCAATCGACTGGAGATGTGAGCGTGGAGGTCAATGCCTGCCCTGGCCCAGACCTGAGGAAGATCCTGGAGGAGATGAGGTGCCAGTATGAAACGCTGATTGAACGCAACCGCAAAGAAGTTGAGGATTGGTACGAGTGCAAGGTGGGTGAATTCATGAGGTTCCAACTTCCCTCGCTGACACCACAGTTCCTCAGTGACTTATTACACATCAAACCCACACAACCAGCATTTAGCATTGCTTTAAACTGACCAAGTTTAAAGGGGGACACTGCCCCTCCGTGTCCTTTCATGGGGTGATGGGAATTGTGGCGTGTCAGTGAGACTTGAGGCAGGAGCTCTTTACACAGCAGTGACAGTGAGAGGAACTGGACTATTGGAAGAGCAAGAGGAATGAGGAGCACGGTTTACACTCCATTAGCATGAGAGAGGTCACCCCAACCTTTCTCATTTCACGGTTTTTGGGAGCTTCTCTGCCTTTTCCTTAACCTGACCTACATGAAACACTCCCTGAACATCTTTATCCCGGATTTTTCAGATTGAGGAGGTGAATCGGGAAGTTATTACGAGCGGTCAGGAGGTAGAGACGTGCAACAATCAAGTCACGGAACTGAGACGCCAATTGCAAGCCCTGGAGATCGATCTCCAGGCTCAGCTCAGCCAGGTGGGTGGGAGCTGCGGCAAAGCTCACGGTTGTGCTCGGGTGGGAGGATTCACAGCTTAAACGCCGTGTTTTTCATGCCTGTGTATCGGTGTCGTGCCACGTCTCACTCCTCAGAGGGACAACCTGGAGTCCTCGCTGGCCGAGACAGAGTGTCGCTACAACAACCACCTTGCTGAGCTGCAGACGCAGATCACCTGCGTGGAGCAGCAGCTGGGCGACCTGCGGGCGGAGATGGAGTGCCAGAACCAGGAGTACAAGATCCTGCTGGACGTCAAATGCCGCCTGGAGCAGGAGATCCACACGTACCGCTGCCTGCTGGAGGGCGGCCAGCAGGACCTCATGTAAGTAGCTTGGGACGCACCCGATGATACAATAAAATATCTGTGCCCGGGGTATTTTAACGTAAAAGCAAGGTGAGCAATAGGTGGAGGCCCTGCACAGCTCCCTCACTGTCCTATTTGAGCTGCCTCCTAATTGATGGTGACGATCTGCTTCCCTGCCCTGTGCCAGCCACTGCCACGAGCAGAAAGGTCACTGCGATATTCTGCCACTTTTTTGCGAAAAATGAAACCAGATTGAGACAATGCACCAAGCAGTTCTGGTCTGTTTGTCAGCTCCTTCACTGAAACGTTATTCCATAGTTTAACCCCTGCCAGTGGCCAGGACCACAGTCACTTGTGCAGTTCTTCCCCTTCCCACCAGAAGGGCAAAGAGAAAAGGGGGAAAAGGAAAGGGAAAGGGAAAGGGAAAGGGAAAGGGAAAGGGAAAGGGAAAGGGAAAAGGAAAGGGAAGGGGAAAGGGAAGGCAGCCTCAACCCTCTCTCCAGGTCTCCATTAGGCACCTTCTGAAACCCCACACAGCAGAAGCAAAGCTCCAAGCAATCCAGACATTATATTAATTTCTGTGGGCTCTTACAGCCACACCCTGTCTTCAATTATATTCCTCAAAACGACGGATGAAAGGCAGATTCACTCCCTACGCTCCTTTTTGCTCATGACTTTCTCTACAGTGCGTCCAGGCTGTGTGGGGAGCGCGGGGATGTGTTTCTGGGGGGGAGGATGGACTTGTATTTCAGGCAAGGCAGTCCCGGCTAGGAATCTGAGTTCTGACAGACTCCAGCTCTGTCCTTGAGCAAGTTCTTTCTCTGAACCATCCAAATAATGAATATTCAGATGCTGCCAGCCTCGGGTAGGCGTCTTTTTATCACTTCTGATCTAAGTAAAGAAATAAATTATCTCGCTGGAGAGCGGAGAGTCCTAACCCATGCTGGTGAGAAGACGAGCACACCTATATATGCTTGGGGACACTCTCTGGCCGTGGTGACAGAAGCCACCTCACTGCACACATGGTCCACCCTCCCACTACAACGTAAGAGGTGGCCGAGGCCCGAGCGTGGGTTTCCTCTGCCCCAGGGGACGGCGGCTCTCAGGGCTCCCTCTCGGGGTGCCACACTCACCGCCAAGGAGGATTTATCACAACCACTCCTGTAAATACGGACACACTTGAGTCAAAGGTCAGTTGTGAGTAAGAGCTGGTTGGGAATTCCACCCTGTAGGGAAGAGAAGCCTCCGTCCCCTGGAGAGCAGGATATCCTCCCATGACAGCCGTCTGCCGGAGAAAGGGACCTGCACTGGTGGAGCCAGTTCTCCCAGCGCTCCTCTGGCTGCTGCTGGTCTGGCTTTGGAGATGGTGCTCCCACGACCAGCGAGGCCGAGCCAGAGCCTGCTGCTGCTCTGACAAACTCGGCTCAGAAAGGAGGAAAGCTTTTCTCCTTCTTATTTTGTGCTCAGCGCAATCTCGGTAACGGCAAAGACCTGCAGGACTTCACCTCAGTCCATCGGGGAACGGGATGTATGGCCTGTGGATACTCCCTCTCCTGTCAGCTCTGCCTTTATCTGCGATCACCACAAATTGAGGCAGCGTGGACAGCAATTAGAGTAATTGAAAAATAACTTGAAGGAGGTACTTGCTGCACTCCAGCTTCCAGCCAGCCTGTGTAACAGGGAGACACGGGGGTACGCGGGGACGTTCAGCTGCCCCATCTCCACAGACCGAGCGCGTTGTCGTCTCGTGTTTGTGTGACCAAGGATAAACCACAAACGGGGAACTAAAACCACAGGGGACTGGATGTGTTTAAGGGCCGTTTAGATGCGGTACTGAGGGACATGGTGTAGGGGAGGACTTTGTAGAGTAGGGGAGATGGTTGGACTCGATGACCCCAAGGGTCTCTTCCAACCTAAATGATTCTATGACTCTATGACTGACCTCAGGGATGTAAGAAATCTCACAGTAAAGCATGTATTAGCCCAATGGTCTGTCAATCTGCTGGGTGACAGACCCTGACACCACGACATCCCCAGCCTTTTCACCACCACAGTCACTATTATTCACTCTTTTCAGAAGTGAGAATCTATATTAATTTCCCATTTTTGTTCCGCGGACTCTACCATAGCATGTGATACAAAAATGTTTATTTGACTAAGAATAAAATAAATACAAATTAATAAAAGATAAAAGGCACTTTGATGTTATAAATACCAATGTTTCTTCTTTGTACATAATCTAGGGCAAATTTTTTTTCTCGACTTGTTGTAAAGTTTGCATCATACAAAAAGCTGATGACTCATAAAACATTATTTTACTTTTTGGAATAAGCTGCTGACATGTAAAGTATCTTCCTTGTGAACTGGGATTTCTAGAGGGAAACTGCCTATAGGCTATTTATTCTTGGCATAAACAGCCAGACTAGCCAGCCCCGTGGGAAGAAGAAACACCCTGTAGGTGACACCCCCTTTGGAAGGTATAAATAGAGATCTGCGGCAGCAGCCACCCCGCAGTCTGATTCCGTATCAAGCTGTGCATCTTGCTTTGGGCTTTGGGTTGGATCTGCAGCTGTCCTCACAATGAGTTGTAGTATTAAGCAGACAACTGGCTCTCTCAGGGGCAGGACCAGCGGTGGCAGCTGTGTGATTGGTGGCGGTGGTGGTGGTGGAGGAGCGCGCATCTCCTCCGTCTCCTCTGGAAGATACACCACGTGTGGGATAGGTGGGAGCCGGGGGTTTTCTGGTAGGAGCTACTGCGGTGGCGTGAATTATGGAGGAGGACTGAGCACTGGCAGTTTGGTTGGTGGAAACTATGGAGGTGGCTTAGGAGCCGCTGTCCTCGGAGGATGTTCAGGCATCGGATTCAGCGGTGGCAGTGCTCGCTTTGGCGGTGGCATCGGAGGTGGCCTTGGTATTGGTCTTGGTGGAGGGGTAGTTGGAGGTGGTTTTGCTGGTGATGGCATCCTTCTTTCTGGTGACGAAAAGGTCACCATGCAGAACCTTAACGACCGCCTGGCTTCTTACCTGGACAAGGTGAGGTGCCTGGAACAAGAAAACGCTGACCTGGAGTGCAGGATCAGGGAGTGGTACGCCAAGCAGGGCCCCTTCTGTGAGCCCCGGGACTACAGCTGCTATTACAAAGAAATAGAAGATCTTCAGAACCAGGTAACATCCTTTCCCAGCTGCTTTCCCCCTTGTAAGCTTCTCCCACGGTGCTGGTTCACAACTTAATGCAGTTTCCAGGAGAAATTTCATTGGTGTCAGGTGCTTTCCGTAAACAGCCATTAGGAGACCTGCCTGCAGAAAGCCCGAGAGCTCCAAGGTAAAACCTTGAGTCTTTGGAGAGTTTCCATCCCTTTTATTCATCGGGTATATTTGAAGGGGAAAATGTTCTGTTTATGGAATACATCTGGACTGGCTCAGTCAGTGGTCGTTCTGAATTAGGTTTGTGCCAAGGTGTTTAAATAGATATATGCCGAGAAGGCAACTAAAAGAGAAATAAATAATGGATCACATTAATTTGCCTGAATCTATTTTTCTATTTTACTCTGTCACTAGTCTTTTTCTTTTTTTTTTTTTCTTTTACAAGTTTACTCTTTCATACAGAACTGGGAAATATAGGGCATCTCATTAAAAATCAGAACAAAGAGAGCATTGCCATAGCACATTTTGAGTATGCAATTTAAAATGAAAAACATTTGTTTGTAAAATGTGTTTGGCAAAAATCCTGGGATGTTAATGCACAAAGGAGAGTAAAGTGAAAAGAATCCAGGAAACAGATGGAATGAGACGGGTTTATAATTAAGTCTGGAAACAAAGCTTTTAAATCTCTTATCTGTGAAAGTAAGATTTAGATGTAAAAGGTTGGGTAGATTGTGGTTGCTGCTGGACACCACTAATTACACCTCCCCGACTGTCTGCATCTGATCCACGTGTTTTTAGCCTTTTAATGCCTTCACTGCGCTTCCCTGAACCCCCGTGACTGCTGCACCCCTGCTGGCCCACGCCTGCTGGCTAATATTAAAAATATATATATAGAGAGAGAAAAAGGCTGGGTTTGGCAGCCCCGGGCAGAGGGTACGTTTGAGTCCGAGGATACAGGGAAGAGACCTCAGGAGTGAATGTTCTTTTTCCAGATCGTCTGTGCAACCATAGACAACAACAAGATCATTCTGAACATCGACAACAGCAGGATGACAGCCGACGACTTCCGAGTGAAGTGAGTACCCCCCAGCACACGGCTGTGTCCCCCCTGTCACCGTGCTCCTGCCCGCAGAGCTGGGGAGAAGGAGCTCCCAGAGGGGTCTCCTGGGCTCTGTGGGTCAGGATGGGCTGGAGGCTTTGCAGAAAAGCTCTGTCGTCCACTGCCTCCAGAGCTGCCTTAATCCTGGAAGTTCCAGGATGGAAAGTTTGGGGCAACGAGATATTTTTGGGTGGAGATTAGAGGTCTTCAGAAAGCAGAAGGGATGTGCAGGCAAGGAGCAGGGAGGGCTGGCCTGGGCTGCCCTTCTGGCACCTGGGGAAGCCTTTGTGTGTCCCTGTTGGAGCGGAGAAACGCGGTGAGTGACATCTCTGCCCGGTGAAAAAGCTCCAGAGCAGGCAGGGCGAGGGCAGGTTTGAGGGAGCCAGCCTCAGACCGCTTTTCTCAGCAGCCTCCGAGGCTCATTAGGAAAATACCGTAAGGAAGACGGATGATCCAATGGAGAAAAAAAGAGTCAGCCAGTGACTGCTCTCCCTTGTGCTCCTTCTTGCCCTCAGGTACGAGACGGAGCTCAGGATGGAAAGTTTGGGGCAACGAGATATTTTTGGGTGGAGATTAGAGGTCTTCAGAAAGCAGAAGGGATGTGCAGGCAGGGAGCAGGGAGGGCTGGCCTGGGCTGCCCTTCTGGCACCTGGGGAAGCCTTTGTGTGTCCCTGTTGGAGCGGAGAAACGCGGTGAGTGACATCTCTGCCCGGTGAAAAAGCTCCAGAGCAGGCAGGGCGAGGGCAGGTTTGAGGGAGCCAGCCTCAGACCGCTTTTCTCAGCAGCCTCCGAGGCTCATTAGGAAAATACCGTAAGGAAGACGGATGATCCAATGGAGAAAAAAAGAGTCAGCCAGTGACTGCTCTCCCTTGTGCTCCTTCTTGCCCTCAGGTACGAGACGGAGCTGGCCCTGCGCCAGAGCGTGGAGGCTGACATCAATGGCTTACGCCAAGTCCTGGACCAGCTGACGCTCTGCAGGTCTGACCTGGAGGCTCAGCTGGAGTCGCTGCGGGAGGAGCTCTGCTGCCTGAAGAAGAACCATGAGGAGGTAGGGTCCTCTACTCCCCCTCTCATCTCAAAAGTCTTAGTTCATGCAGGATCCATCACCTTCCATGGTCCCCACCTCTGGGGTGCTGGCGAGTGGTTGGTGAGACAGTTCGGGTGAACTCGGGGCTGTGAACCTGGCAGAGAAGGGCTCTGCTGGGGGCTCTGCTCCTCCCTACCAGGGAACTTAGCTCCCTCGGTTTTTTCCCTTCTTTTTTTAAAAATGACATGATCTGGGTGGTGTTTCAGGAAATGAACTGCCTGAGGAAGCAATCGACTGGAGATGTGAGCGTGGAGGTCAATGCCTGCCCTGGCCCAGACCTGAGGAAGATCCTGGAGGAGATGAGGTGCCAGTATGAAACGCTGATTGAACGCAACCGCAAAGAAGTTGAGGATTGGTACGAGTGCAAGGTGGGTGAATTCATGAGGTTCCAACTTCCCTGGCTGATACCACAGTTCCTCAGTGACTTATTACACATCAAACCCACACAACCAGCATTTAGCATTGCTTTAAACTGACCAAGTGGCAGAGGGGACACTGCCCCTCTGTGTCCTTTCATGGGGTGATGGGAATTGCGGCCTGTCAGTGAGACTTGAGGCAGGAGCTCTTAATACAGCAGTGACAGTGAGAGGAACTGGACTATTGGAAGAGCAAGAGGAACGAGGAGCACGGTTTACACTCCATTAGCATGAGAGAGGTCACCCCAACCTTTCTCATTTCACGGTTTTTGGGAGCTTCTCTGCCTTTTCCTTAACCTGACCTACATGAAACACTCCCTGAACATCTTTATCCCGGATTTTTCAGATTGAGGAGGTGAATCGGGAAGTTATTACGAGCGGTCAGGAGGTAGAGACGTGCAACAATCAAGTCACGGAACTATTGGAAGAGCAAGAGGAATGAGGAGCACGGTTTACACTCCATTAGCATGAGAGAGGTCACCCCAACCTTTCTCATTTCACGGTTTTTGGGAGCTTCTCTGCCTTTTCCTTAACCTGACCTACATGAAACACTCCCTGAACATCTTTATCCCGGATTTTTCAGATTGAGGAGGTGAATCGGGAAGTTATTACGAGCGGTCAGGAGGTAGAGACGTGCAACAATCAAGTCACGGAACTGAGACGCCAATTGCAAGCCCTGGAGATCGATCTCCAGGCTCAGCTCAGCCAGGTGGGTGGGAGCTGCGGCAAAGCTCGCGGTTGTGCTGGGGTGGGAGGATTCACAGCTTAAACGCCGTGTTTTTCATGCCTGTGTATCGGTGTCGTGCCACGTCTCACTCCTCAGAGGGACAACCTGGAGTCCTCGCTGGCCGAGACAGAGTGTCGCTACAACAACCACCTTGCTGAGCTGCAGACGCAGATCACCTGCGTGGAGCAGCAGCTGGGCGACCTGCGGGCGGAGATGGAGTGCCAGAACCAGGAGTACAAGATCCTGCTGGACGTCAAATGCCGCCTGGAGCAGGAGATCCACACGTACCGCTGCCTGCTGGAGGGCGGCCAGCAGGACCTCATGTAAGTAGCTTGGGACGCACCCGATGATACAATAAAATATCTGTGCCCGGGGTATTTTAACGTAAAAGCAAGGTGAGCAATAGGTGGAGGCCCTGCACAGCTCCCTCACTGTCCTATTTGAGCTGCCTCCTAATTGATGGTGACGATCTGCTTCCCTGCCCTGTGCCAGCCACTGCCACGAGCAGAAAGGTCACTGCGATATTCTGCCACTTTTTTGCGAAAAATGAAACCAGATTGAGACAATGCACCAAGCAGTTCTGGTCTGTTTGTCAGCTCCTTCACTGAAACGTTATTTCCCTGTCCCTTCAGTCAGCAGGGAGGAATTGGTCAGTCGTCAGGTCTAGGAGGAGTTGCAAGAACGAGTGGAATAGGAGGAGGAGGTATCATTAGAACAAGCCACACTTACACTTCGTCTTCCCAGATGCCGTCCTGTGCAGCTGCGGAGATACAAGGTGAGACTCCATTTCCACAGTCTGTTCTAGTGCAACAAGGACAAGCAGCAACAAAGACCTCTCCCACCCAGTTTACAGGCGCCATTGGAAACTTTTATTGGGAGGCTGCTGGGAAATACAGGATGGGAGGCTACAGAGGAGCGGCTGAGAGTGCTCCCGGGGAGCTGTGACTCTGCTGGGAAGCAGGAGAACTGCAAAAAGGGAGGAGGGGGAAGAGGGACAGAAGGGAGAAGGAGAGAGTCAGCAGGCAGGGAAGCCTTGGAGAACACGGAGAAAGGACTGACATGAAATCTGTGACAAAGGAAAGAGTAGGAGAAAGCAGAGTGCCCAGAAATCAGGGGAAAAAACAGGAGGACTTGTGGGATTACTGGCAGGAAACTCCCAGTACTATTTCAGGAGGGAACTTCCAGCCAAACTGAAAAAGAAAGAGATAAATATGGTGACAGTTGGTGCAGGAGGATGAGTGTGAGCGGGGGCGTTGCTCTGGCAGGGACCCTGCTGTGATTCCCCATCCAGTCGCTGCCGGTGCAACGGCTGCAGCTTCCACCATTTGGTGTTTTTATGTAAAAGGACAAACCAGGCTCAAGCCAACTACAGATCCCGTCTGCCGGACTGGCAGGCGAGCACCAGAGCTCTCCAGGAAGGGACAGTATTTATCTGAAATTCTAATTGAATTGGCTTGTGAAAAGATCACGTGTAGGGAATGAGAGTATGGGAAAGAATCTATTTTTACTATCAACAAAGTAATGTTTCCTTTGATCCCCCCAGTGCCTTGCAGAAGGATTTGTGATTAAGCAGAGAAACTAGAATACCCAACAAGAGAAGCCTGAAGCAGAGCCATGGATGAAGAGAGAGAATATTTACTGTATGCCTCTGCAGAGGGCAGGGAGCGTGCTCTTTTGTGTTACTCAGCAATGCTAAGCCATGTGTCAGAGGGATAAGCAGAGAGTTGGGCCACATTCTGCTTTATTTTGCTACTTGCTTTTTCCGGTCTGTATTGCTGCGTGCGCCCAACCAGCGTGACTATTGCTGGGGTTAGCCAGCAGTAGGATCACTCATGTACCTGCTGGTGAAAAATTGTCTCTAATAAAACTTTGCTTCTGCCTGATGCAATCAAGAAACCCGTGTCTGGAAACTGAGTTCCTTTAGAAAAGCAGGCGCTGACCCACGCACAAGGGGCAGCTAAACTGGCCAGGATCATACTCCACTGGGAACAAAGCTGCTTTGCCAGTGGGCACCAGAGAACGGCCTCGCTGACCCTGCAGGTCTTGCCCACCTCCTCCCTGTCGAAGCCCATAGCACACCTTGCCCATTCCATGCCATCCCCCATGATGTCCACAGTCAGCCTGACCAGGCAGATGTTCATTTGCTTCCCAAAGAACATTGTGCTAAAACACAGTTTTAGAAAAATTTCAAAGGTCAGTGATGGAACATCTGGAGACAGATTGTCTCAGCCCTACTCTAGTGCTGACACAGCTGGGCTGTGCCTTCTCACACCTCATCAGCCAGCCTGGGCACTGTGGTTAGCTTGAAGAGCAAATCTTGGTCTCCACAAGGACTCCATTCCTGCTGACATGGCTTATATTCCCACCTATCCCCTATATTTTATAGGAATCTCCCCACTGGGAAAAGGACTGCAGGCAAAAGGCTTCCTCCTTATCTATTTTACATATTGACTGACTCATTTACTGGTCATCCTTCTGTTTTAAAGAGTTTCAACCAAGCCCCTGGGAACGGGCCACGGTGAGCTCTGCAGAGTCATTCTGGGTTTGGAGAATTTTCAGTTAAAAGTCGTTACGAGCTGGAGGGTGTTTTGAGCATGAAGTTGTCTGTTTGCCCAGAAAGCCAAGCAGTGACCGGTTTTACGTGTCCATTCCACCCCGTGGGGTCAGAGCTGAACCCACAGCACTGCTACGCTGCCATGTGGCTCCTACAGAGAGAGCCACCTCCATCCACGGGATGACCTGGCAAAGCAAGACGCCTGGTTATGCCTCTTCTGTCAAAAACTGGAGGCTGTGGAGCAGCCAGCCTTGGGGCAGGAGGAGAAAGGGTACAAAACCCCAAAGATTTCAGGGCCATCTATAGAGAATGGTGTGCACACTTTCCTAGAGTCAGTTCTTTTATATAGACACTGATTTCTCTGTCGCTACAGAAACAGACGGCACAACCTGAAACCCTCCAGGAAAGCAGTGTCTCCAAGGGCCTTAGCAAGTGTCTGAAGAAGCTCAGTCATTAGTGTATGAGGGAGCAGGTGAAAGGTGCCCTTCTCCTGCTGTGAAAGACCACGGAGAGCAGATGTCTCAGTGGAAATTCCTTTATTTCCCCCTCCAGACACTAAACCCAACCGTATTCAGGGGCCGGAGCACAATAAGAAAATGGAGCACTGGAACAACTGTAATAATGACTCATAAGAGTAGACAGATGGTTTTAAACCAAGACTAAATCAAGTCTTCGTTAAAGATCAGTTCCAGCCCTACAGAAAGCCCCAGACTTGATGGAGAAATCTCTCAGCAGACATGTAAGGCCGCACTTCACAAGAGATCAAAGAGAGATGCTTATCATGGTTATAATGGCAAATTTCCACTGGTTGGACTCCTCTGTCTATAGCCCACTTGTTCTCAGAGCTCTGGCTGAGACAGTCGGGAAGCAAATCTTTCCTTTTTCATTTCCCACTGTCTTCTCCTGCCTTGTTCAGTACAAGAAGAGAACCCACTGCTGCCCTTTCTGCCCTTCACGCTTCCCAGGCTGCGACTCCTCACATTCCCACTTCTGAAAATACAAAGATACTCTACTGAGGCTCTTCCAGTTTTCAGTCTTGTGGAAACTCCAGGCTACCCATGATACAGAAAAGCTTGCCATGCTCTTCTGGGAGCCCCAGAGGATTCCCACCAGGGCTGGGCTGGTCTCTCACGAACTGCTGCTGACATCTAGCTGCTCCACCAGCTTCCCGGATTCGTATCAAAGCCTTCCCACCCTTCCCACCGGGTCCAGCAAAGGCAGAGCAGGCACTTTCACAGAGGAGCTGGCCTAAATTCCTGAGAGGTGAAAGAGACCTAATGACATGGTCAGAAAGACTCTAATGATCCAGACTTTGTGAATATGCCTCTGGAAAGCCCTCGGGGGGGGAAGAGACCCAGCTCCCGAGACACTGTGATGTTGTTTGTGGACCTACAAGTTGGGATGCGTCTGGAAAGCAGCTCATGAGAAGGCAGCTTGTGATAAACAGTTCCCCAGCAGAAAACACCCTGGAAACAACCCATATATTAAGGAGCTGTAAATTATGGAGCTGCAGACCTTGGGCTGGAAACTACATTTCCATGAGATTTCCATATTTCTTTGTGCTAATGAGACAGACCTAGGAAATTTATGAGTTCAAATAACTGAATGAAAATAGCAGGGGTTAAAAAAAAAAAAAAGCTTAATTTATTTTTTAAGGTCTTCAGAACCATTATTTAATTTTATCTGAGCACCCATTTCCTGAAGACAAAAAGGAAAAATAGCAAGAAAGAGGGCAAGTGTGTGCCATGGAAGGATCCTGGGCAAAGGTGCCCACAGCAGAGAGAGGGGGGGGTCTGATGGCTACAGCCCCAGGCCCACGGGGGACCGACGTGTCTCAGAAGAGCAGGAGCCATCCTCTCCACAGCAATTACCACAATAGGCACGTAGACATCCTCCACTCCCACAAAGGAGTAAGTCACTCCGTGTTTCTGCTGCATTACTCTGATGTGCTAAATGATAACCGTGGAGCAGAAGGAGGAATGTGTGCTCAGGCAGAAAAAGGTGCTTGGTGCAGACAGCGCTTGGGAAACTCTGAGGAATCACAGGCAGGACGGGCAGAGCTTCGAGCGAGGCAACATTACATCAGTTTCGGTTCATTCTTACCACCACACCCTGACTCCAATTATGTTCTCCAGTCCTAATAATGAAATCCAGGTATTCCTTCCTCCCCACAGCAACTTTATTAGAGTTTTTTACCTATTCTGAGCTTTGCTTCTTTGTATTTGGGGACTGCGGGGAGCACAGCTTGGGCAGAAGGGCAGGCTGGCATCAGGCGCTGTGGTCTGACCCAGCAGATCCAGGTTCCACTCCAGACTCTGCCAGAGGTGCCCTCTTTGTCTTTGAGTTAATGTTCCCCTCTTTGTCTTTGAGTTAATGTTCCCCTCTTTGTCTTTGAGTAAATGTTCCCCTCTTTGAGTAAATGTTCCAGTTTGAAGTACTTCAAACCAGAACAGTAAATCACTGTGACCAAGTCTCTCCACACCTCTGTCTCCAGCTCAGGGAGATACCCCAGGAACGCTGCTGCCATTCATCCAGAGGCACAAAGATAAAGGGAGGCACCTTTTCAACAGAAATAAGGAGGAGAAGAGCAATAAAATGATGGGCAAATCCATGAACGCTGGGATAATTCCTTCCTTCACCAAGGGAGATTATTTACTTGCCATAAGAGTTATTCCAGTCCACATTCCTGACAGGGAGCAAGGTTTGAGCAAGAGTTTGACTTGTTCTCTGGGAACCAGGCTTGGAGAACTTCTTCCAGCAAACGGCTGGTTTCAGAAAGCCGTGACATGCCCGTCTCTTGCCCAACGGCCAGTAGAAACAGCTTGACCCAGAGAGAGGGTCATTGCTCTTGAGCCTCAGCAAAACATCTCAAGAAAATGAGCTTAGCCTGAGTTCTGTCCGAAAAGTGAAAGGATTCTTACCTTTCAATGTCTTTGCCTAGTTAAGATTTGGAGATGTTAGTGATAGAGAAGAACCTCTAGTTTGTACTTAACCCATCTTCTCCAAGGCAGTGGGAACTGCACTGGGCAGTGATGGCTCTGGCAGCTTTACCAGCAATTCTGCCTTTATACCTCCCGGTTCAGCGGTCCCGAACCTCTCATTAGGACGCAGAGAAATTGCCCATCGTTGTTTCCTCTCCCATTCACTGTTTCCAAGCACCCACCCTTCCCCAGCAACAACCACATCCATAATGCTGAAAACTGCAGAAATATCTTCCACTCAACAACAGGACATATTTAAAGTACTTTTACCTTGTTTTACCCTCTCCCCACAAAGAAACAAACCCTTTGTGTGCTACTGGAGAGTCACGGGCGTACAGGAGGAACATCTCTCCTGTGTCCATGAGGAGATCACCCCATGGTCTCACTGGTCTGGCAGCAGAGTGCTCTGGAGTCGTCATTTTGCCAACGCAGAGACTTGAAGGTTAATCTCTGCGTCTCTGATCTTTCCACAAAGTTCTTACATCATTCCTCATACATCATTCGGGAGTCAAACTTCGCATTTATTCTTTCTTTTTCATCTTACATTTTCCAACATCAGCACCTTGCATGAAAACTGCTTATTCAACTCAAAATAAAATGAAAATAAATTAATGAGAGAT
Organism: Calidris pugnax; assembly: GCF_001431845.1. Lineage (NCBI taxonomy): Eukaryota > Metazoa > Chordata > Aves > Charadriiformes > Scolopacidae > Calidris > Calidris pugnax. The sequence goes on from NW_015091149.1 coordinate 1,008,395, forward strand.
AAAGAGCTCTTTGATGCAATAACCTTTAATGATTTCTTCCTGGTATGCAATTTAGGACAGTGTTTTTCCTGGCTTAATGTTGTAAAGTTTGCATCATAAACAAAAAGCTGATGATTCATAAAACATTATTGCTAATGTATTTTTGAAATTAGCAAGAGACATGTAAAGTATCTTCCTTGTCTACCAGGATTCTTGAAAGGAGACTTCCCTTTGAGAAATTATTCTTGGCACCAATGGCTGGAGTAGCCAGCCTTATGGGAAGAGGCAGAGGTGACACCCACTGTGGAAGGTATAAATAGAGTTTCACTGCCACGGACAGCTCGCAGTCTGATTTAATATCAAGCTGTGCATCTTGCTTTGGGCTTCTGCTTGCATTTCCAGCTGCTGTCGCCATGAGTTGCAACATTAAGGAGACTATTACGGTGTCTAGCAAAGGCAGGAGCAGTGGTGGCAGCTGTATCATTGGTGGTGGTGGTGGAGCACGGATTTCTTCCTATGGGATAGGCAGTGCCAGAGGTTTTTCTGGAAGAAGTTACTGCGGTGGAGTGAATTATGGAGGGGGACTGAGTGTTGGTAGCTTGGCTGGTGGGAGCTATGGAGGTGGCAACTGCTATGGCAATGGCCTTGGGTTTGGCATTGGAGGCGGTGTGGTCGTTGGTGGTCTTGGTGGCGACTGTTTGCTTTCATCCTGCGATGAGAAGGTCACCATGCAAAATCTCAACGACCGCCTGGCTTCCTACCTGGACAAGGTGAAGTGCTTGGAGAAGGAAAATGCAGAGCTGGAGTGCAGGATCAGGGAGTGGTACGCGACACAGGGCCTCTCCTGTGAGCCCCGGGACTACAGCTGCTACTACAAGGAAATTGAAGATCTTCAAAATCAGGTAATCCCCCTTTTCGGTTGTTCCTCCTCTATTTGAAGCTTATTTCTGAATCTGCATTTAGAACCCACTGCAATTGTTGGAGGTAACTTCGGTGCCGTTCAACCTCTTTGCAAAAATAAATTCTGGCAAGTTCCCCTGTGACACTGCTGAGTGTGGGTGCGTGTTAAAGACGTGTGCTGCGAGGTGGTATTGGTGGGATAACTCTCTTAAAAAGGAAAAGGATGATTTGTTACACTGTGTTTTGTCTATACAATTATAAATACGGTATTACCAAGTGTGCTCTGAGGAAATGCAGTGGTGTCAGCCCAGTAGGAAGAGTGAAGCAAAGGGAACTGCAGAACAAGAGCAAAACATACACATCAAATGCTGTATCGAATGGAGCATTATAAATTCTAGGTGAGAAGGGTATTTAAAATTGATTGCTGCAGTGGCACAAAGAACCTGATATTTATATGTCCCCTGTGAAAGTTATGGCTGATCTTAAGTCTTAAAGACACCGTGAAGCCAGGAACATGCCAGGCTGAACGTCAGCTCAGACTTCACGTCTCAAGGAAGGGTTTTTAGGTTCACTTCTCTGTGAAGCACCTTTAGAACTTGCCTTCAGACCCTGGAACTGGAAACTCCTATCTCCTAACTCTTTAACTCCCAACCTCTTTTCTTTCCTGACTGTGACTCAGGGAGGCAAAGGTACCTCCTGCAACTGCTCTGCTCAGGGAACGAGGTGACTTAAGAAGGGAACAGCAAAAGGGAACTGTGAGGAGTCACTACCTAACTGCAATCCAGATACACCTGTAGAGAGCATGGAGTGTATACAGGGTGTAACAGCAGAGAAAAGGGAGGCATCTCTCACGGTCTGCTCTTTCCCAGATTGTCTGCGCAACCATTGATAACAACAAGATCATCCTGGACATTGACAACAGCAGGATGGCTGCCGACGACTTCCGCGTGAAGTGAGTGCCCCACTGCGGGGATGAACCCCCTCCCCTCCCCCCGGCCCCTTTACATCTCATCGTGGCGTCGTGGTGCACTAATTACAGAGACTTCAGACAAAAGTCTCACTCCAAAACCACATCAGGGCAGGATGGAGTGATGAAACGCATTTTGCTCTTGGTCACTAGCCCTCCCTTAATTACTATTCTTGGGTAAAGCCTTTGGCAAGAGTGTTTGTTGGTGAGGGCTGGGGACCGACGTCGGAGGGAGTGGTCCTTAGTGGTTTAGTTGGTGCAGTTCCATCACAGACCAGTGCAGATTGGGATCAGCAAACCAGAGACGCAGCTGGATGAGTGGTATCAAACAGAGGGTGATCAGGAAAAAGATAGATGAGGAAGAAAAGTTTTCACATAACAGAGATGAAGGGTGGTGCAGAAATCTACCTTACAGTGCACCCAGCTGGGACCAAATCCAGCTCAGAGCAGGTGCGAAGGGGAGATCTCTGCAGAAACCCAGCCCGTGTGAGATATTCCCGTCCTGAATTCCTGCTTCCCTGCACAAACCAGGTACGAGACGGAGCTGGCCCTGCGCCAGAGCGTGGAGGCTGACATCAATGGCTTACGCCAAGTCCTGGACCAGCTGACGCTCTGCAGGTCTGACCTGGAGGCTCAGCTGGAGTCGCTGCGGGAGGAGCTCTGCTGCCTGAAGAAGAACCACGAGGAGGTAAGGTCCTGTCTTTCCCAGCAGCACCACGGTCCTGACATGAAACTTTTGCCTACACGAATGTGCTCTAAATTTAAAAGATCAAGCACTTTCAGGCCACAGCTTTCCCCCCACAGCTCTGGTGGGGCTCAGAGCCATCTCCTCATGGGTGGGGTGGCAGCTCCAGAAGAGGTGGCTGCTGCTCCCGGGGCCGCGCTGGCTCCAACAGTGCCAGAGGGGGTGAACGTTGCTGCTGACTCTCAGTTGATGAGGAAAGAAATTACCCAAGAGATTTGTTGGGGAAAACACTTGCACCATCTTCCAGGGCTTTCCATGGGCAGCTGGGAGGCAGCGCTGGCTCGGGCACCCAGCTCTGCTCCTCTGTGCCGCCTCTCCGCAGCCCGTGTGTGTCTGATCCGGGTTTTGTTTCCAGGAAATGAATTGCCTGAGAAAACAATCGACTGGAGACGTGAGTGTGGAGGTCAATGCCTGCCCTGGACCCGATCTCAGGCAAATCTTGGAGGATTTGAGATGTCAGTATGAAACGCTGATAGCGCGCAACCGCAAGGAAGTTGAGGATTGGTACGAGTGCAAGGTAAGGGACAGGCTCCTGCTGCCACACTGACACACACGTTTCAGGGCACAAGAGCATTTCAGAAAACAGAGATGGAGGCAAGAAGCAGTTCTTCCTTTACAGTGGAGCCCGAGCACTCATTACAGCCTGTGCTCCACAGCAGACACGGGCCTGTCAAACCAGTTTGTTGCGTCCCATCTGGAACAGCTGCACTTGCCGCAAGGCCCTGCGGTGTGTTGTTGTAACTGAGATTTTCCATGTTGGGATTAAAGAGACTTAATAGCCACAAGGTTAATGCGATTTGGATAAAGAGCAACCAGCTGAAGCTGGGGCTTAATGCCTGGCGCAGAGAACTCGCCCTGTTCACCCTCTGTGCTGGCTGCTCGCTGCTTTCTGCCTCTGTAAAAGCCAGTCCCATTTACACAGATATTATCTGAAGTGTTTTTTGTTTGTTTTTTTTTCTGCTTTGGTGATTTTCAGATTGAGGAGGTGAATCGGGAAGTTATTACGAGCGGTCAGGAGGTAGAGACGTGCAACAACCAGGTCACGGAACTGAGGCGCCAATTGCAAGCCCTGGAGATCGATCTCCAGGCTCAGCTCAGCCAGGTGGGTGGGAGCTGCTGGGTCCCTGGCACGAGAGCCAGACCCACCAGTCACCCTCAGTGGGAGAGCCAGACCCACCAGTCGGCGTGACGGTGGTGAACAGCTCTTTCTTTTCAGCATTGGAAGTAACAAACTCCAGGGTGACACTCAAATGACTGTTGTTTCTTTGGTTGTCTTCCTTATCAGAGAAATAATTTGGAATCCTCTCTGGCTGAGACTGAGTGTCAGTACAACACGCTCCTGGGCGACCTACAGAACCAAATCACGTGTGTGGAGCAGCAATTGGCTGAAATCAGAGCGGAAATTGAGTGCCAGAACCAGGAATACAAAACCTTATTGGACGTCAAGTGCCGTTTGGAGCAGGAGATTCAGACCTACCGGTGCTTGTTGGAAGGAGGACAGCAGGACCTTATGTATGTAGACCTCTCATCCTCCAGAGAATAAATGAAAATATCTAGGACCTCTATTACAGATTAGGAATCCCACATAATCTTTAGTCCATCCTAATGCTTCCTCTGGGATGAAAAAATTGTCTCATGAACAACTTTCCTGTGAACATTCAGATTGAGTTCACTCAATGTCACCCCCTGGGCTCTGCAAAGCAGAGACACCCAAGCTGTTACAACACCCTAACCCCCTGTCTGATGGCAGTATTAGCAGCAATCTCTCTTCTACAGTAAGAGAACTGTCATAATAAGAATTAATTGCAACACTATTCAGTGCATGTCCATGCCAAAGGGGAGCACAAACACAGTGCAACTCTGATGATGAAAAGACAACACAATGTAAAATACCTGAACCCCTATAAAAGACAGAGTTTGAGACTTTGTGCCCTCCTTAGCGTCATGTAAAGTTCTAAAGTTCCCTATTTCTTTCACCAAATTTATCCCACTAGTCATGGAGGAGGAATCGGAGTAGGAACGGGTGTAGGAGGCGGCGTCATTAGGACAAGCCACACTTACACGACCACTACAGCTGCCCACTGCCAGCCCCAAGTCCAACCCTGCAAGACCGGAGACATACAAGGTAAGAGCAGCCTCTCCTCAAGGAAAACTGTCTGTTGGGGTTTGTTCCTTTGTAATGAGGCCAGGAGACCACTCACTCTCCTCGGACACTTTATCAGTATCTTCTCAGGGAGCTACTGTGCTACAGGTGTGATCAGTCCCAGGGCAAAGCCGGCGGTGCCACGAAGAAATAGGTGCAAAGAGGGCTCTGATGGAACGTGCAAATGGAGAAGGCAAATGAGAGACAGGGGGAGCAGCAGGACTCAAAGAAGAAAGCTGGGGAAATGAGGCATAAAGAAAAGATCTGGAAGGAGAAGTAAAGAGGAGGACAGCCAGGGTAGGAGAAGGCAAATGAGAGACGGGGGGAGCAGCAGGACTCAAAGAAGAAAGCTGGGGAAATGAGGCATAAAGAAAAGATCTGGAAGGAGAAGTAAAGAGGAGGACAGCCAAACAGAGCCTAGCAAGAGTCTGGAAGGAGTGAAGAGCAAATCTGTCATGTTACAAGTGTAAATTCCCACTAAAACACAACTATTTAGGGAATTTCTGGGGTTTCCTGGGTTGCCGGCCAACTGCTCTTGTTAAACAGAGTGTAATCTTGAAATAAGGGCACTACATAGACCAAATTTTTGTTACTTGAAGGATTTGATCTCTGTTCCAATCAAATAATGCTGCTACATTTTTTTCTCCAGTGACCTGCAGGAGAATTTGTGATTAAGGAGGAATGGACTAGAAGGTGACACACAGAGAAACCCACAGACGAAAGAAGAGCTCGGGATGTTCAGTGCACACCTCTGTGCAGAGAAAGTAGAAGTAACTCAGCGACGCTTTGCCATGTGTCTCAAGGGGCCTCCCAGGGGCCACCTTCTCTGTTCTGCTGCTTCTCTTCTGTAACGCTGCAATCTCTAGAAGTTACTGGAGTTAGTCAGGGCCACTCATGTACCTGCTGGTGAAAAAACTTCTCTAATAAAACTTTGCTTCTGCCTCATGCAATCAAGAAACCTGTGTCTGGAAACTGTGTTCCTTTAGAAACCCGGGTGCTGATCCAGGTGCACCCTCAGCCAGGCCAGTGATGTGATGGCCCCAGCAGGGAGCCCGTGCACAAAGGGCAGCTAAACTGGTCAGGATCATATCCACTGGGAGCAAAGCTGCTTTGCCAGTGGGAGCCAGGGATCAGCCTCGCTGACCCTGCAGGTCTCATCCACCTCCTCCCTGTCAAAGCCCGTAGCACACCTTGCCCGTTGAATGACACCTCCATGAGCTGCAGAGCAGTCAGTTCAGGCAGATGCTTGTGTTTCCCACAGAGCATTTTGCTGAAGTTCACTGCAGAACAACAACGGAGGATGCGAGTGGGGCTGGAGGTCGGCAGTGAAAGGAGAAGAGAGAGAACAGTGACAGAAATGTCTAGGAAACAGCAAGCTCAGGGTGGTACATCCATACAGTCACCAGTACCATCCCCGGTGCACACCTACAGCTGCTCTCCAGATGTGTCAGGCGTTAAACTGAGCGATGCCTTGGCTGCTGGGGAGGATGGAGTCAGTCACACTCATCTCAACAGTCCTGCCTTGGAGTCACCTGCAGAGGGGAGGTGTCTTCTGACCTCACCTCTCTTCTGGACTCCTCTAACATACACGTGTCTGAGTGACCCTGCCCCTGCAGAGCAAATCCTTCTGTGTCAGACACCTGCCTGGGCAGGGGGACGGTGTGACCCCAGAGCCTCTGCTCTTGGGTGGCTGTAAGGGGGGCAGAGAGCGGGTGCTGAGATCACAGCATCCAAATTTTATCATGAATCTCCTCTTCTCTTGAGACAGCAAAAGGGTGGCTGGACAAATGTAGCTGTGGAGAGACACCCACAGGCTGGAAAAAGCGAATGGCCTCAAAAGTCCTTTTTATGGCCTGTGTAACATGGCACAAACATTCTCACACCTAAACCCATGTCAAGTACTTTGGAGTCCTTTGCTGAGGTATAAAAGCAAGTGCATTTCCCCAAATCCCGGTCTGGAATACACCACACGCCTGGAAAAGCAGCATTTCTGGCTCTGCTCGGGGTCACCGTATGAGAGGTTGGTTATGATGGGAGGATGGAACCCTGAATGAGGGGCAGAGGAGCAGCTCGGCCGATCCCTGGCTCTGGAGCAGGGAATACTTGGCTGATCCCTGGCTCTGGAGCAGGGAACACTCGACTGATCCTGGTTCGGGAGCAGGGAATACTCGGATGATCCCTGGCTCGGAAGCAGGGAACACTCGGCTGATCCTGACTCTGGAGCAGGGAATGCTTGGATGATCCCTGGCTCGGGAGCAGGGAATACACGGCTGATCCCTGGCTCTGGAGCAGGGAATACTTCGCTGATCCTGACTCTGGAGCAGGGAATACTCAGATGATCCTGACTCTGGAGCAGGGAACACTCGGCTGATCCCTGGCTCGGGAGCAGGGAATACTCGGCTGATCCCTGACTCTGGAGCAGGGAATACTCGGCTGATCCCTGGCTCAGGAGCAGGGAATACTCGGCTGATCCCTGGCTCGAGAGCAGGGAATGCTCAGCTGATCCTGACTCAGGAGCAGGAAACAGCTTGGATGATCCCTGGTTCGGGAGCAGGGAACACTCGGCTGATCCTGACTCTGGAGCAGGGAATACTTGGATGATCCCTGGTTTGGGAGCAGGGAATACTCGGCTGATCCCTGGCGGCGGAGCGGCGCGTTGCGGGGCAGGCGGAGCGGGACGGTGCGGGGCAGGCGGAGCGGGACGGTGCGGGGCGGTGCGGGGCGGTGCGGGGCTCTGGAGCTCCCCCAGCGCCTGGAAGGGACTTTAGGGAGGTAGAAGGTGCAATCCCTGCCGAGGGGTGCGGGCAGGGCGGGGGGACACCACGGTTCAGGGCAGGGAGCGGTTGATGCCAGCAGAGGGGTGATGCCCGTCCCCCTGCGGGATTTCTCCCCATCGCCCAAACCCCCCGGGAGCCCCCGGCCCCGCAGTGCCCCCCCCTTTCCCCCGGGCTCCCCCCGAGGATTTCGCTCAGCGGCAGGAATCACCCCCCAACGAAGCCAGAGACGGTTTCTCATCGAAACTGAATCCTGGGAATTTGGCATCTGAATTCTCACTTTCTAACTGCCACCGGCGCCGGCATCTCCCTCCCGCCGCCGCGGAGGGAAAGAGCAGCCTGAAGCGCCTGTGAAAATATTGATACTGGTTTGTTTAGGGATTGGGTTTGGGTTTTTTTCAGAGGAAAGAGAAATTGAACGTGTTTGCCTGAGAGCAACGAGCAAACCCGGCAGCGGCTCCAGCTCGGACCGCA
>NW_015091149.1:1021363-1026394 GCF_001431845.1 Calidris pugnax
ATTTGTGATTAAGGAGGAATGGACTAGAAGGTGACACACAGAGAAACCCACAGACGAAAGAAGAGCTCGGGATGTTCAGTGCACACCTCTGTGCAGAGAAAGTAGAAGTAACTCAGCGACGCTTTGCCATGTGTCTCAAGGGGCCTCCAGGGGCCACCTTCTCTGTTCTGCTGCTTCTCTTCTGTAACGCTGCAATCTCTAGAAGTTACTGGAGTTAGTCAGGGCCACTCATGTACCTGCTGGTGAAAAAACTTCTCTAATAAAACTTTGCTTCTGCCTCATGCAATCAAGAAACCTGTGTCTGGAAACTGTGTTCCTTTAGAAACCCGGGTGCTGATCCAGGTGCACCCTCAGCCAGGCCAGTGATGTGATGGCCCCAGCAGGGAGCCCATGCACAAAGGGCAGCTAAACTGGTCAGGATCATATCCACTGGGAGCAAAGCTGCTTTGCCAGTGGGAGCCAGGGATCAGCCTCGCTGACCCTGCAGGTCTCATCCACCTCCTCCCTGTCAAAGCCCGTAGCACACCTTGCCCGTTGAATGACACCTCCATGAGCTGCAGAGCAGTCAGTTCAGGCAGATGCTTGTGTTTCCCACAGAGCATTTTGCTGAAGTTCACTGCAGAACAACAACGGAGGATGCGAGTGGGGCTGGAGGTCGGCAGTGAAAGGAGAAGAGAGAGAACAGTGACAGAAATGTCTAGGAAACAGCGAGCTCAGGGTGGTACATCCATACAGTCACCAGTACCATCCCCGGTGCACACCTACAGCTGCTCTCCAGATGTGTCAGGCGTTAAACTGAGCGATGCCTTGGCTGCTGGGGAGGATGGAGTCAGTCACACTCATCTCAACAGTCCTGCCTTGGAGTCACCTGCAGAGGGGAGGTGTCTTCTGACCTCACCTCTCTTCTGGACTCCTCTAACATACACGTGTCTGAGTGACCCTGCCCCTGCAGAGCAAATCCTTCTGTGTCAGACACCTGCCTGGGCAGGGGGACGGTGTGACCCCAGAGCCTCTGCTCTTGGGTGGCTGTAAGGGGGGCAGAGAGCGGGTGCTGAGATCACAGCATCCAAATTTTATCATGAATCTCCTCTTCTCTTGAGACAGCAAAAGGGTGGCTGGACAAATGTAGCTGTGGAGAGACACCCACAGGCTGGAAAAAGCGAATGGCCTCAAAAGTCAAAGCCCGTAGCACACCTTGCCCGTTGAATGACACCTCCATGAGCTGCAGAGCAGTCAGTTCAGGCAGATGCTTGTGTTTCCCACAGAGCATTTTGCTGAAGTTCACTGCAGAACAACAACGGAGGATGCGAGTGGGGCTGGAGGTCGGCAGTGAAAGGAGAAGAGAGAGAACAGTGACAGAAATGTCTAGGAAACAGCGAGCTCAGGGTGGTACATCCATACAGTCACCAGTACCATCCCCGGTGCACACCTACAGCTGCTCTCCAGATGTGTCAGGCGTTAAACTGAGCGATGCCTTGGCTGCTGGGGAGGATGGAGTCAGTCACACTCATCTCAACAGTCCTGCCTTGGAGTCACCTGCAGAGGGGAGGTGTCTTCTGACCTCACCTCTCTTCTGGACTCCTCTAACATACACGTGTCTGAGTGACCCTGCCCCTGCAGAGCAAATCCTTCTGTGTCAGACACCTGCCTGGGCAGGGGGACGGTGTGACCCCAGAGCCTCTGCTCTTGGGTGGCTGTAAGGGGGGCAGAGAGCGGGTGCTGAGATCACAGCATCCAAATTTTATCATAGAATCATCGAATCATAGAATTGCCCAGGCCGGAAGGGACCTCCAAAGGCCATCTAGTCCGACCTCCCCGCAGTCAGCAGGGACACCCCCAACTAGACCAGGTTGCCCAGGGCCTCGTCGAGCCTCTCCTTGAATATCTCCAGGGATGGGGCCTCAACCACCTCCCTGGGCAACCTGTCCCAGTGCTCCACCACCCTCACAGTGAAGAACCCTCTCCTCATCTCCAGTCTAAATCTGTTCCCCTCCAGCTTGAAGCCATTTCCCCTCGTCCTGTCACTGCAGGCCTTTCTAATCTAAACTTATCATGAATCTCCTCTTCTCTTGATACAGCAAAGGGGTGGCTGGACAAATGTAGCTGTGGAGAGACACCCACAGGCTGGAAAAAGCGAATGGCCTCAAAAGTCCTTTTTATGGCCCGTGTAACATGGCACAAACATTCTCACGCCTAAACCCATGTCAAGTACTTTGGAGTCCTTTGCTGAGGTATAAAAGCAAGTGCATTTCCCCAAATCCCGGTCTGGAATACACCACACGCCTGGAAAAGCAGCATTTCTGGCTCTGCTCGGGGTCACCGTATGAGAGGTTGGTTATGATGGGAGGATGGAACCCTGAATGAGGGGCAGAGGAGCAGCTCGGCCGATCCCTGGCTCTGGAGCAGGGAATACTTCGCTGATCCTGACTCTGGAGCAGGGAATGCTTGGATGATCCCTGGCTCGGGAGCAGGGAATACACGGCTGATCCCTGGCTCTGGAGCAGGGAATACTTCGCTGATCCTGACTCTGGAGCAGGGAATGCTTGGATGATCCCTGGCTCGGGAGCAGGGAATACACGGCTGATCCCTGGCTCTGGAGCAGGGAATACTTCGCTGATCCTGACTCTGGAGCAGGGAATACTCAGATGATCCTGACTCTGGAGCAGGGAACACTCGGCTGATCCCTGGCTCGGGTGGGAGAAGGGAATACTCAGCTGATCCCTGGCTTGGGAACAGGGAATACTTGGCTGATCCTGACTCTGGAGCAGGGAACACTCGGCTGATCCCTGGCTCGGGAGCAGGGAATACTCGGCTGATCCCTGACTCTGGAGCAGGGAATACTCGGCTGATCCCTGGCTCAGGAGCAGGGAATACTCGGCTGATCCCTGGCTCGAGAGCAGGGAATGCTCAGCTGATCCTGACTCAGGAGCAGGAAACAGCTTGGATGATCCCTGGTTCGGGAGCAGGGAACACTCGGCTGATCCTGACTCTGGAGCAGGGAACACTCGGCTGATTCTGGTTCGGGAGCAGGGAATACTTGGCTGATCCTGGCTTGGGAGCAGGGAACAGCTTGGCTGATCCCTGACTCTGGAGCAGGGAATACTTGGCTGATCCTGACTCTGGAGCAGGGAATACTCGGCTGAACCTGGTTTGGGAACAGGGAACACTTGGCTGATCCTGACTCTGGAGCAGGGAACGCTCGGCTGATCCCTGGCTCGGGAGCAGGGAATACTCGGCTGATCCCTGGTTCGGTGGCAGGGAATACTCGGCTGATCCCTGACTCTGGAGCAGGGAATACTCGGCTGATCCCTGGCGGCGGAGCAGCGTGTTGCGGGGCAGGCGGACGGGGCGGTGCGGGACAGGCGGTGCGGGGCGGTGCGGGGCTCTGGAGCTCCCCCAGCGCCTGGAAGGGACTTTAGGGAGGTAGAAGGTGCAATCCCTGCCGAGGGGTGCGGGCAGGGCGGGGGGACACCATGGTTCAGGGCAGGGAGCGGTTGATGCCAGCAGAGGGGTGATGCCCGTCCCCCTGCGGGATTTCTCCCCATCGCCCAAACCCCCCGGGAGCCCCCGGCCCCGCAGTGCCCCCCCCTTTCCCCCGGGCTCCCCCCGAGGATTTCGCTCAGCGGCAGGAATCACCCCCCAACGAAGCCAGAGACGGTTTCTCATCGAAACTGAATCCTGGGAATTTGGCATCTGAATTCTCACTTTCTAACTGCCACCGGCGCCGGCATCTCCCTCCCGCCGCCGCGGAGGGAAAGAGCAGCCTGAAGCGCCTGTGAAAATATTGATACTGGTTTGTTTAGGGATTGGGTTTGGGTTTTTTTCAGAGGAAAGAGAAATTGAACGTGTTTGCCTGAGAGCAACGAGCAAACCCGGCAGCGGCTCCAGCTCGGACCGCGGCTCAAGCACGTTTTTCATGAGCACTGTGTTTGGTTTCAGATAAAAACTTAAAAGGAGCTGTATAATAAATTATCATAGAATCATAGAATCGTCCAGATTGGAAGAGACCCTTGGGGTGTAGACGCCCCTTGTGCCAAAGAACCTGGAAATGGAGAAAGCGCCCTGTAAACCAGACCAGCCATCCCAGTACTTCCCAGATCTCTCCATAAGGTGTCAGCGGATGGTAACCGGTAGATCCAAAGGAATTGCGGGGGGGGGGGGGGGGCGATAATATGCGATTAAAATAATATTATATAAAAATGTAATGCTCCGTAGTACACAGTAATCAGTAATTTCAGCCCCAGCCAGTCTCTAGCAGGCAGGGAGGCGCAATCAGGGCACTGCAGGGGGGTGGGAAGGGGAAGCGTCCCTTCCTGCTGCTGCCTGTCCCTGTGCCCACCCCACAGAGCCACCCAGATCATCGATAGAATCATAGAATGGTTTGGGTTGGAAGGGACCTCAAGGATCATCTAGTTCCGACCCCCCTGCCCTGGGCAGGGACACCTCCCACCAGAGCAGGTTGCTCAAGGCCCCATCCAGCCTGGCCTTGAACCCCTCCAGGGATGGGGCATCCACAACTTCCCTGGGCAACCTGTTCCAGTGTCTCACCACCCTCATAGTAAAGAATTTCTTCCTGAGATCTAATCTGAATCTTTTTTCTTCCAATTTAAAACCGTTTCCCCTTGTCCTATCATTACCCTTCCTGACAAAGAGTACCTCCCCAGCTCTTCTATAGGCACCCTTCAGGTATTGAAAGGCCGCTATAAGGTCTCCCTGGAGCCTTCTCTTCTCCAGGCTGAACAATCCCAGCTCCCTCAGCCTGTCTTCACAGGAGAGGTGCTCCATCCCTCTGAGCATCTTCGTGCGTTGTGTGTTTTGGTGCCTGGGCCACCAGGAGCTGCAGGAGGAGAGGACTCTGCCTGGGCCACCCCTGCAGCCTGCTCTCTAGAGGGCACCCGCCTCTCACCCACACTACCAGGGTGCCCAGGGCAGAGGCGGCAGCAAACCCGGCTCTCCTGGCTTGGCTGATCTTCCTCCAGCAGCAATCCCCAGCCCCAGAGATGAAGCAGTGTCCCCGTGTGTGCTGGGGGG
>NW_015091149.1:1035411-1036863 GCF_001431845.1 Calidris pugnax
GGGGGGGGGGGGAAGTCTCCTGGCTCCCCGGTGCCGGGGCTGCTCCTGCTCCCCCTGCCCGGGGCGGGGAACAGCGTGTAGTGGCAGCCCGAGGGACTGGGACCAGTTACTCTGCTTAGACTGGGACTTAGATTGTACTAAGAGGACTAAGGAGCCGCAGGTAAGTCTGGCTGCTGCTGCTCAATGGAAGTTGCTGTTGGACTATACAACAAAAGCACAATAATATGCAATTAAAAGAATATTATATAAAAATGTAATGCTCCGTAATACACAGTAAGTAGTAACTTCAGCCCCAGCCAGTCTCTAGCAGGCAGGGAGGCGCAATCAGGGCACTGCAGGGGGGTTGGAAGGGGAAGCGTCCCCTCCTGCCGCTGCCCGTCCCTGTGCCCATCACACAGAGCCACCCAGATCATAGAATGATAGAATCATAGAATGGTTAGAGTTGGAAGGGACCTCAAAGATCATCGAGTTCCAACCCCCCTGCCCTGGGCAGGGACACCTCCCACCAGAGCAGGTTGCTCAAGGCCACATCCAGCCTGGCCTTGAACCCCTCCAGGGATGGGGCAGCCACAACTTCCCTGGGCAACCTGTTCCAGTGTCTCACCACCCTCAACTTAAAAGGAGCTGTATAATAAATTATCATAGAATCATAGAATCATAGAATTGCCCAGGCCGGAAGGGATCTTGGAAAGGGAGTGACAGCTTCTGACAGTCACTATTTACCTCATCTGTGACCCACTTGGAATGAGGAGGAGCTGCTCAGCATGTTCCTGCAGGACAATCTCAAGGAAACTCCTGGTTGCCCTGAAACAGCAGTGACATGGACAGAGCCGGCGTTGTGTGTTTTGGTGCCTGGGCCACCAGGAGCTGCAGGAGGAGAGGACTCTGCCTGGGCCACCCCTGCAGCCTGCTCTCTAGAGGGCACCCGCCTCTCACCCACACTACCAGGGTGCCCAGGGCAGAGGCGGCAGCAAACCCAGCTCTCCTGGCTTGGTGTGGGACTGTCACAGGAGATGACGCAGGCCTTCCCCCCACCTCTTTGAAGACCCCCCCCCAGCTGCTTTCCTCCGTGTGTACGTGCACAGAACGGACGCCAGGCTGAAACTCGCTGCAGCGATGTGCTGATACCTGTTTACTGCTTTTGAACGGCACGGGACTGCTCTGCCCCGTGTTGTCAGGCAGGACACAGTGACAGCCAGGGCAGAGGCGGCAGCAAACCCAGCTCTCCTGGCTTGGCTGATCTTCCTCCAGCAGCAATCCCCGGCCAGAGAGATGAAGCTGTGTCCCCGTGTGTGCTGGGGGGACCCTGCCCGCTGAGAACACGGGCACAAGCCATCAGCCCCGACATCGTGCCCCAGCCCCCTCACCTGTATTCAGTGCTCCCCTTCGTGGGGAGGTTGGTGTGACCTGATTCTGATGTGGGACTGTCACAGGAGATGACGCAGGGCTTCC
>NW_015091149.1:1056568-1074753 GCF_001431845.1 Calidris pugnax
GATCCTGTGTCCCTGTGTGTGGTGGGGGGGCCCCGCCCGCTGAGAACACGGGCACAAGCCATCAGCCCCGACATCGTGCCCCAGCCCCCTCACCTGTATTCAGTGCTCCCCTTCGTGGGGAGGTTGGTGTGACCTGATTCTGATGTGGGACTGTCACAGGAGATGACGCAGGCCTTCCCCCCACCTCTTTGAAGACCCCCCCCCAGCTGCTTTCCTCCGTGTGTACGTGCACAGAACGGACGCCAGGCTGAAACTCGCTGCAGCGATGTGCTGATACCTGTTTACTGCTTTTGAACGGCACGGGACTGCTCTGCCCCGTGTTGTCAGGCAGGACACAGTGACAGCCAGGGCAGAGGCGGCAGCAAACCCAGCTCTCCTGGCTTGGCTGATCTTCTTCCAGCAACAATCCCCAGCCAGAGAGATGAAATGGTGTCCTCGTGTGTGCTGGGGGGACCCTGCCCGCTGAGAACACGGGCACAGTGCACAGAACGGACGCCAGGCTGAAACTCGCTGCAGCGATGTGCTGATACCTGTTTACTGCTTTTGAACGGCACGGGACTGCTCTGCCCCGTGTTGTCAGGCAGGACACAGTGACAGCCAGGGCAGAGGCGGCAGCAAACCCAGCTCTCCTGGCTTGGCTGATCTTCCTCCAGCAGCAATCCCCGGCCAGAGAGATGAAGCTGTGTCCCCGTGTGTGCTGGGGGGACCCTGCCCGCTGAGAACACGGGCACAAGCCATCAGCCCCGACATCGTGCCCCAGCCCCCTCACCTGTATTCAGTGCTCCCCTTCGTGGGGAGGTTGGTGTGACCTGATTCTGACGTGTCACTGTCACAGGAGGTGACACAGGCCTCCCCCCCACCTCTTCGAAGACCCCCCCAGCTGCTTTCCTCCGTGTGTACGTGCACAGAACGGACGCCAGGCTGAAACTCGCTGCAGCGATGTGCTGATACCTGTTTACTGCTTTTGAACAGCACTGGAATGCTTTGCCCCGTGTTTTCAGGCAGGACACAGCGACAGCCAGGCTCTCCATGGGGCTGTAGCTGCCCCACAGTGACCCTTTGCTGACAAAGGCCCTACTAATGAAGTAGTATCAGCTGAGACCCCGGAGGCAGCTCTGCAAGGGGCTGTTTCGACCCAAAACGACAACGTTCCCAACCACAGGGTTTGTGCTCTGAACGCCTCTTACAGCTCTGACTCACCTAATTACTGCTCCTATCGTAATCACCATCGCCCCATTGGGTGGTGGATCTTTTGAAGGTGCCCTTTAATGTTTCATCAGCACCAGCCTCTGCAATAACGAGTGAGTAACAGATCAGGTATAATGTATGCAAGAACTCGTTTTTTTGCTAAAGGAGAGGTGTTTTCTGGACTGGGGACCACTGGCCCCCCTCCCGGGGTGGGCAGCAGCCCCCCCAGCACTGCCTGCTGCGTGAAGGGCCCGTGATAGCACCGTCGGTGCAAGGAGGGGGACACGTTCCAGGGATACTCCCCGTGGCCACACGTGGTGGGGCGGGGGCAGATGCCGTGCAGAGGAGTGAGGAGAGGCAGGGACCTACTCCCTCACTTCAAAACAGGTATTTTAATGACCTTCGCTTTTGGCATGTGGGGAATGATCGTATCCAGGCGGTTTTCACAGAATTTCACTGAGCTCTAAAAAAGCACCGCTTTATTTTATGAGATGTGGCCATAAATTTAAATAGGGAGAAAGAAAGAGTACTCTTCCACTAAGTAATGCTAAAAACACCAGGGGTTCACAGCAGTTGTACAAACTGCTGTGGGACAAACCAAAATCCCCTGGCTGAGTGTCCCCCTGCCAGGAGCAGGATGGGGCGCGGGGTTTTGACACAAGTATTTCTAATTACCAAAGGGCATTTAGAGCAAATGAAACTTTTCACTGGAAATAGGTGGTATTGACAACACTTTCAGTGTGGGTGGAACTGGTACCAGGCATGAATGGCCGAGTTAGTGGAGAAAAAAAGGTCCCGAAGCACCGTGTGCCCTCGTTACAGAGCAAACACTGGGAATCGTTAGCTGGGAATGACTTTTTGTTTAAAACTCTCACTCAATACACTATTAAACTAATAAACAACATCGAGCCCTCATGTTCCAACTAATCTGAATCAAGTTTTCTCAGATTGTTCAGTTCTCAAACACCTAGCTTTTTATGGAAAAAAAAAGCCCATCATTTAAATTTCAGTGGAGAGGAAGCAGTTCCACACTCAGTGTCAGGCAGTGACCCTCGGTGCAGGAGGAGCTGTGCACACCCTGAGAACACCCAGTGCTCTCCCTCCAACAGTCCTACCACAGGGACCGGGTTTCTCCTTTACTATGGGGAAATAATGTTCTATGGGGTTATCTGCTGTTAATAAAATTGCTTGATGATTCTATAATGGAAGATAATTTATAACATGTAATTATGAGAGTGAGTCACGTTCCCCAGATAGATCTTCCATAGCTCTTCTCTGTGCACCAACAGAAGACTCAACTGAATTTTCCTGAGAAGAGGTGACTGCGGCAGGAAGGGTGGGCAAGGGTTCCCCACCAGTGGGGCACAGAGAAGGGCTGGTAATGCCCCGCTCACACCCCCAAAATGTGCAGTTTCTCCCAAACACACCAGGCTGTTATGGCAGAGCTACGACGGAGGTGCCAGGGGAGCTGACAGGAGCTGGCGTGTGCTCAGCCCCATCCCCGTGTCCCCATGCCATCACCTCAGTCCTCCACGGGGACCATTCCAGCCTCACCCCGCGCTGCTGCCACCCCCACGGAGGGAAAGGGCTCTGTCCTGTCCCAGAGCCCACGTTGAGTCCGTGTTACTGTCTGTGTTACTGCAGAGCACAGGGTAATTCTGCCATTTACACTCACATTCCTGCCCGCACCGGGTGAGTCTCAGGTTTAAATAGTCCACCCCCACACACACACCTTGTGGGCAGGAGCCAGTAACAGTTTCATTACAGGAAAAGGGAAGAGGCCCCATTGCAAACAACTATGGTGTCATCTGCCTCCAGGGCATCTTCCTCCTCCTCCTCCTCCACCCCCTCCTCTCTGTGACCTGAAGCCTGTCAATCACACACAGGCAGGTTTGCCTGAGCACCATCAAATGCTCAGCTCTGAGGGTACTTTCTGACTGTACACACTGACTGCACACTCTGACTGCACACTCTGAGGGTACACTCTGACACTACCCTCTGACACGACGCTCCCTGCACTAGTGATGCCCAGTGCAAAAAAAAAGAAAAAAAAACCCTGTTTCAAAAAAAGTCCCATGTTTTCACTATCACCTTGCAGTTTTAAGGAGCTAATCCTCACTCCTGAAGTATATTGCCTGCAGGAATTATAAGGAAAAAATAGCAATAAATCATCCTTTCATGTATTAAACGTGAAGCTGTGAAGTATGTTGCACACGACCATCCTCACTGATACTCAAACCATTCAAACATGTTCTTTTTGTGAACAGGAGACACGAAGCTTAGTCCACCTCAAAGGACTGACTCACACAAAAGACGTAATAAACACCTTTCCATAAAAAAAACCCAACCCCCAAACCGTACCCTTCTGCAGAATTAAACAGAACAACACAGAGATGTATCCATGTCCTTAAAACACGGGTGTGGGCAACTGGAAGCCAACAGCTAAAGGGAATGTAACCCAGTGGTTCCAGGAGCTGTCAGTACAGAAGAGAATTTCGTGCACTTGGAGAGCAAAGGATTTCTCACTGGAACAAGCCAAAATTATGACTCAGCCTCCACTGAGTTTTGGAGTGAACCGTTTCAATTTCTGGAAGCCTGAGAGGGCCTTGTGTCCTGGGAGGTTTCAGGGATGAAGGGCAGCAGGAGCAGAAACCTCAGGTGTGTCCTGCAGCGTGGGAGGGTGTGCTGGGAGGGGTGTTTATAAAAAGATGTTTCCACAAACACTTGCTATGAGCCATAACAAACAAACCTCTAAATGAGCAACAATCAACAGGAGGCAGGAATAACACGGGAAGGGGTGTCACAGGACCAGCCCACGCACCCCGACAGCACCAGCCCCCGATTCCGCAGCCCCCTGTGTCTGGGAAAGGGGGGCAGGAACGAAATGTGGGGTGTTTGAGGCTCAGGTTGCTGTAGGAGCTCAGGAGACCGATACTCAGCCAAACTGCTGTGTATTTGAAAAAGACACAATCTTAGAAGAAGATGCAAAATAGCAAATATCCCCTACGTTCACTCATGCTGTGCCCATGGATAGAAAACAAAACTGAAGGGAAGACGCTGTTTTGATGTACAGCTTATTGACTTAATCCCCAAATCAGGAACTTCACCTTTCTCCTCTGAGTAACTCCCTTATGAGGAGAGACTGAGAGAGCTGGGACTCTTTAGTCTGGAGAAGAGAAGGCTGAGGGGAGACCTTATCAATGCCTACAAGTATCTCAAGGGAGGGTTGAAGGAGGAGGGAGCCAGACTCTTTGCAGTGGTTCCCAGTGAGAGGACGAGGGGCAACAGGCACAAGTTGGAACAGAAGAGGTTCCACTCAAATATGAGGAGAAACTTCTTCACGGTGAGGGTGACAGAGCCCTGGAACAGGCTGCCCAGGGAGGGTGTGGAGTCCCCTTCCTTGGAGATTTTCAAAACCCGCCTGGATGCTCCTGAGTAACATGCTCTGACAAGCTCTGGGCAATCCTGCTTCAGCAGGGGAGTGGGACTAGATGATCTCTATGGTCCCTTCCAACTCTAGAAATTCAGTGAAATTCAGTGAAATTCAGAGTAAGTAGGTTTGTATTTGCACTGCCGATGGCAAACACCCTGACTGACGTTCTGAAACCCCCCCAGGAGGGAGAGCTTTGCCCCCGTATTCACAGACACATCAAGAGAGACTCCCCCAGAGCCAGGATCTCGCCACCATCCCCGTACCCACATCTGGTCTGAGTGCACGAAGAGCTATTCCCTGCAACAACCTGTCACACCTCCTGTCCTTACAGTCTTACACACAGCTATTTTCCAGCTGTTGTCATACAATTGTTCATAATTGAATCGTTACTTATAAAACATAATTGGAGATGTATATTTGCCAATGTTCGCTACGTTTTTATGAGAAATTACGAGGATGTGAGAGCGGTTCCGTGTGCCTGCAAAATACATCCTGCGAGAGGATTTCAAAAGACATGAAGCAATAAAGGACTAAAAATAAGGCGCACACAGCGTAAGATGACCATAAACCAGAACCTATTAAAATATCCCTGAAGCATAAAAAAATCAGCTGGGACTCCTTGACAAATACCCGAAAGGGGAAAGAGCGTGAGGAATGACAACATTAGGATAGAGACGGTACCATTCCTCACTGTCCCATATCAGGAGAGTTTATTGTTGTGCTGAGATGTGAACAGGAGGAGGTGAGTGGGCTGAGTTTAATGCAGATGACTGTTAAGTCAGTGGACTAGATCGCTCCATCTACCTAATTCAGAGCCACCCAACAGAAATTACATGTTTTGTATGAATAAACAAACGGTCGCGAACACTCTGAGTATGGGCTGAGCTTCCTGACACCGTCAAACATCTCCCCTTGGCAAATTATCCCTGGCGTAAAACCTACGGCTCGCACGTGCCCATGGAGAGAAGGTGCTCCCTTGGCGGTGACACCCACTGTCTCAGGTATAAATGCAGCACGGGCAGGGTGGAAGTTGGAGCTATGATTCCACAACAACTGTAGGACCAGCTTTGAGTTTTAACCCGAATCGATCGCTGCCGCCACGATGAGCTGCGGCTCCAAACAGACCTCCAAGAGCTGCCTGCGAGGGAGCAGCGGTGGCAGTGGAGGGGGCAGTCAGCACTCCTCTGTCTCCTCAAGAAGAATCGCTTCCAGCACAAGCGGTGGTGGCAGCATGGCTGGGGGCAGTTGTGGTGGAGGAAGCTCCAGGAGCTGCCATGGTGGAGGAGCCAGCGGTGGTGGCTACGGAAGGATGAGGCGCAGCAGTTACGGAGGGGGAATGAGCGGGGGGTGTTACGGAGGGGGAATGAGCAGTGGGGGCTACGGAGGGGGAATGGGCTGTGGCAGCACCAGCACAGGCTTTGGCTCAGGTGGGAGCGGGTTTGGTGGTGGTTATAGAGGAAGCTTTGGAGGAGCTGGTGGTGGTTTCAGCGGTGGCAGCTTTGGCAGCGGCGGCTTTTACGGAGGGAATGTGGGAATTCTCTCCAACGACGAGAAGCTGACCATGCAGAGCCTCAACGAGCGCCTGGCTTCTTACATGAACACGGTCAGAAATCTGGAGAGGGAAAACGCTCAGCTTGAACAATTAATCAGGGAGTGGTACCAGAAGCAAGGGCCTACTGGTACAAAGGACTACAGCCACTATTACGGCAAAATTGAAGAACTTCAAAATCAGGTAGGAAATTCTTTATTAGAGAAGTTTAAGCATTGACAGACTTTTCTGTCCCTTGTGAAAACCTGATAGATTCACAGGGAAATTGTCCTCAGCGTATCATCTTCTCTTCTAGCTTGTGACTGCGGCTGTGGAAACCAACAGGGTACTCCTGGACCTGGACAACACAAGGATGACTGCAGAAGACTTCAGGATAAAGTAAATATCTATTCCTCTTTTCCAGGCACTCACTTCCTTTCTCCTACTCTCCTCAACTTAGTTTCATAAATTCATACTAGGGCTCCTCCTGGTTTCATGGCAGCACAACTGAAATAATATGTAAGACTTAAAAATTCTTCATTATTTATATAATGATCTTCGATGGGAGCAATCCCAATGGCTGTGGAGTCAAAGCTTAAAATAAGCTTTAATTTTAAGGAAAGAAAAATTGTGATTTTCTCTTGCTGAAAGACGAAACAGATAGATGAAACCTGCACAAAGACTACAGTAAGAAGAGACAAGGGAAAAGGCCACAAAATACATTTTAATATTAAGTTTTAATATTAAACTTTAAATAGTGGCTGCTGATTTGATAATTCTGCTGGCTGAGAGATGCTTCGTGCTGCTAAGTAGAGACACACAAGCAGACACAGAGATACTGGAATGCATGAATGTTTTCAGAAATGAAGTCAGTAGGAGAAGGGCTGAGAGCCCAGCCCGGGGCTGACCGTTCTGCTCTGTCCTGGCGCAGGTACGAGACGGAGCGTGGCCTCCGGCAGAACGTGGAGGCCGACATTAACAGCCTGAGACCCCTGTTGGATAATCTGACCCTGAACAGGTCTGACCTGGAAATGCAATTTGAGTCTCTAAAGGAGGAGATGATTGACCTCAAGAAGAACCATGAGGAGGTAAGAGCCAGCTCCTTGAAAAGCAATCTGCAGAGGAACACAAGAATGTTTATGGTATGGGAAATGTGGGCGGGTTTCACAGGTACCATCCTCTGCACTAAATAGTCTTCTTGGCTCTCCCCATGTGGGGCAGCTCAGCCAAGACCCGGGACAGGCACCGCTGGGCACCATCCATCCCAGTACACAAGGACTGGGGAGCCAAGGCCAAACAATGGCAACAAGAAAAAACCCCAACACACATATATATATGTTATGGAAAGGATCCAGGATGGTTTATGGTGTCAGAGCAAGTAAACGGACTTCAAAAATCTTTCACCAAGTAATTGTGTCATTTTTGTTTATTTGCCTTGTCCCTGGGTTTCCTCTGCAGCAAATGAAATCCCTGCAAACCCAGTCCAACAGTGATGTGAATGTGGAGGTGAACGCTGCTCCAGGAGAGGATCTGCTGAAAAAGCTGAATGATATGAGACAAGAATATGAAAATATTATTAAGAAAAACCGTGAAGAGGTTGAGAGGTGGTATGAAAGCAAGGTAAATGGTTACAGTTTGAACCTTCACATCACAAAAGCAAAACAATACCAACTTTGCTAAGAACGTCCTGTAGATGAATTGCATTTTGAACAACAACAAAACTTCCATTGCTTGTAGGCTATAATGATTGAATCCCTTTGATTAAAATAAAGGAGATCACAAGTGGGCTGGAGACCCACTGGCAGACCCACAGAAGCACATTTAAACACCCCCAAACTACAAGTGGCCCTGCCTCAACTCGTGTTGCCAGATGCTTCCATGATAAACTACCCTGATGAGAGTGTCTGTGAGTTTTCTGACATTGTACGTGAATTTTTCAGATGGAGGAAGTGAGTCAACAAGTCCACTCGAGTGGCCAGGAAGTGGAATCCAGCAACAAACAGATCTCTGTGCTGAGACGGGACTATCAGAGCCTGGAAATTGAGCTGCAGTCGCAGATCAGCATGGTAGGTAACCCCTGCTGCTGACAGGCAAAGGATGCAGGAATTGCTGGGACAGGAGATCACCTAGAGCTCGCACTCTCTTTCATGGAGATGCTTGGCACATGTGACACCATCTCATATTTTTCTCGTTTGGGACATAGGAACCCGCCACATTCCCATAAACACTGTATTATGTCTTTCCTTCTCAGTTACAGTCTTTGCAATCCAACTTGGAAGACACCAAACGTCGCTATAACATGCAGCTGCAGCAGATCCAGAGCATGATCGGCCCCTTGGAGGAGGAGCTGGCCAGTATCCGCTGTGAGATGGAGAGTCAGAACCAGGAGTACAAGATGCTCCTGGGCATCAAGACCCGCCTGGAGCAGGAGATCGCTCAGTACCGGGCTCTGCTGCAGGAGGGACACCATATTAGGTACGTACGTTCAGATTAATTAACATGCCGTCTGTGTCAGCAGATGAAAGTAGGAACATTTGTATTAGGAACTAGTGCAATTGATTTATCATCAACATATTTACTACTATCACAAGAATTCTTACGGAATCTAAATCTTAGCTGGCAGTCTACAAAGCTGTATTATTCTATACTTATCATGAAAACATTCAGAAATGTCACATTCTGAATCGCACAAGGGAGTCAGGAAGTGGTGTGGACACAGCCCGTAGGACACCAGACACTGCCCGTGTTCCTACACATCTCACACCCCCCCCTTTCCTCCTTACAGCACCTCTCAGGGAGGAGCTGGTGGAGGATCCTCAGGAGGAGGAGGTCATGGAGGAAGTACCTGGTCTTCTGGAAGAGGAAGCAGTGGAGGAGGAAGCTGCTGGTCCTCAGGTGGAGGAAGCGGTGGAGGAAAAATTGGAGGATCCTACGGGAGAAGTTCCTCCTCCGGAAGCGGAGGAGGAGGCAGCGGAGGAGGATCAGGAGGTGGATCCTGTGGTAAAACTTCAGGTGGAGGAGGTGGCAGTGGTGGAGGAGGAGGGGGCAAATCCTGCCTCTCCCGCTCTTCATCTTCCCAGTCCCACTCTGGCACCTCTTATGAAAGCCAAGGTAACAACTGGAGTAAAGAGAGTACCTCCTGCCCTTAACCTTTTTCTCTGAACAGCAGGAAAGGACATGACAACTTCCTGCATTATTTGGAAATCTGCAGATATTTCTGTTATTTTTTTCCCAATTGTGTTTTAAGCCACTCTGACATTTGTTCTTAGTAAGTAACACACCAACGTGGTGGTACTTGCACAAGTGACATGAATGGATGGGATGTTACAAGGACTTGTATCAGAGGATGTGTAGAAGGAGGAAATGAAGGGGGAAATGGAAAAATAATGCCCAATCCAAAGCAAACAGGGAACCAGGGAAGTCAGAAGTTTCAGAATGAAGCCAAATGTTAGAAATGTAACTGGTATTAAGAGGGCAAAATGGCTAAAGAAGGTAAAATAGTTGGAATATTATGATGTTTAAAATATAAAGGGTATTAGCTGCAAAATCCTGAAGCAGCAGAAGACGGGGAGTGACCCAAAGGCCTTTTCCATGTCTGATCTCACGGTTGTGGTTCCAGGAGATGCTGGAAACATGAGGCTTTGCCTGGAAGGGAATAAAACACTGGAGAGAGGAGCCACAATGGAGGAGGTGTCCGAAGCCATAAAGACAATAAGACGGGGTAAGGTCTCGGGTCCTGACAGAGCCTCAGATAAATGCCTGAAAATGGTGAAAATTAACAGGAAGTTATAATTTTTAGAAAGATTCTCTTCCACCTCTGATTGTTTACGAAAATAAGGAAAACAATCCTGCTTTGAAGCGTCCACTTATTCCTTCATATCAAGGAAGTAACAGGGATATTAATCGTACTGAAAAGCATAGTCTGTCTCACAACAGGCTGCTTCCCATCGCCGGCTGAGCTGGGATGGAGGTTTTGGCCACAGACCAAAAGCCCTGAAGCCATTGATGCAGGAAGTAAGAGCACTGTCCAGAGACTCTCTTGCTGCTGAGAACAAAGGCAGTGAATTCAAAAGGCTTTTGTGTAACGAGTAAGATTTTTCGGTGAGATTTGGTGTAGATGAGATCTAGTTTTCAAAAATAACAGGCTTTGCAAACTCCTCTGTGAAAACTGGCTGTTTTGATCAAACATCCTGAGTTGCAACTGTCCTATGTATCCTAGTGCTTGGTAGGCAAGATTAAAACACATTATGGACCATCCTACTTGAACTTTTACAAATTGATTTCAATACCCCTGCACACATAAATACAGATTCTGAGTTCATCTGTATTTTCCAGAGTGCTGGGAAAAAGTCTAGTCCACTGAGAACTGCACAGGCTGGAGTTATGAAATAACAAAAAGATGGAAAATGCTGAATGAGATAACACTTCTCCTAACACTTCTTCACAGAAATTCTTGCTTCCCTTCTTCTTTCAACAGGAAGTCTTAAAAGGTCCGAGGAGTGATGGGCAAACCCAGCATCTCCCACTGTGGTACCTTCCCCGTGGGCCTTCGGACCAAGCACGGCTGCACCGAGCGTGTCCCGTCACGTCTCTGCCAGGAGCAAGAGCAAACACCCCCTCAGTTACTCACCGCTGGTCACTCAGGGGACCACCAGATCTCTCCGGGTGTCCTACCTGCTTCTTCCACCTGAATTTCTGTGCCTAATCACTGTTACCCGAGTTAATCTCTACCGTGATTGGTGTTCTTGTGAAAAAAAAAACAAAAAACAAAAAACAACCCTCAAACAAAATAAATGCTAATAAATCTTTGCTTCTCTCTGATGCAACCAGAAAGCCACGTCTGGGAGAAATTTCCTTTAGTGGACGTTTTTGTTTGAGTCAGTTACAGATACCAAGCCCTACCTCTTGGGGAAAGAGGAGGGGGTTTAAGGAACTGATTATTCCCTATAAAGCTTCTTAAAAACCCTCTTCAAACAAAATAAATGCTAATAAATCTTTGCTTCTCTCTGATGCAACCAGAAAGCCACGTCTGGGAGAAATTTCCTTTAGTGGACGTTTTTGTTTGAGTCGGTTACAGATACCAAGCCCTACCTATCAGGGAGGGGGGGGGGTTAAGGAACTGACTATTCCCTATAAAGCTTCTTAAAAACCCTCTTCTTAAGTAGCCACTAAAACACATTATGAAACTCTTTTATCATGGAATGGAAAGTTGGAAATTTTTGGCTCCCGGTGCCAAAACAGCCCTGAGTGCAGAGCTCCCATCACGTACCATTAATTACCCAAAACGAACACGTTTTGAGTGGTACCTGCTTGGGTACAGACCGGGTACCAACTGGATAAAAGCTCAGTAGCAGGATAGCCCTGCTTTGTGGCAGCAGTTATTTGGGACAATACATTCCCAAAGCTGCTGGGAGCCAAACTGCACACACAGGGTCTGACAGATGGAACTCTTTACTGGTGGAAGCCCTGACTCCAGGGCACGTCTCAGGTCTAACTACAGACAGGAATACACTTTGCAAAGCAGACTGACAAATTGTTCATATTCAGGATGTGATTTTACAAAGCTCAGAGGAAGGTTGAGAGAAAAAAAAAAAAAAAAAAAAAAAAAAATATCCCAGAGAAAAGATTCTCCAAGGAATTTTAGGGACTGCCTGGAGATCATACAGCAGAGGGACCGCTCACAGCAGCAAGGGAGGAAAAGATTCTTCAAGGAATTTTAGGGGCTGCCTGGAGATCACATAGCAGAGGGACCGCTCACAGCAGCAAGGGAGCAAATGCCCTAAAAGACAGAGATGGAACTTCTCCTCTTTGATTGAATTATGGCTGTTTCCCTCTTTATGGCCTGGGCGGGTGTTAATGGGCTGGAGGGTTCCTCTATTGAATCCCTCACGGTGCTTTTAGCTTCTGTTGGGGCTAAAGAAAGCGAGGGCTCTGCATAAGCACGACTTCTAGGCAACCCTGCTTCAGCAGGGGAGTTGGACTAGATGATCTCTATGGTCCCTTCCAACTCTAAAAAATTCAGTGAAATTCAGTGAAATTCTACAGACTGAACTGCTGGGCTGAGCTGTTTGGGGAGTTTCACTGGAGGATAAATCAGCAGGTTTCTCCCACGACACCTGTTCTCTAATACCTTCTTTATCCCTTGCACTTCCCCACTCATCCACCAACGCAGAGGGCACCAGAGCAGAGTATCGCTGCCGTGAGTTTCTCTCTCTCTGTTTTACCATCACGAATCTTGTTTTTTCACTCCGAGGAAGGCATCACCCACTGGAGGAGGTTGGGAAACAGACCGAGTGGGAGACCGTGGGAACAGGACTCCTGAGCTCCCGAGTTCCCGGCGGATCTGGGCCGGTGACTCACCGCATCGCTCCGCAGGCTCCCGGCCAACGCGATCAGGGTTTGAAAAGAAAAAAAAAATCTAGGAAGAATTCTTTTTTTCTGACCAGTGTCTCTATGGGGGCCCCATAAACTGGCTGACCTTCATGAAGGATTATTTTACACATGAGCATGGCCTGATGTCTCTGGCCTGACAGGCAAAGGCAGCGTTGATGGAGGAGCTGTCTGTGGTGGAGCTTTCTGCTCTGCACCATCCCAGCAGCTCTGGGCCCCTGGATCCTGCCTTTCTTTCCCAAAGCACAACTCCCTTTTAGCACTTTTACTGCCAGTTCTCTAATTATCTACCATCAAACTCTGCAGAAGCCCCACTGAAACATGCCCTCATGAGAGCAAAGCAGAACGAAACCCGCAGAGTTTGAGGTGCAGGAAGGGGAGCCCCCACGGCCACGGGGCAGCTCCATGGGGAGAAACCAGCCCCACGGCACGAACACTGGGGTGAGGATGCAGCACAGGTCTGCAGCTGCTTCACGTGCTTACGTTGCTGTGTTAGAATCACACCCAGAAATAAGTAAAAATTTCTGAGCAATTGCAATAAATAATATTAATTTTACTACCTTTACTACTCTTTCTTCTTCCGTACCTAAAACCTGTCCCTTTCTCCCCAAGGTGTTCTTCCAACGTTCCTTGCACGACATGAGTCTGCAGCTAGAATGTAAATAAGCTCCGTGATACAGTTTATTTGCTACACGTTACAGCAGGTGACAAAATAAATACAAATCACCAATAAACTTAAAAAAATACCTGCGTAACCATGGCATCAGTGCTCATTACAGACAAAAAGATGGCTCAATGTAGAGGGTTTCTCACCATACCCTGGAAGAAAGAGTCAGTTTAAGTATTCTTTCCTTTTTCCATCTTGTATATATCAAATCTGGTCATTTGCTCCCTGAGAGAGCAGGCTTGTAATAACAACACCGATGCAAAAAAACTTCTGTGGAGGAACAGAGCTTGAAAACCCAAACTGCTGCAAAGCAGGAGTAAGAAATACAGATATAGTCGTGTCAGGTCCCACAGCTCAGGGTGTGCTTAAATAGGACTCCAGTGATATTAAGAGCGGCGAGAAGAACCTCACGCTTTTTTTTTTGCAGCATTTTGTCAGGCATTAATCAGCATAATAAGCTTTAATTTTATGAGCACAAACTTTTGCAATTCGGATACTTATCTGCTGTTCCAATTAGTGCTCTAGAAGAAATTGTGCTACGTGTTGGAACAAGACCTTAGGAACCACCTTGGGCAAAAATAAACGTGCACACACGCTCCTGAGTGTTTGGCTTCGCTGCTCCCAGAGCAGTTCATTGGTCCAGCTGAAGGCATAGGTGTAATTTCAAAATTGCCTATGCATATATTCTGCTGATCTCTCTTTTGTTTAGCATTAATTGTCTGCCCTATTAATTGTCAAACGCTACACAGCTGTATTCATGGGCTCCAGAACTAGCACAGCGCAGTGTGTCATTGCACCACGCGGTTGGGAGGGAAGGAAGGAACTGGCAAATCCCTCTGGAGCCCACTCATCCCAACCCCAACGTCCCAGTGGGGCTTCTTCACCGCTCTGAGGGGGTCACACAGGCTGCTCGGCCAGTCATTGGCTTCAGGTGCTGGGTTTTTGTGATAATAATTCACTCTGTGGACAGTCAAGCAGGGCCCAGATCCTCTTAGTGTTTTCCTGAGGCAGGGCATCAGAATGGCATTAAATTAAGGGGAAATGCTTTCATTTTTCAGCGCAAAGACACAGAAGTGACAATACTTTTTCTCCAGGTCTGTTTCAGATGCAGCAGCTCCAGCCTGGTCCAAAATTCTCCCAAGTCTGTCCTCATCCCCACTCCAGGCCATCACTTTGATACCCGTCACCGGGGCCAGATTAAAGGGAAAGCAGTAACAGGGAGAAGGAAAGAATTCAGCTGTGTTTGAAGCATGGTGTGTGCTGGGCTGACACAGAGCAGCCCCTGGTGTCAGACACTCCAAGACTCTGCAGATGGCTGGGAGATAAATGTCCCCATTCTGGTCCCACCTGGACCCA
Organism: Calidris pugnax; assembly: GCF_001431845.1. Taxonomy (NCBI): domain Eukaryota; kingdom Metazoa; phylum Chordata; class Aves; order Charadriiformes; family Scolopacidae; genus Calidris; species Calidris pugnax. Next base: position 1,071,131 of record NW_015091149.1, read on the forward strand.
GCAGTCACAGAGCACAGTGATGCTGTATGGACACAGACCCACTCATGGTTAAACTGTGCATCATATACAGGAAAGAGATGGGAAAAGGTCCTAAAATTGCTGGTAATTTCCTTTTAGGTAATTCCGTAAATTATAAACTTTACATCGTCCATACGACACATTATGGGAACACATCAGAGAACAAAAAATTTTGGAGAGTCTTTAAATGCAGTAATAGCAACACTAAAGACAAAAAAGGAACATCCTGCGAGCACGGGACTTAAAAGCTGCCAAAGATCTAAAGTCAAAATCTTTAATGTGTCTTCCTCCTGTATATATAAGTCATGGGAATAATACAAAACTCCAATGACATGTTGGGGCTATCTGAAGTTCTCCACCCTCAATGGCCTGACTCTGTCTTTTCTTTCTTATTTTTTAAAGTAAAAAAAGAAGAACCTCCCAGTATGGACAAGTCCCTGCTGTGAACAAGTACATATAGAAAAAACCAACCTATAAACAAAATAGGAAACACTGTAGGTTTTCAGAATGTACATAAACAGACTAAGAGACTCTTTTGGCAAATGTTTTTAATAATTCTAGAGACTTTTTTGCTCATCGTCACTAACAAACCCATAGATTGTTCCAGCTCATCTATGAAAAGCATCACCAGAATCGCCGATGGAAATTGGAATGTGATATTCAGTGTCACCTCCTGGAGCAGAATTTGTGAAAAAGGGCCCCTACTGACCAAAAGGACATTGCCCAGACACAAAGGCAAAACAACACTAAAAGGAGAAAGCATTTTTCATTTAGTAAATATACTAAACTACATCTCTCAGCCCCAATAACAGAACAGGCAGAAGCCCAGAAACTGTGTTTACGCTGCAGAGGTGACACAGCCCTCCTCCAGCTGGGAATCCAGGAGGAATTATCCCATCATCAACCTGCTTGAAATCTTTCATCATCTTTGAGCCACTGAGTGTATCGAATAGAAGATAAAATCAGAGCGCTTTGGAAAGAGGTTGCATAAGCAGCAATAAAGCAACGCTGGCAAAAGCAGAGTGCAAAGGACACGACAATGGAGTCAGCCAGAAAATGTTAAATAATCCTTAATTTCACATAAAAAAGACCAAAAGTTAAGAGGCAGAAATAGAGTTTGTGAAAGAATCGTGCACACGGAGACTGTCAGCAGCAATGAGATATAATAATATATATAAGATACAATAAACAGCAGCAACATTCAAACCAACTTCCAAATCCAGGGGAGCTGCTGCTCTGCAATGAACCAGGAGAGGCCCTTGGGAGGACGCAGAGACAAGGACAGCAGTGACAGCAGGGACAGCAGGGACAGCAGTGACAGCCCCTTGGGTGCCCCTCTTTGTTCCCCACACCTCAGCTTTCAGGGGAGATGACTGCATCTCACAAACACCTCACAGGCACCAGAGGGTCAGTAAGCAGAGCACAGGAAAGGCACTGGAGAGGTTTCAGTGACATGGAGCAGAACCGTCACTGCAGAAACGAGCCCTTTCTCCCCAGCAAACTCCAACAGCTCGGGGCCAGCCACAGCCAGACCCCAAAAGGTTTCACTGCTGTTGGCACTAAGTGGTGAGGATGGGCTGTTTGCACGAATGCAGTCATAGAATCATAGAATCATAGAATCATTGAGGTTGGAAGAGACCCTTGGGATCATCGAGTCCAACCATCTCCCCTACTCTACAAAGTCCTCCCCTACACCATGTCCCTCAGCACTGCATCTAAACGGCCCTTCAACACAGCCAGGGATGGGGACTCCACCCCCTCCCTGGGCAGCCTGTTCCAATGCCCGACCACTCTTTGGGTGAAAAATTCCTTCCTGATGTTTGAAGAATAAAGTCTGAATTTCTCACAGAAGCTGCAGTGTAAAAGCAGAGATAAGCGGGTGCTGAGGAAAGGAGCTTGTGCCTGTGAACAGGGGAAGAGGGAACATCATGAGGAGGTATTTTTGTAGATGACGGTATCTGGAGCCCAAGTCAGTCAGCGCCGTCTGCCCAAACTCACACTTTTCTTACAGATTTTTCAGAACCCTGCAGTTCTGCCTCCAGACACTCTGCTCTGGCATCAAATCCAGCACTTGAGGATGGAAACCACTTCCAAGTCCATCTTAGGCAAACTTCTGGGCATCAGTGCAAGACCAAAATGGGGTGTAATTTCTTCTGTGGTCTCATCGGTCTGATTTCAACTGATTTGTGCAAAAAGGCTTTCAGCTTTTCTCTCAGGATACTATTTTAGAGTCTCAAGGATCTCTGCGTTAGGAGCAGCGTATATAATTACCACCTGTAACATATGACACGCTAACAATAGAGAGAATGAGCAATTTAATATTATAACATAAAAGGTCTTCCCACACAGCCGTTTATAGGTCATTGTCTGCATCAATGCAGCTTCTAATTGTGCTCCAATTCGCTTTTAAATACAATTAAAGTATCTTTAGTCTTTCTACTATTTTAAATCAACAGCTCTTTGGTGAAAAAAATCCAATATTTTGTTTCTTTTTGATTTCTAGGACTTAGCTATCTGGTGTGCTGTATTACCACTTTCTTCACAAAGGAAGGATTTTGATTTTTAAATAAGACTCCCACTGCATTGCTTGAAATAGACTTCCCAGATGAATAAATGTGTTCTTTGGGTGACGGCAGGGACACCCAAGTCAGACAGTGGAAACACACTGTACAGTCCTATCAATAGAACTCTTGCACTATCATGTGCAGTGAGAGAAAGAATATAAACAGTGTAGAAGATCTTAAGTGCACAAAATATGAAAGAGTGAAAGAGAACAACAGCCTTTGACAACAGCAGCTCCAAAAATCTTAGCAAAGAAAGTAGATTAATAATCGAAAAAATAAATGGTCTAATAGGAGGGATTTGCCTCATCTTCTTTCTTTTAGGGAAGAACTGCAAAGAAGCTTCTCTCTCCACAGTTCCCTCAGGAACACATTATCTCAGCATTAGCTTCAACAGGGCCCTGGAGAAAGTGCCTTTGCCATCCTAAAGCAGGTCCACGTCGCATGGGGTCAAAGGGGTACCTCGTCCAGAAAAGGCTAAATGAAAAGAATGCCACCCAAAAGAAGTGAGATATTTGGTCTTAAACAAACAGCACAAACCCAGCAGTGGGTCAGATTGGCTGAGATATCAGCACAAAAATATTGTTCAGCAAATTATTCTTGGCACAAACAACAAGGTTGGTAAATGCCCTGGGAGAAGGAAACACCCTGGTGGTGACACCCACTGTCAAAAGTATAAATAGAGAGAGCTGGGGATGAAAATTTGCAGTCTTGAATCTTATCAGGCTGTGCACCTAAATTTGGGATTGTGGTTAGACTCTCACCTGCTGTCACTATGAGCTGTGGCACTAAATCTTCGAGCAGTACTATTAGAATTAGCAGTGGTGGTGGTGGTGGTGGTGGTGGAGGATACAGTGGTGGAGGTGGTGGAGGGGGTAGCAGCTGCGGAATACGTAAGTCTGGTGGATACTCCTCAGTGTCCACTAGAAAATACACCTCTTCTGGAGGAAGCGGAGGCTTTTCTGGGAGAAGCTATGGTGGAGGAGGTTCCAGGAGCAGCTACGGAGGGGGCTTTAGCAGCGGCAGTTGCGGAAGGATCAGCCG
>NW_015091149.1:1076259-1176377 GCF_001431845.1 Calidris pugnax
AGGACAGCAGTGACAGCAGGGACAGCAGGGACAGCAGGGACAGCAGGGACAGCAGGGACAGCAGTGACAGCCCCTTGGGTGCCCCTCTTTGTTCCCCACACCTCAGCTTTCAGGGGAGATGACTGCATCTCAGGAACACCTCACAGGCACCAGAGGGTCAGTAAGCAGAGCACAGGAAAGGCACTGGAGAGGTTTCAGTGACATGGAGCAGAACCGTCACTGCAGAAACGAGCCCTTTCTCCCCAGCAAACTCCAACAGCTCGGGGCCAGCCACAGCCAGACCCCAAAAGGTTTCACTGCTGTTGGCACTAAGTGGTGAGGACGGGCTGTTTGCACGAATGCAGTCATAGAATCATAGAATCATCGAATCATTGAGGTTGGAAGAGACCCTTGGGATCATCGAGTCCAACCATCTCCCCTACTCTACAAAGTCCTCCCCTACACCATGTCCCTCAGCACTGCATCTAAACGGCCCTTCAACACAGCCAGGGATGGGGACTCCACCCCCTCCCTGGGCAGCCTGTTCCAATGCCCGACCACTCTTTGGGTGAAAAATTCCTTCCTGATGTTTGAAGAATAAAGTCTGAATTTCTCACAGAAGCTGCAGTGTAAAAGCAGAGATAAGCGGGTGCTGAGGAAAGGAGCTTGTGCCTGTGAACAGGGGAAGAGGGAACATCATGAGGAGGTATTTTTGTAGATGACGGTATCTGGAGCCCAAGTCAGTCAGCGCCGTCTGCCCAAACTCACACTTTTCTTACAGATTTTTCAGAACCCTGCAGTTCTGCCTCCAGACACTCTGCTCTGGCATCAAATCCAGCACTTGAGGATGGAAACCACTTCCAAGTCCATCTTAGGCAAACTTCTGGGCATCAGTGCAAGACCAAAATGGGGTGTAATTTCTTCTGTGGTCTCATCGGTCTGATTTCAACTGATTTGTGCAAAAAGGCTTTCAGCTTTTCTCTCAGGATACTATTTTAGAGTCTCAAGGATCTCTGCGTTAGGAGCAGCGTATATAATTACCACCTGTAACATATGACACGCTAACAATAGAGAGAATGAGCAATTTAATATTATAACATAAAAGGTCTTCCCACACAGCCGTTTATAGGTCATTGTCTGCATCAATGCAGCTTCTAATTGTGCTCCAATTCGCTTTTAAATACAATTAAAGTATCTTTAGTCTTTCTACTATTTTAAATCAACAGCTCTTTGGTGAAAAAAATCCAATATTTTGTTTCTTTTTGATTTCTAGGACTTAGCTATCTGGTGTGCTGTATTACCACTTTCTTCACAAAGGAAGGATTTTGATTTTTAAATAAGACTCCCACTGCATTGCTTGAAATAGACTTCCCAGATGAATAAATGTGTTCTTTGGGTGACGGCAGGGACACCCAAGTCAGACAGTGGAAACACACTGTACAGTCCTATCAATAGAACTCTTGCACTATCATGTGCAGTGAGAAAAAGAATATAAACAGTGTAGAAGATCTTAAGTGCACAAAATATGAAAGAGCGAAAGACAACAGCCTTTGACAACAGCAGCTCCAAAAATCTTAGCAAAGAAAGTAGATTAATAATCGAAAAAATAAATGGTCTAACAAAGAGTGAAAGAGAACAACAGCCTTTGACAACAGCAGCTCCAAAAATCTTAGCAAAGAAAGTAGATTAATAATCGAAAAAATAAATGGTCTAACAGGAGGGATTTGCCTCATCTTCTTTCTTTTAGGGAAGAACTGCAAAGAAGCTTCTCTCTCCACAGTTCCCTCAGGAACACATTATCTCAGCATTAGCTTCAACAGGGCCCTGGAGAAAGTGCCTTTGCCATCCTAAAGCAGGTCCACGTCGCATGGGGTCAAAGGGGTACCTCGTCCAGAAAAGGCTAAATGAAAAGAATGCCACCCAAAAGAAGTGAGATATTTGGTCTTAAACAAACAGCACAAACCCAGCAGTGGGTCAGATTGGCTGAGATATCAGCACAAAAATATTGTTCAGCAAATTATTCTTGGCACAAACAACAAGGTTGGTAAATGCCCTGGGAGAAGGAAACACCCTGGTGGTGACACCCACTGTCAAAAGTATAAATAGAGAGAGCTGGGGATGAAAATTTGCAGTCTTGAATCTTATCAGGCTGTGCACCTAAATTTGGGATTGTGGTTAGACTCTCACCTGCTGTCACTATGAGCTGTGGCACTAAATCTTCGAGCAGTACTATTAGAATTAGCAGTGGTGGTGGTGGTGGTGGTGGTGGAGGATACAGTGGTGGAGGTGGTGGAGGGGGTAGCAGCTGCGGAATACGTAAGTCTGGTGGATACTCCTCAGTGTCCACTAGAAAATACACCTCTTCTGGAGGAAGCGGAGGCTTTTCTGGGAGAAGCTATGGTGGAGGAGGTTCCAGGAGCAGCTACGGAGGGGGCTTTAGCAGCGGCAGTTGCGGAAGGATCAGCCGCGGCAGCTATGGTGGAAGAATGAGTGGTGGTAGCTACGGAGGAGGAATGAGCTGTGGCAGCATGGGAGGAGGATTCGGATCTGGTGGAGGTGGCTTTGGAGGAATGGGAGGTGGTTATGGATCTTGTCTTGGTGGAGGTGGTTTTGGCGGTGGTGGATATAGTGGAGGTGGATTTAGTGGCTTCGGGGGCAGTGGTGGCTTTGGTGGTGGCAGCTTTGGTGGTGGCAGCTTTGGTGGTGGTGGTGGCTACGGTGGAGGTAGTTTTGGTGGAATGGGGTTTGGTGAAGATTCCGGCTTGCTCTCCACAAACGAGAAGCTGACCATGCAGAACCTTAACGATCGCCTGGCTTCCTACATGGATAAAGTGCGACGCTTGGAGGAAGAAAATAGTCAACTTGAACAACTGATCAGGGAGTGGTATAAAAACCAAGGTCCCACTTCTGTCAGGGACTACAGCCAATACTACAGAACAATTGAAGAACTGCAGAACCAGGTATGATGTGATTTGACTAACTTTGAATGGATTCTCATTAGAACAACACGAGAACCCTGTTTGGGGTGATATATTCCCTCCTTTGTTTTAGCCAGGAGGCTGAGTACTGGGTTTTCTCTGCTGTGGGTGATGGGTGTATTCTGGTACAACCCAGCACTGGCCTCCTGCAACACGAGAGCCCTGTTTTGGGTGATATATTCCCTCCTTTGTTTTAGCCAGGAGGCTGAGTACTGGGTTTTCTCTGCTGTGGGTGATGGGTGTATTCTGGTACAACCCATCATCTCTAGTGCACCCCTTACGGGGCCTGTCCAGTGCTCCTTTCAACACTGTGCTCCTGCTTGTTAGTTCCTCTCTCTCTGGAAGAGCAGATACAACCATTGCCTGCTTCTGTGGTGCTACTGTGAAGCTTTTTGTGAAGGATGAGCCAACGTGCATTGAGTCTAATTCTAGCCTCAGCCATTTAATAGTCCCATAGCTCCTACATGAATATGGTTGTTGCCAAGTGCAATGGTAATTATGTTTTCCCACTGTTTTTGGAATATGAGGAGTTTATTCAGTTATTCTCTCCAACAAGGTATTGTATTTTTAATGGATATTTGTAAACCAAAATTGATAGCAAAGGCACTTTCTTTTAACCGGAAGCAACAAACTCTTCTCTCTATAGCTCCTGCAGCGCGATGTCAGGTCATGTCAGGCTTGGCATCACCAGAAAGACATTCTGAAATGTGTTTCTGTGCAGTATTTCTTCCCTCTGTGTGTCGGAATGGAAAGACAACTGACCAAGGAACATCTCCCTCTCCCTTTCAGATTGTTGGTGCAAATGTGGACCTTAACAAGATCCTCCTTGACATTGACAACACCAGAATGACGGTGGATGACTTCAGACTGAAGTGAGTCTTTCCCTCCCCATCTCATTTCATCTTTACTCTTTACCCTCCATGAGTTCATATTCCAATGAATCTTTGTGGATGCTACAGCCTCTTGGCTCCAGTGACAGAACAGCTAATTGTTGGGGAAAGCATTTAGAGAATGATTTTGTGTTAGTCTTTCATTGTTGGTTTTCTCCAGACCAGTTATTGAAGGGTGCCATTTAAAGACCTCCATTCTAAGTTTCTCCATCCTTGCAAGTAGATTTATAAGTGTAATCTTCATAATACAAATCTCATAGAGAGAACTTCTACTCAAATCAAGCAAACCTATTGGGGATGGAAAAAGAATTAGATCCTTTCTTTTAAGAAATGAGCAATGGGATTAAAGACCAAAAATGTACTCATGGGAACTGTCCATAATCAAGATCATAAACAATGAGATCTGACAGCACTTTGATTATCTTTTTTGTCTCTCATTTAGATATGAAACTGAATATACTCTCCACCAGAGTGTGGCAAGTGATATTAATGGATTACGTCCACTTTTGGACCAACTGACTCTAGCCAGATCTGACCTGGAGACACAGTTTGAGTCCCTGAAAGAGGAACTGATCTATCTGAAGAAGAACCACGAAGAGGTAAGTTTCTCCACACTTTAAAAGCATAACTAATGAAACCTCAAGACTCAGAGACTTTCCTGTGGATTTCTTCCACTAGCAGTAACCACATTTTGGCTGCTGGCTTTGCTCATCCAGTGTCACACAATCGGGCTCTGATTTTCAGGTGTATGAGCTCCCTGGAAAGAATATAGGGAGAACCCGAAAGAAAATATTTATACTGTCTGCAATGGTTCCATTGAGAAGAAAAATGCTTTAAAGGATTTTAAAATATTTATACTGTCTGCAATGGTATTTCCCATTGAGAAGAAAAATGCTTTAAAGGATTTTCACAAGAGCACGCTGTGTAGAGCTTCTTATGGCCCCAAGGAGACACCACCGGGGTCGCTGCCTGTGTGGTGCCTGGCTGTGGTTCACTGGGAAGTCTGGTTTAGGAGCAGAACTGTTCCCTGTCCCGAGGGCAGAGGAGCAGCAGGGCTGGGGGAGGACTCATGTCCCTTTCTTTCCCTTTAGTTGAAACTAGGACATTTCTCCTCATCTTCCCCCTTTAAGAACCTGTTGGGTTTTGTTGCTTTTTTTTCAGGAAATGAAAGGACTGCAAACACAGTCTAGTGGAGATGTCAGTGTGGAGGTCAACGCTACTCCTGGCATTAATCTGATGGAAAAACTGAACGAAATGCGTAGTGAATACGAACGGCTTATTGAGAACAACCGGAGAGAGGTGGAAAGCTGGTATGAAACCAAGGTAAAGCACAGGGGAGTTTTGGTTACTAAATCTTTCACAAAGAACTGGGCCTATTTACATCCAGCAGAGGAAAGGCAACTTACCATATATTACTTAAGGGATATTAACCTTAGATGATTTTAAGCAGTTTATTGGAACAGGTCAGTTCTGGGGTATTAAGGTTATGTGGAAAGGATGTAGAATCTGTGTTCCAGCAGCAAAGTGAGTTGCCCAGAGTGAGTCAACTGGTGGCATGGGGGGAATAAACACAGTCAGTCTACACTGCATCCTTCTTTATTCTTATTAATTGCTTTCTCAATGCTTTTATGATAACCCCACAATGTTTTCTTACTATCAAAAATGCCTCAATGCTATATGTGAATTTTTCAGATGGAAGAAGTGAATCAACAAGTCCACTCGAGTGGCCAGGAGATACAATCCAGCAACCAACAGATCTCTGAGCTGAGACGTGAATATCAAAGCCTGGAAATCGAGCTGCAGTCACAGATCAGCATGGTAAGGAAAGGAATTTGCTTCTGCTTCACCTGTGACACCAGCTGTATGTGTCACTAGAATGAAAGAAACAGCTAAAAATTGCTCCATCTCTAGAGAACTAGAGACTGGATTACTTATCTTCAAAGATACGCTTTTTTTCTGGTTTGTGAAGATCTCCAATTTGTCCACAGAAAATGAGTGACACTTGCCACATTCCTATAAACACCGTATTTTGTTTGCCATTTGCAGATAGACTCTTTGCAATCCAACTTGGAAGACACCGAACGTCGCTATAACATGCAGCTGCAGCAGATCCAGAGCATGATCGGCCCCTTGGAGGAGGAGCTGGCCAGTATCCGCTGTGAGATGGAGAGTCAGAACCAGGAGTACAAGATGCTCCTGGGCATCAAGACCCGCCTGGAGCAGGAGATCGCTCAGTACCGGGCTCTGCTGGAAGAGGGACAGCAAGACATTGTGTATGTAAACTGGGAACAGAGCCCGGCGTTGTGTGAAACCCGGAGCTGCCAGATTAGTCACAAAGATGGGGAATTAACAGATTTGCAAAACAGATTTTGTACTGCCATGAGGCTAACTCAGCCATCGAGACCAACCCTCTCCCAAGGGCGAGGTACCGCACATTTCTTGGCAAACCTGCTCAGAATCTAAATCACGTGAGGAAAAATTAAGGCAGAAATTCTGAACTACTGATTTGGGGCTGGAGAGGGAACTCCGGGCAGAGCCCCTCCTTTACCCTGGCTCCAGAAATGGCCAGAACTGGACAGACAGAAGTCACCTGGGCAAAGACCATAAGCAGAAAAGTCACCATAGTTTTCCAAACCTTCATAAAAGTCACAGTGCACAATTCTCTGAAAGTTCAAGCTATTTTGGTGTCCCTCATGCACTGAGCCTGCTCCTGCCTGGGAGCGACACCTCAAAGAACAGGTAAAGCCTCGCTCTCCACCTCTCTGGTTGGGTGCCACCGTACACTGACAAGGCAGCAATCCTAAATCTGGCAAGAAATATCTGAGCAGAATGTGGGAAAAGCAAAAACTCTTGCATTCAATCTGAAGTTGAAGGAGAGGCTGATTTTTGGCAATGCATTAGTTGTCTGGCTGATCCGTGCCAGGTTCTAACAAGGAGAAGTACAGACCAGAGAAGTGCAGGCTTCCGTGCAGTATCTGCAGATGGATTTCCTTCTGAGGTCAAAAGAAGGAGAGGCTGATTTTTGGCAATGCATTAGTTGTCTGGCTGATCCGTGCCAGGTTCTAACAAGGAGAAGTACAGACCAGAGAAGTGCAGGCTTCCGTGCAGTATCTGCAGATGGATTTCCTTCTGAGGTCAAAAAAACATTTGATTAACTTCTTTTTTTCTCCTTCTTTCTCTCTCTTTGCAGAGTCCCATCCGGAGGAATGGGAGGAGGCATGGGAGGAGGCATGGGAGGAGGCATGGGAGGTGGTAGAACAGGAGGTGGCAGCTACTCTTCTGGAGGAGGAAGAGGAGGAAGTGGCAGCATGAGTGGTAGCTATGGAGGTGGCATGTCCTCTGGAGGAATGGGAGGAGGAAGCTGCGGAGGAGGAATGGGAGGAGGAAGCGGAGGAATGGGAGGAGGAAGCGGAGGAATAGGAGGAGGAAGTGGAGGAATAGGAGGGGGAAGCGGTGGCTGCAGCAGCGTCGTTGGAGGAGGAGGAAGGGTCTCAGGAGGCATGAGCGGTTCCCACTCCTACTCTTCGTCTTCCCAGTCTCAGTCTTGCAGGACTGGTGGTGAAAGCCAAGGTGAGAAACGTTGTGTGGTCACGCTGTTCTCTCAGTCCCACCCCTACTAATTATACCCTGTAGCAACGTACTCTTCCAGAGGTAAACAGCACTGAGGAGAAACGAGATTTTCTGGAAGGTGTCAGATTTACTTTTATTAAAAATACTTTCCTATTCGTGTGCAAAAGATCAGCTCAGCTTAAGAAACACAATAGAAACATTCAGTTTCTATTCCTGACGCCAGCTAATCATGTAGTTAAAACCCCAGCTGGTATTTTTCATCTCTCCCATTCTTTGCAGAACCTCACAAACACACTGCTTTTGCCCCACCTCGAAGTTTTCCTTTATGCTTTTTGCAATGTGTATGGTCCCCTATCAAATATCCAAGGTGCTTTTCTGTCTGTCTCAGAGATTCAGTGCCAGAACTGAAGAAGTTAATGCTTTCTTTATTTCTAACCAGGGTACGGAAGAAAATCTTTTGACTAAGAATATACATGGAGGATCCTACAGTGCATGACCTCTCAAACAGAAAGTGGCCCAAACGCTCTGCATCCCCCCGCTGCCGAGGACAGACAGATGCTCTGAGCAGTTCCTCGATGTCGCTGATGCTGCTGATCTGTCCCCAAGGGCCCGTCTGAGCCGCTCCGATGGGCCGCCCGCCTCCCCGCACGCTCCGCACCTCCTCTGCCTGGCACCTTCGGGGCTTCAGGCACTGGCACCTCAACTATTGCTTTACGGAGTCAACCTGTTTGTTACTCGGGTTGGTCTGTGTCAGGAAAATGTCGCTAATAAACTTCATCTCTGTCTCATGCAACCAGAACCCTGCGTGTGGTTTTTCCTTCCATTCTGTAGGTTGCAAACATTTAGAAAGAAAATCCAAAGCCACGCCAACACACGCCTCCAGGCAGGAAAGCTGAGGAGACATTACACTAGCTGATAATGAAATTTAGAGTTAAAGCACAATTTCTGAGCATTCAGGGCAGATCATAATCTTCTTAGAGCATCCTGGGCTGTGCCTTTGGTTTTTAGCAACAAGCTGAGCTCTACAACTCCCCAGCAGCTGAGTATGAGCCCAGAGCAGAGTGCAGGACCTCAGTCTCTTGTTATTAGCTACCTTTTGGGAGTTGCATTTGCTTCTGTCCAGCTTTTTAATAGGCTTTTTAATAATCATTATTTCAAAGAAATGATGGTATAGCTTTCTCCACCAATTGGAACAACTTTTTTCATGAAGACCAACAGCAGCTTGTTCCATCACACCCCACGGATAAAAGCCATTTCCAGAGCTGAAAAAACCACCAACTTTGCCTTCTGGAGACTAACAAATTCAGAGATCAAAGGAAAATAAATGTATTGTCCCAGGCCTTTCAAAACAGCTTCTTGTGCACGTTTGAGGAATCTCAGGAATTTCCGCACGGTATTTTGGAGGAGAGAGGGCTGCCAAAGCAGGCAGATCGTAAACCACAGCTTTATTAATTTTAATGAGAAGTTGGCATCTGAATTCCTGGGACTCATTGGAAATTCCTAGCCCATTGAACAGCTGCCACCCAGAGAACCCAGAGCAGAGCCAGGGACGGGGCTGTGCAGCTGGGAAGCACAGCCAGCGGTGGGGAACCTGGAGAGGGACAGAAAGGAGCAGTGCCTGGTCCCCATGCTCCCCCCGAAGCAGGTTCTGCTCCGAGCTGTTTGCAGGAGGCTGTGTCCGAGGGGTGAAGGGCAGAGCTCAGCCCTGCAGGAACTTGCAGACCCCTCTCATCCATGAACTTTCAGGCTCCGTTGCTGGTGCTCAGGAGGTGGCCTCTAGTGGCGAAGGAAGAGCCCAAGCAACCATGGGTTGTGTGGAAGAGGAGCCAGCACCATGGACTGAAGGCAAAGCAGGTCGCTGCACAAGGGTGTGGATCGAGAGAATGAATGCAAAAAGGATTTCCAGAAATAGAGGTCACGTCGCTGTGCAAACCTGCTCAACGCTTGGGAACCATTCAGGGAAACAGAGTGTAGCCAGCAGGTCAAGGGAAGTCATTCTCCCCCTCTACTCTGCACTGGTGAGGCCACAACTGGAATACTGCGTCCAGTTCTGGGCTCCCCAGTTCAAGAGGGACAGGGAACTACTAGAAAGAGTCCAGCAAAGGGCAACAAAGATGATTCAAGGATTGGAGCATCTCCCTTATGAGGAGAGACTGAGAGAGCTGGGACTCTTTAGTCTGGAGAAGAGAAGGCTGAGGGGAGACCTTATCAATGCTGACAAGTATCTCAAGGGAGGGTTGAAGGAGGAGGGAGCCAGACTCTTTTCAGTGGTTCCCAGTGAGAGGACGAGGGGCAACGGGCACAAGTTGGAACAGAAGAGGTTCCACTCAAATATGAGGAGAAACTTCTTCCCAGTGAGGGTGGCAGAGCCCTGGAACAGGCTGCCCAGGGAGGGTGTGGAGTCCCCTTCCTTGGAGATTTTCAAGACCCGCCTGGATGCTCCTGAGTAACATGCTCTGACAAGCTCTGGGCAATCCTGCTTCAGCAGGGGAGTTGGACTAGATGGTCTCTATGGTCCCTTCCAACTCTAAAAAATTCAGTGAAATTCAGTGAAATTCAGTGAAATACTTGACCCCCACCAAACCAAAGCCCGTGTCTGTGTCGCGCTTGCGTGAAGGAGGGTTTGTAGACCTTTGTGCTGCACAAACCCTCCCAGGGGCACACAACAGGAAGAGTGGGATTCCAGTAATGCTGATTTCTATTTCTTTGCTTTAGATACTTGGACTACACACATCATCTACAACGAGGTGTGATGCCCACACTAAGTGCTGTGTGGGTTATTCCAAAGTCATCACCAGCGCCCTCCAGAGGGTACTGTGTTGTCACCTCTTGCTCCTTCTGTGTTACAGCTACCTCCACAGCTGTCATTCTACACTTCAAATTGAACTTTAAAGAGTATTTGTTTTTCTGCCTTGTAAATACCTCGCTGCCCTACAGGCAGTCAGTGCTACACACCATGGGATGAAGCCCAGAATGGGTTACAACAGGCAGACTGGAGACAGCTCCTAGTAAAAGGCTCAGTTTGAGGGAATGAAGGATTTTCAGGGAAGGTCACTGGTGTGCCTAAGGAAATTAATATAGAGTAGGAGGTAAATAAGGAATATCACTGTGTTTTTCCATCCACGGACACACACAGGCACAGTGTCTTCAGCTTCAAACCGTCCCACTCCCCCCTCGGATGGGTACCTTCACGTGTAGGTGACTCAATCCCTTCTCACTCCTCTTTTGCTAGTTTTGATGAGTTTATTTCTTCTTCCGTGATATGGAATCTCTTCCTAAAATGCTTCTGGGTTGAATTCATCCTCCCTCGCTGTAGATAAGCAATGAGATGGTCATTCACAGCGGGTTCCACCAGCTCCTTGTGCTTCCCTTGTACTAGTCAAAGGACTCTTTGGGAGCAGTTACACCCCCAACACCTAATGCACAGCTGGAAACCAGAGAATTAATTTCTGTTCAAGGCTCTTCTCAGTTTCATAGAGACTTGATTAGTAAAGATGGAAAAAGCAACTCACTGAATGTCCCATATTGCACAGGCAGTGGAAAAAAACACACAATTGTTTCTTACTCTGTGTTTTGTGTTGCAATATATTCTCTCATGGTTGGCAAACACAATTCACTGCAATGAGTTCAGATCATTATTATATTTTTTCTGATCTAATCTTTGGCACTGTATCTTCTCATCCAACTTATTTTTTACTGCATTATAAAATTCAAGGACATATTTTGAGAAATGGCTATTTTTAATATTATTATGAAAATATATCAAACACTTCTCAGTTTTCTCTGAGTCCATTTAAAACAGCTAAAATAAAATTAATAGCTCTCTGACACTCAGTTTTCTTCAACAAGAAAAATAACTGAAATCACCATCCTGCAATTTCAGAAAAAGTGAAATCCCAGCAGGACCTTCCTCAATATAAGCAGTAATACAGAGTAAAAAATTCAGTGTAAAGTTCTCTAACAGACATGGGAATGAAGTTTTAAAAATTAATTGGTTTTTTCAGAAAATCAAAGTAGATTTCTAAATAGCTACTGTAAATTTTGAATAAATTAATGACTGAAGAGTCCCTTGGCGGCTGCGGGTCGCATGAATCATTGTCTGTGATCAGAGGAGGAAGACAAAAGCTGAAATACTGAGTTTCACCACACAGAAGACTGAAGGAGACAGACAAGCGAGGCGGAGCCTTCATTAACTCCTCTTACCAGCGATATATTGCCAGATTAATAGAAGCTGTGAGATATTGTATTATCCAACAAAATATCCCACAAAGAGCCACCCACATAAAATTACAGTGCATGCTGTGTGTGAATCAACACAGACATACCTGAAGGGAACAGTAATGCCTTAGACTTGCCTCAGACACAATTCCCCTTAGCACATCACTTTCGGCATGAGCACCAAGGCTGGCAAACGTCATGGGAAGCTGGACAGCCTTCCAGGTGACACCCACCCAACACCGTATAAAGAGCCACCGGCGAGGACAGGAGGCTGCACTCTGATCTCCTGTACCAGGCTGTGAGCGGGCTTTGCTTTTGGGGCTGGATTCCTGATTCTTTCAACCATGAGCTGCAGCATCAAGAGAACAACCACCACCTCTTACAGGAGCGGTGGAGGTGGCGGTGGCTGCGGTGGCGGTAGCGGCAGGAGCTCCTCCGTCTCCTGCCGGCGCTACGCCTCCTCGGTGACGGGCGGAGGAAGCTATGGCGGGGGAGCATGTGGCATGGGCTACGCAGGGGGCATGAGCGCTGGCAGCCTTGCTGGTGGCTTTGGTGGAGGCTTTGGTGGTGGTTTTCCAGGAAGCTTTGGTGCTGGAGGGGACATCCTCCTGAACGGCAATGAGAAGGTCACCATGCAGAACCTCAATGATCGCCTGGCCACCTACCTGGACAAGGTGCGACGGCTGGAGGAGGAAAATGCTCAGCTGGAGCACCACATCCGGGAGTGGTACAGGAAACAAGCTCCCAGCGTTTCCAAGGACTACACTTCCTACTACCAGACCATCGAACAACTCCAAAATCAGGTAGGAGAGCCCTGACTAACGCTGGTCCCACTTGTAAGAAAGTCCCCCTTCCCTCTGGCTCTGGCACAGCCCGAGGCATCAGGGAGTGCTCCACCAGGCCCACACACGCTGGCGCATGGATCTGAAATCCCACCTTCTACAGGTGCCTCCAAACCAGGCGTGTGTGGTTTCCAGTCCTTCCCGCTGCTCCCACCCAGTTCAGCTGGATGGGTGCTGAGCCAGAGCACCTGGACTGTGAGACCTGAACTCCTTGGTCTCTGCACACTCCTACACAGACCAGATGGGAGGACCAAGGCTCTCCCTTACAATTAGGTTAAATTGGTACCAAAAAAAAAAAGAGTTAATAGGCCATGAGGAGGCACATTGCAGGGAAAGGGCTGGATACATTCCTCAGGACACATGGAGAACCCACTCTAACTTGAGATGGAGAAGCAAACAGTACGGATTTGGGAGAAGGGTCTGTGATAGCCTGAGTTTTCTTGAAAAGTATATTTGAGGGTTGCCCTCTCATAGAGCCCCTGCACTACTGCAGGAAACAATACCAAGACCCACAACAACTCCCCAAAGCTCTGGGTCTTCTTTCTTCTTGTCCTGGATGTCTTGACGGCAGAAAGACTCCCCTCCAAATTCCCCTTTTGCAGATCATTTCTGCCACTGTGGACAATAACAGGCTGCTTCTGGACATTGATAACAGCAAGATGACTGCTGATGACTTCCGAATGAAGTGAGTACCTCTCTTGAACTTCATATGTCTTTTCAATCCAGCTCATAATCTCAAGAGACAAGGCAGCACTGTCCCAGTGGTGTTACCGAGTCTTCCAGTTCTGTTGGGATACTGACCTTGGAAAGATGCATCCAATTGACTGTCATCATCTCATTTCCCCATTTCTCTGCCCCTCTTGTCTGTGGTACAGGTATGAGAATGAGCTGGTCATTCGTCAGACTGTGGAGTCTGATATTAATGGCTTGAGAAATCTCCTGGATGACCTGACTCTGGTTAGATCTTCACTGGAATCTGAGCTGGAGTCCCTGAAGGATGAGCTGATTGCTCTCAAGAGAAACCATGAGGAGGTAGGATCCAATGATAAATAGCACGGCCAAGACAGAGTCCTTGAGTCTTCAGGGTTCCCACAGTAACATGTCAAGTCAATTCAGTCTCACGTCACATGAAGGTCACTCCTTTGAACCCTGACACCGCTTTGCCCGCTGTCCCCAACACAAGAAATGACCTATACTCTTTGTTCCTCTCTTTGGCCTCTCTGCAGGAAATGAGGCAGCTCCAGTCTCAAACTGGTGGTGATGTGAGTGTGGAGGTCAATGCTGCCCCTGGCGAAGACCTGACAAAGACCCTGAACGACCTGAGAAACGAATATGAGCAGATCATTGAGAAGAACCGCAGAGAGGTTGAGCAGTGGTACGAAGTCAAGGTACGTCCCAAGGCACAAAGAGTCTTCTCCTCCTCTCAGAAGACCCAGACACCCTGGGACAGGGCACACAAAGCCTTGGACTAAAAAGGGGCCTGGCTGGGGAATGGGCAGGGAAGAGCTGCTGGGGAAAGACTGCAGGGCAGAGGGGCAGCAGGCCAGGCCTGGTCTACAAAGCGGGGTGGAACGGCAGGATCTACGGAGCAGTGACAGGGCAAGGCTCCCTGGCTGTCTTTGTTTGCTCTCAGCAAAATGTGCTCCCTGAGGGTGTTTCCTCACTCAGACAGCGTGTTTTGGGGTTTGCCTCCCGCAGATTGAAGAAGTCAATCGACAGGTCACCTCCAGCAGCCAGGACATCCAGACCAGCAGCCACCAGCTCACCGAGCTGCGACGCGAGACGCAGAACCTGGAGATCGAACTGCAGGCGCAGCTCAGCACGGTACGTGGGGCAGGATCCTGGGGGCCCTTCCCTCTCCAGAACGGGCAGGGACAGGCAGAGCTCTGGTCCTAAACTCCTGCGCTTCCTCTTCCAGAAATCCTCTCTGGAAAACTCCTTGGCAGAAACCGAATCTCGCTATGGCTTCCTGCTGCAACAAATCCAAGCGCAGGTGAACTCCGTGGAGGAGGAGCTGGCCAATATCCGCTGTGAGATGGAGAGTCAGAACCAGGAGTACAAGATGCTCCTGGGCATCAAGACCCGCCTGGAGCAGGAGATCGCTCAGTACCGGGCTCTGCTGCAGGAGGGACAGCAAGACATTGTGTACGTATCCCAAATTATACCAATGGAACCAAAAGAAATCCATATGTACTTAATTGCTAATAGAGACTCGTTGTCCATGGACTTTTTGACTGAATATTCAGTGTTTGTTGGATTTTTGGTGAATTAATTGCTCTCCTTTTGCAGTGCCTCCCAAGCAGCTTTCCAAGGAGGCGGAAAATCCTCCCATTCATATTCTTCTACTTCCTACTCTCATTCCCAGTGTGGTGATATGACAGGTAAGACAATGCTTTGTAAGGGTATGTTCATTAGTGGGTCACATCTATCCCAGTGAGAACAATATATTTTGTCAGGGAAAGGTTTTGTATTTTGGGCTGGGCAAGATTCCCAGCTCCAGTAGCCCCGGAGTGAGAGAACCTCATTGACTGTGTCATGGGGGAATGAGGAGTTAAAATATAGCAAGTCTTGCCCTTCCCTCTACCTAAATATAAACCACAGATTATAAACTTTCCAGGATGGGGTACACTTTTTTGCTCATTGGAATAAAAAAATAAAGTTCTGAGAAAGTGCCTTGGGTATTGCTGAGCTTGGAGCCTCCGAGCTTCCCTTGCTAAGGCAGCAGGTTGGGTGGGAGAATTCAGTTCAGCTGGAGGGACCAGATTCCCCTGAAGGCAATGATTTGCTCTGTCTTTACACAGGACAGTCGAGGGTGTGCTAGAGCCCCAGCAGTGACGCCGGCTCCCTCTGACCGAGAGGTGTTGGACACGGCAACGAGAGACCCAACCCAGCTCTTCTGCAGCCCCACTGGTGGGACCAGAATGACGTGGAAGGAGCTCCTGGTCCCCTGCCCATGGCCCTGCTTCCACTCCACAACGCTTCTCCCACCCGACGTGTCTTTGGACACGGGTTCTGTGTTTAAGAGCTTCAATTCTGCTGATAACCCTGCTGCTAATAAAACTTTACTTCTGCAAAGCAAATAAAACCAATGTGTCTGAGACGTTTAATTTAACAGGTATTTATCAAACTTAACCAATCAAATACAGCTTGTGCTACCGTACTTTGTAGCACAGCCTCAGAACCTTCTGGTCTGCACTAAGAAAATGGACACTAAGAAAATGGACACTATGGTGGGACAATTCCACTGAGCAAAAGGAAATGTCACTGTTTCTGAGCACGGCGGTACGGAGGCTGTATGAGGTGTGACATCTCCCCACTCCCACCCACAAAAACTGCCAGAACTCCCTGCTCCAAAGCAAGAGGTATAAGGTTGAAAACAGAAATCCGTTCTCCACACAATCCTTCCTGCGAAATTACAAACCATTTACTGTTTTGTTTTCTAATGGCTACTAAGGGATGGCTTTCTCCCCCCTCGCCTTGCTGCCTTTTGCTAAAGACAAGCTGAATGATGGGAGTGAAAGGAGAAAGGAAACACCAATGATGGGCAACTCTCTGAAGATCATTTAATTAACTGTTAATGTACTAAACTGTGCTCAGTGCACTGCTATGGCTCATCCAAGCCCATTAATCTCTGGCTTTACTCAGGGCATCCCAGCGGCAGTTCCCTCAGGAAGGTGTGACTCAGGAGAGGTGTTCCAGTGCGTGCAGCATTCCTGACATCACCTATTTCCACACTTTTGACTACGGAGAAAATTACGAATCACTGAAATTAGGAAAGAAATACATCCATCGAGGCGATGTGCCTGTTTCCTTCAGTGTCACGCACCAAACCCAGTCCTATGTTTTATGCTAGAAATTTCAATTTAAATACCAATACAACACCGAGAGTGCAGTCTGTGTCAGTCCACTCAACTGGCTGATATTAGGCCTTAAGAGGAATGAGACGCACCTTTCATCCACTGAAAGTATTTGCTATACTCTATTTTTCTGCCTAAGAAGATAAAATATACAATAAAATTGGAAATGAGAGGGCAATAGTAAATTAGAACAGCTATTTCATATATATTTTGCTTTCTGAAGATGACAGTGAAGCCCCCTTTCAATCTATAACCATCCAATAGATGAACAAAGTCAACCAGATTCAATAAGTGCCTGTTGTCCCCTTTCTCTACCTGTCACATCTGGGCTCTAGGATTTGCTGGTTCATCTGAGACTGAGGTATTGTTCTGTTCAGGTAACGAAATCAAAGGTTTTCTCATCACAAACAACTCACAGGAGTATTATTTAGGTTAAGTCTTCTCTCAGTCACCATGTGGCTCAGCTCTGCCATCACAGGACCGTAACTGCAGGAAGAATCCTCAAAGAAGAGATTCTTTCTATTTCTGTTGAAAAACTGGGTTTCCAGACTGAACTTTTCCAGTCCAGCATCAGGAATTTTTAGGAACAAAAGCCCTTCTCCAGAGGAAAAAAAAAGCTCATTTCAGGTTTTAAGAGTATAGAAAGCGACATAAAGCAAATGCAAACATGACTTTCCTCTGCAGGTGCTGCCGGGATTTATTCCCCTCTCAGCTGTGCTTAACACATGACTTTGCTCTGCAGATGCTGCTGGGATTTATTCCCCTCTCAGCTGTGCTTAACGCAGCCAGAACAGGTTCAGAAGAGACCTTTATTGAGGCAGGATTAAGGTAACTCGAACTACAATTACTGCATATAAATACGTGCTGAAAGGTTATTTTGCTTCCTTCTGATCTTCCAGAAGCACAGAGAAGTATCAGAATGATCAAAAATACAGTTTTCCACACGTGGGGCGAGGGCTGTGCGGGGAACGCGCGAGGAAAAGGCCACAGACACACCGAGAGCACGGCAGCCTCCCCCGCTGTCTTGGCCTGGGGAATGCTCCAGAAACCTTGCAATCTGTTCAATCAGGTATCTTGGTCTCACCCTCTGCTCTGGCACTCGCTTCGTTTCACCCATGGTTCTTAGAAAAAGAAATACAGCTGCTTATTGTTCTGAAAAGATCCATAGAAAAGAAAAAAAAGGGCTTTGGCAGGGAGGAATTTAGAATTCAATCAGTTAATGTCATTGATAATAACAGCATATTCTAGAGGGCAGAGAGAAAGAGAACAGGAAAGGATTGCTCCACTGGAAGAGCTTAATTTATCTTGGGAATTACTTTTAAACTCTTCCTTTTTCAGTGGTAGGAAGGGCTACTGAAAGATAGACTGTAGAATTAAAGTAGCTCCCATTTAATAGGATTTTCTGTAGGTCCACACATGTGCAAGGTATAAAGGTCCATCCCAGGGAGTCACATAAGAGAAAAATAAGAATAGAATAAGAGCTATGGAAATGGGTCATCTCTGAACAAATTGAGGAAATGCAGAGGTGAGTGATGGGCAATGGACGAGGATGGATGGGCAATGGATGGGCAATGGATGGGCAATGGATGGGCAATGGATGAGGGTGGTGGGCGATGGGTGAGGAATGCCCAGGTGGAGCTCCTGATGAAACTCAGGGGAGTAGCAGTCTTCTTACCAAGACCACAGTTGATTCATTTGTTGTAGAACAATTAATTACCACTAATTGTTTCTGAGGTTGTCCTCTCCCTCTTGTGTGACTAAAGACATATACCCAGTAATGGCATCATAGCGTCTGTGAAAACCACCGACTGCTTTTGCTTCTTTTGCCAGTTGGGAGTATCTGTTTGTGGCCCCACATCCAATTTCTCCAGGGAGTAAACAGCACCTGGAGAGGCTTCAGAACGCTGTAACTTCAAACAAACATTTCTGATTTACTGAGGTTCGTAAGATGCATTATGAGCAAAAAGCCTCCCAGGAGAAGATACAATTTCAAAGCTCAAACAAGCTCAAACAGTGTCGTCAAATGGCTGAGGAGCCTCCATAACTTCTGTTGAACAGAAACTGTCTGACCTTCCTCCGTCCTCACATGGGCTATGAACGTTAATGGCACCTTAAGAGACCTGGCTCTTCTGGCTTGTGAAGCAAATCAGTGTGTCCAAACTCAGCCAGCTCAGGCCACAGAGCTGCATCCACATGAGAGTCAACCAAAACCTCAAGGAGACATGGAAATACCCATGAGGTACAGAACAAAGTCTAAAGTTCCTCTGTGATGCAGGCAGAGCAGTGAGCAGCAGGAAGCACAGCTGGATCTGCTAGTCAAAAAAAAAAAAAAAAGAAAAAGAGGGGGACAGGGAGATGAAGCGTGTTGATGGTATGAAACTACAGCATTGGGAAATGTTGGGAATTGTTGGGTCAGATGTTATGATGCAACGCTGCCGAGGAGGAGATACAAAATCAACACCTCTGGCATTAATGCCAATCAGCAATAAACATCTCATAGGGAAGAATAAAGGTGCATTTCAACAATCTAATGAGGAAAATATGACTAAGGAATCACACCCTGTGAGAAAATAATTTTTATTTTTTAATAATGATGACTCAGTCTCAGTACCATATGCAAAGCACTGGTTCTGATGTGCAGATAATTAGAGAGCTACCAATAAAAGAACAATCATAATTATGAAGATCAAAGTACTACATTATCTTCAGCATATCTATGAAAATGTCTGTAGGGGGATCAAGAGAGAGGGCAAGTGCCTTTCTGTGATTCTCCAGTCAGCCAGAACACACATTGGGAACTTTCATGGGTCTCATAATCGTTGTGGCTGAGAGAGAGAATGTTGCTCCAGCCACAACCACAAGCTGTGTGAGATTGAAAATGAAGAAACCATCAGCGAAACCAACTAGTAATGTTTAACCCCCAAATAGGGATGAATCCCTCTCAAAGTTCAACTCTCACTTGAAGAGTTGTCTTTCAGGCTAAAAATTTATGTTTTCTAAAAGTTTTTCAAAGGTAAAATTTCATTTCCAAAGAAGGGGTCATCACATCCTGTTATCTTACCAAAATGCTGTAATCAGCAGTTCTGGAGAGAAAACGTGTGGTGTTAGAGAGACAAAAGACAGAAGGTGAGGGGGATCTGCTGGCTCCCCCCAACCGAGTCCCTGCTATAGGGGATAGAAGCCCCACCACCAATTGGTCAAGGTCAATCTGAAAACAGTTTCTCTTTTCCATCCAAAGCTCCTGCAATGGAAGCACCTTCCAAACCCTTCTGCCTCCCACAGATAAAAAGCTCCCCTTAGTTTCCAGCCCAAGTACACTCAAAACCAGTTCATGTCCTTTCCTTTGTGGACAACTAGATTGTCTTCTATTTTGAATAGTCCCAGTACCTCCTTCCCCGAGAGCAAGCTGATCAGCACCTCCGCCTCCTACCACCTAGCAAAACGGGGCTGAAAAGCTGAATCCTCTCTTCTCTCAAGACAGACCCAGTGATGCCTTATAGATTCCACACATCTATTGCAGTTTAAAATAATCTTTGAGTTATTGAAAATTGCACAAAATCTTTAAATATCACAACTTTGAAATTCCATCATTGCATGTCCATTGCTCTGTGCAAGACACAGGATTATTTCCTGGAAGTGATCCCCCCAGCGTTTGGTGAGAAAAGGAGGAGCATTCTGTCTCCAAGGGTCATTCTATCAAGACTTACCACTAAACACTCTGAAAAGACAGTACCCCCATGAGCTTTCTTTGTAGGGAAGGACCTAAATTCTTAGAGATTTCATTTCTAGAAGTGTGAGTTACTGGCAGTTCTGCAGGTAAAACGAGAGAAGACTCACACACAGGGTGTCTGAGTTCATATTTCCCCAACTGCAAAACTAAAACACAGTAACTAGGTGGTGCTTTCACCACCCGCTTTCAGGACAAAAAATGACTACTAAGAACAAAGGAGGAACTAGTAAAATGAGCCTCACTCACTAATTAGCCAGCAACATACTATCTGCAACAAAATCTAACACACAGCCACCCACCTGAAATTGCAGTGCATGCTCTGTGTGAATCAGCAGGCAAAGACAATACCCACGGGGAGGGCTGTCCCAAGCCCCAGAAGAAATTCCCCTTAGCACATCACTTTCGGCATGAGCACCAAGGCTGGCAAACGTCATGGGAAGCTGGACAGCCTTCCAGGTGACACCCACCCAACACCGTATAAAGAGCCACCGGCGAGGACAGGAGGCTGCACTCTGATCTCCTGTACCAGGCTGTGAGCGGGCTTTGCTTTTGGGGCTGGATTCCTGATTCTTTCAACCATGAGCTGCAGCATCAAGAGAACAACCACCACCTCCTACAGGAGCGGTGGAGGTGGCGGTGGCTGCGGTGGCGGTAGCGGCAGGAGCTCCTCCGTCTCCTGCCGGCGCTACGCCTCCTCGGTGACGGGCGGAGGAAGCTATGGCGGGGGAGCATGTGGCATGGGCTACGCAGGGGGCATGAGCGCTGGCAGCCTTGCTGGTGGCTTTGGTGGAGGCTTTGCTGGTGGCCTGGGAGGAGGCTTTGGTGGTGGCCTGGGAGGAGGCTTTGGTGGTGGTTTTGCAGGAGGCTTTGGTGCTGGGGGAGACTCCCTTCTGAGTGGCAATGAGAAGGTCACCATGCAGAACCTCAATGATCGCCTGGCCACCTACCTGGACAAGGTGCGACGGCTGGAGGAGGAAAATGCTCAGCTGGAGCACCACATCCGGGAGTGGTACAGGAAACAAGCTCCCAGCGTTTCCAAGGACTACACTTCCTACTACCAGACCATCGAACAACTCCAAAATCAGGTAAGAGCACCCCGACTAACGTGGCTCCATCCCCACATGCTGGTACCACTTGTAAGAAAGTCCCCCTTCCCTCTGGGTGGGAGGGAGCTGGGACCACGGGCAGACCCTGCTGAGCTGCACCTCCCAACTGTGGGCTGAGCAAACCCCCACAGCACCCCACAAGCCAAAGGGACGGACTCTGGGGGCACAGTGTGAGACATCAGGGAGTGCTCCACCAGGCCCACACACGCTGGCGCACGGATCTGAAATCCCACCTTCTACAAAGGTGTGTGTGGTTTCCAGTCCTTCCCGCTGCTCCCACCCAGTTCAGCTGGATGGGTGCTGAGCCAGAGCACCTGGACTGTGAGACCTGAACTCCTTGGTCTCTGCACGCTCCTACACACACCAGATAGGAGCTTTTTTTATAATGAGAGGAATTACAGCATCAGGGACAAAGACTTCAGTTCCTTATACACCCAGAGAGCAGAAACCCACAGGTGTTGGGCATCTCCCAGCATAAATGCTCTCCTGTTCTTTCCTCCATCAACGTATTCTTTCATCAAAATATTTGGGGAAGCCAAAATCTTGCACACACCAGTCCTTGTGTCACAGCAGTTCAACAACTGTCTGTGGCCCCTGTGTTACTGCAGGAAAGAGCCACAACAATGTCCCACCAAAACTTTCAGTCTTCTTGTCCTGGGTGTCTTGACCACAAAAAAACTCCCCTCCACCTTCCCCTTTTGCAGATCATTTCTGCCACTGTGGACAATAACAGGCTGCTTCTGGACATTGATAACAGCAAGATGACTGCTGATGACTTCCGAATGAAGTGAGTACCTCTCTTGAACCTTGCATCTTTCATGTCATGAATTTTATGAGATTGATGAACGCAGGTGATGATCCCCTGCCCCAGGTGTTATGACAGAGCCTATGCTTTGTAATGAAATGAATGTGTAATGCCTCTTTCTTTGGTACAGGTATGAGAATGAGCTGGTCATTCGTCAGACTGTGGAGTCTGATATTAATGGCTTGAGAAATCTCCTGGATGATCTCACTCGCACTCGCTCTTCACTGGAATCTGAGCTGGAGTCCCTGAAGGATGAGCTGATTGCTCTCAAGAGAAACCATGAGGAGGTAGGATCCAATGATAAATAGCACGGCCAAGACAGAGTCCTTGAGTCTTCAGGGTTCCCACAGTTACATGTCAAGTCAATTCAGCCTCATGTCACATGAAGGTCACTCCTTTGAACCCCGACACCACTTTGCCCGCTGTCCCCAACACAAGAAATGACCTATACTCTTTGTTCCTCTCTTTGGCCTCTCTGCAGGAAATGAGGCAGCTCCAGTCTCAAACTGGTGGTGATGTGAGTGTGGAGGTCAATGCTGCCCCTGGCGAAGACCTGACAAAGACCCTGAACGACCTGAGAAACGAATATGAGCAGATCATTGAGAAGAACCGCAGAGAGGTGGAGCAGTGGTACGGAGTCAAGGTACGTCCCAAGGCACAAAGCAGAGCCTTCTCCTCCTCTCGGAAGACCCAGACACCCTGGGACAGGGCACACAAAGCCTTGGACTAAAAAGAGGGGGCTGCTCATGGGCACCTCGCTGGCCCGGCTGGGGAATGGGCAGGGAAGAGCTGCTGGGGAAAGACTGCAGGGCAGAGGGGCAGCAGGCCAGGCCTGGTCTACAAAGTGGGGTGGAACGGCAGGGTCTACACAGCAGTGACCAGGCTGTCCTCGAAGAGGACATGGTGACAGGGCAAGGCTCCCTGGCTGCCTTCGTTTGCTCTCAGCAAATCTGCTCCCTGAGGGTGTTTCCTCACTCAGAAAGCGTGTTTTGGGGTTTGCCTCCTGCAGATTGAAGAAGTCAATCGACAGGTCACTTCCAGCAGCCAGGACATCCAGACCAGCAGCCACCAGCTCACCGAGCTGCGACGCGAGACGCAGAACCTGGAGATCGAACTGCAGGCGCAGCTCAGCACGGTACGTGGGGCAGGATCACGGGGGCCCTTCCCTCCCCGGAACGGGCAGGGACGGGCAGAGCTCTGGTCCTAAACTCCTGCACTTCTTCTTCTAGAAATCCTCTCTGGAAAACTCCTTGGCAGAAACCGAATCTCGCTATGGCTTCCTGCTGCAACAAATCCAAGCGCAGGTGAACTCCGTGGAGGAGGAGCTGGCCAATATCCGCTGTGAGATGGAGAGTCAGAACCAGGAGTACAAGATGCTCCTGGGCATCAAGACCCGCCTGGAGCAGGAGATCGCTCAGTACCGGGCTCTGCTGCAGGAGGGACAGCAAGACATTGTGTACGTATTCTCTTTGCACTAAGGGGATAAAATCTATCACAATCATTTCCCTATCGGGACTCTCAGAAGACAGAGTAGAATGTTTTATCAGTCTGTAGTTGAAATCTAAATACAATTGATTTTGTCACAGCACTTGCATTGAAATGTGTATATCGTAAACTTATTAAGGACATCAAACTCAGATGGAAACACAGGGCATACAGTTAGTGATATGTTTTCATTTAATCAGTGCCTCTTGGTCTGTTTGTGCGGAGGGAATTCCATGAGAGGAATCACTTTGTAAAACCAATCTGAAATATATCGCTCTCTGCCAGCAGAGGAGCCAGCACAGCGGGGCTGTGGGAGGAGAATCGTACTTCCACAGTCTTTTGTCATTTCTGCTGCTACAGCTTTCTAGGAAAATATAGCTGAAAGGAATGAAGAGAAAAATATAAAGAAATATTTGCAAGGTCCAGGAAAAGCCAGGCTGTTACATGCACTGCACATTGTGTTACAGTATGTCTCTCTATGAATGTATTAATAATTCCCCTCATTCAAACTCCTTTCCTTGCACAGAACGGCTCAAGGAGCTCTCCAAGGAGGGGGAATGTCCTCCCACTCTTATTCCTCCACTTCCTACTCTCACGGGCAATCTGGTGACAAGACAGGTAAGAAACACCTTCCAAAGCAGTTCCTAATGTATCCTGTCCCCATGGCTTTCAGATTTTGTGTTTCGTCTCTTTTCCTGTGAATACTGTCCCTTTTGTTGTGGCTTCCACACTTGCAATTGCAATGGGGATTAAACCATTCACAGTCAGATCCCTTCATTCCAAGGTGTCTCAGCTTCGGTGACAGACCCAGGCTGAGCTCCTCTCCCAGGCTGAGCTCCTCTCCCAAGCTTTTGCTGACATGGATGGACGTTTAAATAATGGCTCCATGGAAATGTCAGTGCTGCAGGAGACTCCTCATTTCCCTCTCAGAGTAATGCTTTCCCCTCTTGTTCCACAGGGCAGTCAAGAGTATGTTAAGAAACCCAGCGTGAGCACCGTCCCCCGGCCCAACGCACACGTTGCTCTAGAAACGAAGCCGAGATGACTCATTTCTAGGACTCTCCTAAAATTTTCTGCTGCTTCCTTTTTATATTGTTCTTCATCTGCAGCCACTGTATCTAAAGACACCTCTCTGGGTGCAATTTGTGATCTTTCTGCTGATAGCAACGCCTCTAATAAAACTTAACTTTTCTGCAATGCAAAGAAAACTGTGTGTCCAGCAATCTCCTTGGTCTGTGAGTGTTGTATTGAAAGCTGGGTGGAAAAAGTGAGATACACCTTCACCGAGAAATTAAGGTTGGGTGTATTATGTAATATGGCCCCAAAGAAAATTGTGTGTCCTAACTTAATCAGATGATGCCTGGATAAAATATTGGAGATGAATGAATACTTTCACATTAAACTCAAGAGTGACACCTATAGGGAAGAAAAAAGGCTGGGTGAATGGTGTGCATTGCAAGGGATGGGCAAGTACCCGATTTGCCAGCTCAGCAGCTAAACTGAAACAATTAACCTCAACATTTCATGATAATTTTTCCATATCAACCCCATTTTCCTTGGGGTGACTGATGAGAAATCAGTCCCCCACAGGAGCCCTCTCTCCCAGCTTTCAGATGAGGGCTCTGTCTGATCTCCTTCTGTGGAAGCAAAGGATTAGATCAGGAGATGAGGGATGCGTTTACAAAGCAGTTCCCCTTATAACACGAAGTTCAATCATCAGCATTATTCCTCCTGACACGCTGGAAGACGGGGCTCAGGCCTTTTACTGGGTGGCTCAGAATAAGGCAGCGTGTTCTGGTTTCTGCTGGGGCTCTGGAGGGCTGGGAGGAGGGCAGCAGGGGGGGGGCAAGGTCCAATCTCTCCTACTGAAACTGCTCCACTTCACGTCCCACACTTCTGTTATCTGGGCTTGACAGAGAAAGAAAAACTGGTGGTATGTCTCACTCTTTTTAAAGCTCACAAGCCTGTGTTTAGGTGTTTGATTTGCAGAGGGCTGAGAAAGCAGCTGAACAGGGTCTGCCACATACCGGGGGAGTGACTGGCGGCCGCCCCACGGGTGGCTCTCACAAGCCCTCATTGTTCCCTGAACACACAGGCACCACCAACAGTTTTTATTCTGTCCTTGCCCTTTGGTTCAGATACAGATTCAGGTCAGGTAAGATACCACCTTTTTGGATAACCACGTATTATTTAAAAAGGCATCAAATTGTCTACATGTTACAATCCAAAGCCAAATCCTTGGTGCAGCAGAAAAAAGAGATGAGTCAGAGAGACTCTCCCTAGAAACCAAAGAAGGTTTGTAAAGTCAAAGGAAAAATACCTCTCCCTCGAGTCACACCAGGAGCCAAGCTCCTGCACAGAGACTCACGCTCGCCTTATGCTCCGTTTTACTTCTCACAGCAGCCAGTGCTGACTACCTCAAAAAATAAAGGTCTCAACCTCAGTATTAGTCACCTCTAATGGGTTTTGGGATGAAATACCTTATTTGACCAGAGGTTGAACAGAAAGAATGTTTCTGATCCCGGAAAGGAGCCAGTAGTGGGCTTTGCTGGATGGAGGTATTAGGCGGGACTTACCAGAGCATAATTTGCCCATCGTAATATCAAAGCCCATCAAAACAAGATGGAACGAGGTGGAATCGGTCTGCGTTTGTGGTCTCAGGGCAGGGGAGCCCTGTGCTGTGCTCTCTTCTGGCCGGACACAGGTCTGTTCTCCTGGCACGGGTCTGTTCCCCGGGCACGGGTCTGTTCCCCAGACACGGGTCTGTTCCCTGGGCACGGGTCTGTTCTCCTGGCACAGGTCTGTTCCCCAGACACGGGTCTGTTCTCCTGGCACGGGTCTGGTCCCCTGGCACGGGTCTGTTCCCCAGACATGAGTCTGTTCTCTGGGCACGGGTCTGTTCCCTGGGCACAGGTCTGTTCTCCTGGCACAGGTCTGTTCCCCAGACACGGGTCTGTTCTCCTGGCACGGGTCTGGTCCCCTGGCACGGGTCTGTTCCCCAGACATGAGTCTGTTCTCTGGGCACGGGTCTGTTCCCTGGGCACAGGTCTGTTCTCCTGGCACAGGTCTGTTCCCCAGACACATGTCTGTTCCCCAGACACGGGTCTGTTCCCCAGACATGGGTCTGTTCCCCTGGCACAGTTCTGGTCCCCGGGCTCAGCACCCAGCACAGCCCTGTCCCTCTCTGCCTCTCGGCCCGGCCTGGCACAGTTCTGTTCCCCGGGCTCAGCACCCAGCACAGCCCTGTCCCTCTCTGCCTCTCGGCCCGGCTGTCCCTGGAGCTGTGGGTGCAGCCTTTGGGCTCGCACAGCATCCTCTAGTGGCAAATTCGGAAAAGATACGGTAGGATTTGTGACAGAAATTGGTCAAAGCAGTCTCAAAATTCAATGCAAGCCTCAGACTCAGGAAACAGTTAGGCCAAGGAAAGAACAGCTTAAATAATAATAAAATAGAGACGTTTTTCACCAGAGTAACACTGTGATACCAGACGGGGTAATAAACCAAATCAACAGACAGGTACTGAAAAGATTAGAAATTAATTCATTACAAAGGACAGGGAAGAGAAAGAGAGGAACTATTTCTTTCACATAATTCCTGAAGGTTTTGAGGTCATTCCATACAAAATCAGCAAATTCAGATTCAGTCCAAACCTCCTGGACTGTCCTTGCATGCATTTCATTGGTGTTGAGGTTGTTTTGTCTCTGTTTTGGCAGCAGCAACAGCAGCTGCCGCTCACCAGGGAGCCTGGTAGTGCCAAGGGAAGAGGAGAAGGATCTTCCTAAGGATGAGGTTGAGTGAAACGGTGCCATGTTGAGGAACCAGACCTGCAGGGGGGACTGTGGAGACACCGACGCTGCGGCCGGTGACTCTTCCCAGCGGCACCCAAAGGGGCTGTGCCTTGTCATCTTTGGGTGTGTTTGAATTTCTTCATTCTGGAAGGTAATCATCTCCACCTGCATAACCTAACGACTTCAGGAGGTCAGACAAAGATGAGGGTGTGTGGGGGGGAAGTAGCTGGAGAGAGAGAAGAATCCAGAACAAGAAGCAGAAATTAGTGGCCTGAATTCTCAGTGGGGCTTGGTGCTGGCTGAGGACTGGCATGGGTCTGCAGGGACCAGGACTGGGACTGGGACAGGGACAGGGACAGGTCCAGCTGCCCAATGCTGCCACGACTTATGGCTTTGGGCTTGCTCCCCAAAGTCTCCTGCTCCCTTGTCCCCCCCCCTGCATCCGGCCTCGTGCCAGGGGGACATCCCTCCGGCCCCTCTGTACTGCAGAAAGAGAACCTGGGCTTTGCTGGGCTCCAGTAACAAATCAGACAAAAGGAAGCTACTTCTGTGATACTTCCCACCTTTCCCAGCCCACCATAACCCTGAAAAATAGCAGCAGTGAAGTTAAGCAAGTACAAAAATCCCTGCAGGAAAATCCCATATTTCTGTTAAGTTGCCTGTAGCACACAACATTTTGGAAGGGTAATCTCAACAAACTTTGGAATTTCTTCAAATACTTTCACACCAGGACAGGCATTAGGGGGCCAACGCTCTCTGATGGTTGATACAGTGAAGATGCAAACAGCAGTGAAGTTAAGCAAGTACTAAAATCCCTGTAGGAAAATCCTTTCTTTCTGCACTCCAGGCAACATATTTCTGTTAAGTTCCCTGTAGCACATAACATTTTGGAGGGGTAATCCCAACAAACTTTGGAATTTCTTCAAATACTTTCCCACCAGGACAGGCATTAGGGGCACACTCTCTCTGATGGTTGATACAGTGAAGATGCAATTTCAGGAGCACCAGAGTTGACTTTCGTAACTCTTTTAGTACTGCCTGGAGAGAAGGTTATGTGTGCTGCAATTACTCCTAATAACCCACTACTTAGGAGCCCACGCTCGGCGAGGCCGTGCAAAGGCTGGCTGGAGGGAGCACTTTCCCTGGGCTCCTGCACCAACTCGCCCCAGCAGCTGGAGCTCTGTGCCATCAGAGGCTCCCACAGCCTCAGCCACCAACATTTTCTTACAACACCTCTAATCTGAGCTCAATTCTCTCCCGCAACCCCATGTCAGTCTGTCAAAAATTAATGGCGGTACCAAAAAGTTCAGAGCAATTTCACACACGCAAAGATTTTAAACAAACGCTGACGACTCCTTTCTGTTGAAAATGCTGCTCATCTTGTCACCAGAATCTTACAGTTTTTATCAGTTATTAAGGGCGGATCCATTAGAAAAGAGTGAAAAGGCACTCGGCAGTGTTTTCAGTTCAGCTTGATGTGGGGGTTGTGCGCTGCCCAAAATAGCTAAACAGTCAGCACAGACCTTAGTGTTTCATTGAAAGAAGATTTAAAGCTGAATACAAGTGTCAGAGGCTGGTGGAAAACCATGGTTCTCAGCTACAGTCAACAGCCAGGACTGCTCAGGAAGGTAACCTACCTGATACACACAAACACTGTGAAATTTGCCAATAAACCACTATTTTGAAAATGGAGCAAACTGTTAGAGAAATTAGAAATGAAATACCCTTTTCCTTTCCTAAAGGTACACAGTGATCCTGGGCAGCCAGAGCCAGGGCTGCAGAAGGTGTTTCCTGGAGCTGATAGTTGCCATGAGAACACGCTGTTCTCAAAACACCCCACACCAGTGCCCACAGGGCTGTCCCTCCGAGAGCAACAGCTTCATTTTCTCCCTGAGTCTGACAGAGATCTGGAGACTCTCAGAATTTATCTCAAGCAAAAAACAATATGAAACCCAACCGTCGGACCAGGAAAGCCCAAACCCAGTTGACAGGATCCATCAGCAGGGTACAAAGAGAGCTCTTTGTTTTCTAATTTGATAAAGAACACGAGATTAATGCTTGCACAGTAAAACCTCTACCCTTACTGGAAGCCATGGCTTGTCACTACGATCAGAATATATTCTTGTAAAACTAGCAAAAGAAATAATAACATGTAAGTATGTAAATATAAATATATAAACATATGCATGTAAATATATGAGTGTATAAATAGCACAAATGCAAATAAGGTCTCCAAATGTTTTACAGACGTGAACAGAATAAAGTAGCCCATCTCTCTGTGCTTTGAAACCCATCTCCTCTGTTCCTACCGGGAATGGGGGGGGATTGAGTAGGAATTTTCCATGTGGCCTATGGGAAAATGCCCTCTGAAGGGCCCTGGGGCCTCCTCCTGCAGATGAATCACTGCAGCCCACAGTGACCTGGCAAACCTTCCCCGCGCACCCTCTCCCTCCGGAGCCTGGCACAGGATAAGGCTCTTGGCTTTTGGCAGTGCCTCAAAGTTGCTTATTGCTGCTGCCTGCAGCAACCTGACTTTTGGAAGGCATCCTGTCGGCAGTTAGACGTTTGATTCTTAATAATAGTTTCCAGCCCCATCATACCTTGCTGAGATTTACCAGCCAGATAACAGGTTAAAGGAAGTGTAAAAATATCTCCAGTGACTTGTCTTTCACTCATCAGGGCTTGGTGTCTGAACTGATCCGTTCTTCCCACACAATTTTTAACCATGCTACAAGAAAATCTATTTTATTTTCCAATCTTGGGTACTTTACTCCCTGACGAGCCTTATCATTATAGTTCTGGACTGATAGAGAAGTCAAGAGTTCTAGGGAAACAGAGTCAATAACGAGGTACTTCCAAAAGTACCCTCCACATCCAGTTTCAAGTATTTGCTGAGTGTTTACACTGCTGCCAGTTATTTAAGTGCTTGAGTTTATGATCTTTCATCTATTTTCCTCATACTAGCCTATTCAAATATCACACAATGACGAACTTTGAGAAATTAAATTCTATGTCCCGACATCACTGAAGAAGCCTGTAGCTGGACAGGAATCCGTGTCTTTCAAGTTCATCTCAAATCATTGAATCATCGTTTCTTTTCTGCCATGAAAGAACTAGACCCCTGGATAAAAATGAGTTGTTCTGCATCTACTCCCGTAATTTCTTTTAAAACTGAACCCTTACATGAGCTTATTTCTCATCTCCTTCAATGCAGAAATGGGGGCAGCCACGTCCATTTGTTGCCACCAAATCCCATTCCTTCTACGTTGGAAAAGCAGTAATTTTGTGAAAGTGAGGGGGGAGCAGCGCTGTGCTGGGATCTCCCCCTCGCAGTGGGACCAGCTGGGAGTGCATGTGCTGGGACCTGCCTCTCCTGCACGGAAACATTCTTGTCTCTCAATCTGCTGGCACATTCAGTAAGTATGTGTCAATGCAAGGTTTGTGAGAATAAAAAAAGAAAGATTAATGATGGGATATAGAGGCAAGAAAGCTAAGAATTGTCTCTTGGGCAGCTATTCAACAGGCATTTCAGAACCAGATCGGCTCCTGTTGTCATTGGTTCCTCCCACAAGGAAGTTTAAAGAAAAAATAGAAAATTTTGTGCTTGACTTAAAGAGCTTCTAATGTTTCACGCCTGTGACCTTCAATTGGAGAGGAAAACACACCAAGTTGTGATTTCAAAGGGCATATGTGATTTTCAAAGGGCATATGTCATGATCAGTAGAGTGGGGTGGCCAAGGTTTTAATGAGCAAGAGAAGAAGTGAAGACCGAAAATTGTGGTGCAAAAGAGTCAAGAAGCACATTTTCACTGCTTGAGGTGAAGACTGAAAATGTGGTACAAAAGAGTCAAGAAGCACATTTTCACTGCTGGAAGCAGAAGTAGGAAGGAAGACTTATCAAAAGGGACAAACCCTCAAAGGTTTGCAAGGTAAATTCAGAAAAATAACCTGACGTTCCTCATTTGTCCATAGAAGCATCTGTGGAATTGCAGACACCAATGATGTAAGTTAAAATGTTCACAGAGTTCACTTAATTGCAACTGCATTAACAATCCCTGGAGCAAACACAGCAGGGTGTGAAAAGAGTGAGGTACGTGTCGGTGGCACTCAGGGGCAGAAAACAATGGTTTACAGGACCATTAATAAAAATACTATGAAACAATCTGAACAATTTTACAAAGCAGCAGTGACCAGTAAAGCAGAGCAGGTACAGGTGAAGCAGAACAAGGTCCCAGGCAGGAGCTCGGGCGCTTTTCCACGTCTCCTGGACGACTTCACTTTAACAAACGTGTCTCCCTCACCCTCAGATAAGCTGCAGATAAAGGAAATTCCCTTTGCTGACCATTCCTTGCATTTGCTTTAGGGAAAAGCTGACCCTACAATAAATGAAGTTTATTGTGGTGGGAGTAGAAAAGAGCTATGCAGAGTGATAAAAGCACATTCTTTCTTGAGCAAATACCTGGGCACACTAAAGGCTTTTCCGAGCATTTAAGTACATGTTATCACCTGAGGGGAGTCCCAACAAAACCAAACTCATGCAGCCATTGAGGTAAAAGAGAGATGCAAAGGTAAAAGCAAATCCAAACCTTTCTGGAAACTTAGAATGCAGTTTTAATAGAAATGCTGCAGGAGGGACTGGTTTGCTACTAGAAGCTTATGATATATTCAGTGGTATAAATCAGAGTAAATAGTTACTTCATTTGACAGTGTTTCCCAAGCTTTTCCTCTCCTGACACTTTCAGACATGCTCCCGAGCTGCCACGAGGAGCTGCAGCTCGTTCTTGGGGCAAACCCAACCTGCTGCCACTGCATTATCAATATTCTTACAGTGTAACAGATGACGTTTGCTGCTTTTACTCCAGGGGGTTCAGAGGGAATGCAGAGGCTTTCCAGACCCCAATTTTCATGAACTGCATCATAAAATATTATGCAGCATCATAAATGTGTGCTTTATTTTGCAAAACCCCAAAATACACTGCTTTTGAGGACGTGACATGGGAGTCCAGGGGATGACAAAGGGGTACCCAGAGGGAAGGATGTTCCTTGCAGCCAGAGAGCTTTTGAGGACCTGACATGGGACTCCAGGGGATGACAAAGGGGTACTCAGAGGGAAGGATGTTCCTTGCAGCCAGAGACAAATCAGAATACGCTGGTATTTGCTCTCCTTTAAGCTTCTTGCATTTCTGATCTTGCATTTCTTGCTTCTTGCATTTCTGATCAGTGAAGAAAAGCACATTGATTTGTTCTTTATGCTCAAACTATGGACTTTAAGAACTGTTCTTCTGTAGCTTTCTTTTTCTCTGCTGGCAGCCTGTCACTCCCTGTGCTCGGTTCCCCTATTGATAGGGCCTGGAGCAGTAACCGGCCAGGCAGGTTTCTCCTGCCCAGACCTGAATGGGACATTTCAGGTGTGGGGAAGGAATGACCAGCGTCCCTGGCAGCCAGCAGTGTCCTCCCTGTCTCTGAAGGGCTGTGCAGTTTTACTGGGCCAACTGGGGAGCTGTGTGTGCGCAGCATAGAATCAGAGAATCATAGAATCATTGAGGTTGGAAGAGACCCTTGGGATCATCGAGTCCAACCATCTCCCCTACTCTACAAAGTCCTCCCCTACACCATGTCCCTCAGCACTGCATCTAAACGGCCCTTAAACACAGCCAGGGATGGGGACTCCACCCCCTCCCTGGGCAGCCTGTTCCAATGCCCGACCACTCTTTGGGTGAAAAATTCCTTCCTAATGTTCAATCTAAACCTCCCCTGTTGGAGCTTGAAGCCGTTCCCTCTCGTTCTGTCACTAATTACCTGTGAGAAGAGACCAGCACCAACCTCTCTACAGTGTCCTTTCAAGTAGTTGTAGAGAATGATGAGGTCTCCC
The DNA here is from genome assembly GCF_001431845.1 of Calidris pugnax. Taxonomy (NCBI): domain Eukaryota; kingdom Metazoa; phylum Chordata; class Aves; order Charadriiformes; family Scolopacidae; genus Calidris; species Calidris pugnax. Next base: position 1,109,380 of record NW_015091149.1, read on the forward strand.
CTCAGCCTCCTCTTCCTCACACTAAACAGTCCCAGCTCCTTCAGCCGCTCTTCATATGATTTGTCTTCCAGGCCCTTCACCAGTTTCGTTGCCCTCCTCTGCACTCGCTCCAGCACCTCGAGATCTCTCTTGGATTGAGGTGCCCAAAACTGGACACAACACTCGAGGTGTGGCCTCCCCAGTGCTGAGTACAGGGGCACAATCACCTCCCTACTTCTGCTGGTCACACTATTTCTAATACAAGCCAGGATGCCGTCTACAGACAGCAAAGAACTCAGCGGTGCTGCCCCTGGGCTACAGCATCCCGGGCAGGGAGGGCACGTACCCACCTGGTGTGTATGAAGTGATACCTTCTGTGCCTGACTCACTGCAGAATCCCTCTTTCTGATCCAGTCCCATCCCCAGACACGGCCCAACGGGGCTGGTAATGCGGGTGTCCTGGCCAGCTCCCAGCTTGTGTGTTTGTTCTTTCACCCTCCCCGTATTTGCCCTGCAGTTTGACATTTCCTTCTGCTCACAGCAAGTACAGCACTAATCCGTGGTCTAAATTACCCAACGCATTTTTATGGGTATAGAAAGACTAGACAGGCCCTCACACAGAGCACACGGTTCATTTAGCTTATCTGAAATTGTTGATGTTGGTTTTAGAGAAATTTCTGATTGAAACATCCCAGAGTGCATCTTGTGCTCCGCAGGTTCAGCTCAGTGGAAGCCCTTGTGGGTGGCAGAACTTCTGCCCAGGCCTGGTTGCCCCCAAAGGCTGCCAAGGTTGGGAGGGCAGCTTCATCCCCCCCCGTCTTTGAAACAGCTCTGCTGGGGAGTCCCGGGGTTTGGAGGGAGCGAGGGGCAAGGGGAAGGAAGAGAATGGAGAAATAAGATGTGAGTACCCATGGGTATGTGAGGGATGCTCACGGAGGAGCTTGAGGCAACATTGCTTTTGAAAATGCATCTTGGATAACAGAGGACTTAACAGAAATAACATTTTCATGAATCTCAGAGCCCAGAAGAGTGAGTGACTGTTTCCAGTGTTTACTCCCCTCCTTCAGAAGCACCAAAAGGACTAAATGTACAACCAGGCACTTGGTCCTGTTGTTGCTTCACTCCCCAGGTGCTCAGGGCAGTTTCATGCTTCTCTGTGCTACAAATGCAGCTACTGTTCCTTGAAAAGGTTTCTCGTTTCTTTAGAAAACCAGACTCTTTCAGACAAGGCACGTTTGGTCATACCCTCTCTTCTGCTGTCAGTCCCAAAGGAACTGGGAGCAAAGAAAGAAGCGGTGAAAGTGATACTTCTGAAAGAAGAATTTTTTTTCATGGGAAATAAGGAAAACAGAGGGGTGGGAACCTGTTGTGTCCAGCTCCACACACACCGTTCACCATTTGGGCTCCTTTCAAGCTCTGCTATCAGTCTACCAGTTACTACCTTAGTGACTATTATTAAAATTCTCTCCCGAGATGACATGAAGAAAGTCATCGTGTGACTTGGCTGCAGCAGGGCCGTGTGCTCCCAGCCCTTTGTTTCCACACAGGGAACTATAACTGGGATTGTGAGGGCTCCCCTTGGCAGGGTGAAACCTCCTCTGAATCCCACCTTTTGCTTCAGGAGACAGCGGTCGGGGGGGAGGGAAGGAGGGAAGGAAGAATACTTTCTCCTGTGCGTGAAGGTGTTTGGGGCAGAAACACAGCCCGTTTCACAGCAACTGACCAATAAGAGGAATCGCTGTGTTGGCAGAAGGCTTAGGGCTGATAAATTCCATGGGTCTCAGATAACACATTCTGGAGACAACTCCCATTGTCAGAGGCATAAAAGAGCTGGGCTGGGGGAATGAAACACACTCTCACCCGGGGAGCACACACCGTGGGAGCTGGGCTAAGGTTCTTGGCACTCCTTACCATGGCCACTTACAGCTTCAGGCAAACGGCCTCCTCAGTGGTGGGGGGACCCGGGGGCTCCTCCCTCCATTTCGGTGGGGGCTACCTGAGGGCTCCGAGCATCCACGGGGGCTCTGGTGGCAGGGGGGTGTCAGTCTCTTCTGCCAGATTCGTCTCTTCTGGCCTGGGCTGCGGCCTGGGGGGGGGATATGGAGGCAGCTTCAGCAGCAGCTTCAGTGGTGGTTATGGAGGTGGTTTGGGGAGCGGCGACGGCCTCCTCTCGGGCAATGAGAAGGCAACGATGCAAAGCCTGAACGAACGCCTCGCCTCCTACCTGGAGAAAGTGCGCGCGCTGGAAGAGGCAAACTCTGACCTTGAAACCAAAATCCGAGACTGGTATCAAAAACAAGGGCCAAGCCCAGCTCGGGACTACAGTCCTTACTACAAGACTATTGAAGACCTTCGAGAAAAGGTAAGTGTTCATATTTAATTAAAAATCATCTCAAATGGGCACTTAAGAAGGAAGCTTGAACACCCAGAGACGCTTCCCTAGGAAAGCACCCAGAAGGCATCGCGGGTTGTGGAAAGGAGGGGAGGATGAGATGAATATCTAAGGATAGGGCAGGCTAGATACATAACTTATCAGTATGGAATTATCTACTTTTTCAAATGTTAGCGAAGAGACTGTACAAAACAATACGTCTGAGATGCCTTAGAACTTAATTCACTGATAATGTTTGCTTTAATTGGTTAAGTACAACTTTCTAAATGGGAAGATAGCAGCTCGAGATTTCATCACCAGACAGTGATTCCTCTTTCACATTTCTCTTACTTAAGTTGGAACTGATAGCAGAGTGCTGAGGCATTTGGCTTATGGAAAAAGGAAGTAGCAGACATGAAGTAATCAATCCCATCTATAAATGCAGGATTTGCCCCAATAGCCCATGGGTACCTGATAACAGATTACTCTGGGATGATACACACCCCGGATAACAGAGGTAGCAGCTGATTAAACTATGTAAATAAATGAAAGAAAACTTGAGGTTTCATTTTCACGGTTCAGCTTGGAGTTCATGACCGCTCCCACACAGTTCACTTTCCCCTTGCTCCAACCCATTCACATTCTCTATTCATTTCAAACACTGAGCTCCAGTAAAGGCCATTTGATATTCTCCTTTTAGGATTCTCTTCCCTCCTGTCTTTTACTCCCCTTAGGGGAGAGATAACGTTGCTCCAACTGTTTTTGTGGATGACCTTTTGAGTTTTAAAAGTGGCAGGCAAGAGACATGCTTTCTAGGTAAAAATTAACAGGCATTACTTCTAAATAAACAAAATTTCCTTTAGGGGTTTTCATGACGCATGAAAAGAATCAATAAACACTATCCTGGATATTCTAGGAAGGTCTGTACAAATGCAGTAGGTTATGTTTACAAAAAACAAACACATCATTTATTTTAAAATCATCCAGCCCTTGTACCCCCTTCCCCCTAAGAACAAATTCTGGCAGGAGGGCTCTGCAGATTTAGGAAATACAAATGTGTCAAGATCTGTACAAATGCAGTATGTTATGTTTACGAAACACAAACACATGATTTATTTTAAAATCATTCAGCCCTTGTACCCACTTCCCCCCGAGAACAAATTCTGGCAGGAGGGCTCTGCAGACTTTGCTTCCTTTGCATCTCCAGGAAACAGGTTTCTTGCCTCAGTCCTAAAACACCACCTCCCCCCAGCTCACCAAAGCCCTCCCCTCCGAGACAGCACTGAGTTTCCTCTCACTGTGGGTCTCCCCCCTAAAAGCCTCTCCACATGCCAGGCAAGAGGAGAAGGACCTGTCCATAACGGGCAGTCACGGCAAAAGCACGGTGACATATTTGCTATAGATCACTGGTACTTTCCTACTGAGACCAAATAAAATACACTTTTATTTGGTGTAGCTACAGATGAAATAGAATCTGAACTCTTTTAATCTTCAGATCAGGAAAGAAGATAACTTTTGTTTCAGCCTCAGCCATGAACTCTCATTGTTTGTAGATCCTCGAGGCCACTATCGACAACTCGAAGATCGTCTTGCAGATCGACAATGCCAGGCTGGCTGCTGATGACTTCAAAACCAAGTGAGTAATTCCTGAAAGGAGAAAGGTCTCTGGAGCAGGCAAAAACCCTTGTTGAGCCAAAGGGCAGTGGCTGTGAATGAAGAAGGGAATGGCTATAAATCTCTGCCTGAACACGAGTTTGATCCTGTCACTGCAGTTGAGCCCCTTATGTATTTGCTGAAAGCCCCTTCTGCGCCACTGAAAACTTTATAGCATGTAAACAGGTGGAGAAAAGTTTAATGCTGGACATTTGCTATGTCATAATTCCTATAAAACCATATACTTTCATAGCACATGATGTGTTTGACGGTGGGCTGGCTTGATCAGCTACACTGAATAGTTTTGGGTTGGTTTTTTAAGGTTTGAGACGGAGCAGGCTCTGCGCATGAGCGTGGAGGCCGACACCACCGGCCTGCGCAGGGTCCTGGACGAGCTCACCCTGGCCAGGACCGACCTGGAGCTGCAGATCGAAGGCTTGAAGGAGGAGCTGGCTTATCTGAAGAAAAACCATGAAGAGGTAAAAAATCATGTTCGAAAGTGGCATTGGAAAAACTGTGTGGGAACATGGAGTCTCTCAGCATCGCCCTGAGCTCTCCAACAGGGAAGAAAGATTTCTGTAGACTGGGAAACTAAAGACACCCCCTGCAAGTATTTAAGGGGCGTTGGTCAGACCTTAGCCCTGGGAGAAAGAACAGAAGGTTCATAATGTTTTCAGTTTATGACTGTACCCTCTTTTGTCTTCCTCTGCCACAGGAAATGAGTGCCCTGGGAGGGCAAGTAGCCGGCCAAGTCAGTGTTGAGCTGGACTCTGCTCCAGGCATTGACCTCACCAAGATCCTGGCTGAAATGAGAGACCAATACGAACACATGGCTGAGAAGAACAGGAAGGATGCTGAGGCCTGGTTCCACAGCAAGGTGGGAAAAACTCCACACTATATAAATACTAACCAAACAAAAAAAAAATCCATGAAAGAAACAAAATTATTAAACCACAGAGAAAAGTGCTGTGAAAGCCGTATGAGCTCTACTTAGAGGTCCCACATTTCTCACGTAGTTTTCCCTGTTTCAGACTGAAGAGCTGAACCGTGAAGTAGCCGTCAATTCTGAGCAACTGCAGAGCAGCAAGTCCGAAGTCACTGACCTGAGACGCACCTTACAAGGGCTGGAGATAGAACTTCAGTCCCAGCTCAGCATGGTACGGTGAAATTTGCCCTGAAATGGGTAGATATTCCCCTCCCTGCAAGGTGTTCTGCATCCAGCAGTGACCTGTCTGTGGTTCCCCCCTCTGCTCGCAGAGAGCCGCGCTGGAGGGCACCCTGGCAGACACGGAGGCACGTTTCAGTGCCCAACTGGCCCAGATGCAGGGCCTGATCAGCAGCCTCGAGGCACAGCTGGCTGAGCTCCGAGCCGACATGGAGCGCCAGAACAGCGAATACAAGACCCTCATGGATATCAAGAGTCGACTGGAGCAAGAGATCTCCACTTACCGACAGCTCCTGGAGGGCCAGGAGTCCCAGTGAGTAACTGCTCCCTCCAGAAAACCTTGTTGCTGAGCCTCAGAGAGTCTGACCGTGCCATTTCCCACAGCATCACAGCAAACACAACTTCTGATGCTCCATGGGTTCTAAGATTTTTAACAAATCTAGAAAGCTAGAAATGTTACAAATCCCACGTACGTTATGTGAGCACCTCAAAGAGTTTCTAAACAAAAAGGCAAACTCAGCAGCAGTACAAGAGATGAAATGCAACCAGCAGTCAGCGATAACTAATCTTTAGCTGGTTGGCATTAAGAAACCCAGTGCAGTTAGTAAGGTTTTATAGCATAAAAGGATTAACACCAAATTCCCATAAACTTCCTGTTACCAGCTAAATAGCTCTCACCTGGTAGGACTCAGTGTAGAAGAGAATACCCAGAAGAGAAGGGAAGGCAGACAAGCTGTTTGCAGAGGGGCCATAAGGGGACCTCCCAGATGGGAGTATTTCACAAAATTCAACAATTCCCTCTCCTGAGCTGAGAGGGAGAGGAGGAGGGGACCGTCTCTTCCCTCACCGGACACACAATGCACCTGGTAGAGGATTTGTTCTCATACATCCTCATCTCACACAGCATTTGATGTGATACCTCTCCTTTCAACTGTTATCTCTTTGTTCTACAGGATATTTGGATCCCTCTCTGGAACCACCGGTAAGAATTCTTTCTCTTCAGGAAACCTTTAGGAGTCAAAGAAGTTTTATTTTCTAAAAGGAAATTCACACACATGATGGGAGCTGTGTCTGTTGTAGAGCCTGGGCTGCTGCCCTGGGTTGTGTTGCTAATAAGCAACAAATGGTGACTCTGGCTAGATTTTAACAAATTTCAGTCATTAAAAGATGTTAAAATCAGAAAAAATCCCAGACTACGCTACAGTAAAGGCTAAGTAAAGCACAAAACGCTTAATCATTCCCCCAAATGATACAAGCCATTCAAGGCTGGCCAGCTCAGGGGAACTGTATGTACATGCAAGAAAAACTTGCCTTGAGCTTTTAAAGGTCAGCTGTCTTGTAAAAGTGAGGTATGATTCAAATCAATGCTATGAAGAAGAAAACTTGTGAGAGAAGAGAGCGAGGGACGAGAGATAAGCCCAGCTCAGTGCCCACTGCAGAGTGGTCTCGTGTGTGTTACGCTTCAGTAACTGCTGTTCTTTCTCCCCACACTATTGCAGACAAAAGAGAGAAGCTGACAGATGGAAAATAGCGCTGAGAGTCCTCCGAACATCACCTTCACAGCCAGAAAATGCAGACAACACACAGGAACTGAAAGATGAATCACTCTAAACTGCTGGAAATTACTCTCTTAAAGCACAGAAAATTCTTGGCCATACAAAGTTTAGGTAGATTAATCCTTTTAGGGGTAATTAATTTGCAAATTAGCTTAGTTTTTCAATTATTTCTAGTTCTTTTATGTACTGAATTGCTGTATCTACTCTAATAAAGATGATCTTCTGCTTGCAATCTTGACTTCTTTTCATTTGTTACTGAAGTCTGGCTTTAAGGCAGGGAACAGCCAGCCTCCCCGAGAGGTTAATGCTGGCAGCGTCTGGGGGTGGCTCGAGCTCCATCTCCCACTGCTCCCACCTTCTCTGGCTGCAGGAGCTCTGAATGTGGGGGCAAGAGCATCCTCAGCCCTCAGAGCGGGGAACGCAGGTGACTCAGGTTTCTAACTCCAGCTGAGCACTCTGGAGAGCAGGAGCACTGAGATGTTACGGGATTCTGGGAACGAGTGAGAGCAGGGAGATGTTTTGTGAGGGCACAACATGGAGCTGCTAAAATGGCTTGGAAATACCTCCTGCAGAAACAAAGGGGAGTGAGAAACACTGGTGAGATTGCTTCACTCGCTCTCCCAGACCATACAGAGATAACGAACCTTTAGCACCAATTTCAGCCACCTTCATTCTCATGCCATTGAAACGACGTTATCCTAGCTGAAATCCTAAACGTGATCACTTTTAGTTGGGTACCCCAAAGGTGTGGGACCTCCCGGATCGAGGCTGGGCAATCCTCTTCCATTCAAGAGGCGCTGGTGCTCACCTTGGGCTCGGCAGTGACTCAGGAGAGCTGTCACCAGCAGCCCTCACCTACTGACACACACAATCCCAGCTGAACCTCTGGGAATCCAGCCCGGCAGCGCGCTGGTGCCTGCCTTGGGCTCAGCAGTGACTCAGGAGAGCTGTCACCAGCAGCCCTCACCTACTGACACACACAATCCCAGCTGAACCTCTGGGAATCCAGCCCGGCAGCGTTGGGCAGTGCCTTCACTCTGACGGGGAAAGACTCTGACAGGAAAGACAAACAGTCACGGAAAGTAAGAATCAGCAAAGAGACACAGAGAAGAGCACAGGATGGGAAGAACAGAGGGACTAAGGTGCTCGACAGGATGGATGGGAAGAACAGAGGGACTAAGGTGCTCTGGTGGAAACAAGTTCAGATTGGAAAGGGAGCAGTGGCCTGGAAAGCCCTGGTGTGTGGGAGATGGAAGGGGGTCTTCAGCCCCTGGTCTGTTAGATGCTGTCTGCTTGGGGGAGAAGGAGGAGGAGAAAGCTCTTGTGCATGAAATGCTTCAGCACAGGCTGTTCCCCAGCGCTGACACACTGACGTTCTCATAAAGGCTTTGTACCAGATTTATTCCCTACAACAGTTAGGCTTGGAATCCCTCCAGGCGAAAGAAACAAACAACTCCAGGTCTGGTTTTTAACCTTAACAAATCCCATTCCCTGAGAGCGAGCTCCTGTGACAAAACCAGTCCCAGGGATGGGATTACTGGTGCAGGTTTCTTGTGCTGGGGAGCTGCAAATGGGAGTCTGACAAGAAATACTCGTGCTCCAAGAATGCAAACTAGAAGTTCTAAGAACACTTTGCAAATGTGTATTTTGACCATTTTTTCTTTTCAAAGACTGAATTAAATGCATGTTTACAAAAGAAGTGGTTTAAAAGGAAAACAGTTTAAAAGTCTTTAAGAGGTTAAAAGTTCCAAGAATGGAATGAAACCAGGCTAAAGAAACCAGGGGCATCAGAGACTTCAAATGGCTAGAATTCTTGCTTTTATAGCCTAATTTGAATTTGAGTTTATAACTTACCGATATTTGTAGGGTAATGAAGGATTTCTGGTGAAATGTCAAATATAAAATCACTCAGAGAGTATAATTTTAGAGTTTGGTTCAGAAGTGTTTTCTACAGGTATGTCATGTCTGAGTGATGGTTTTATCAGCAAAGAGTGAGATGAAAAACAAGCTGCTTCTTGAATGGAACTCTCTGTCCTCCCGAGAGGAGAGGCTGAAGTGTGTCAACTGCATTAATCCCGTAACAGAAGTAATAATAGAGTTTGCACAGCACAGACATGTCAGGGAATGTCTTCCAGGAAAGCTCTGGGGAAGTGTGACAAAGCCTGAGGTTCTGCAGCACCAGGACAGTGCTGAGAACCCCCAAACTTCCCAGTGCTTCACTGAGCACCTTCCCTGGGATTCTCCTGCTGACAATTTCTAGTAAAATATTAGGAGCTATTTAGAAGCAGTTGTTTAATATGGAAAAGCAAATAATTAAGATGAAGGCAGGGACAAGCCCCAGGTCAGCAAAGGCTGCACTGGGTGTTCACAAGCTTTTGGTCACGGCAACACACCTTCAGGATCTGAGTTGGCTGGTTTAACAGAAAATGGAAAAAGCCTCAGAATGTCCACCCTTACGGTATTCTGAATTATGTTATAGGACATAATCTGTCTTGGCTGCTTGATTTATTTTTATTTTTCCAATTGGTAAGTATTCTACGGGAAAGGAACAGCTTTGTATCTGCTGCCTGGTCGTTACAAGTGTTGATCTGATAACAGTCTGGAGTAACACACTGAGCACCTGAAAAAACAGCAAAAGTATATTTCACCAACGAGCTCCCAGAGATGTTAGAAACACAGAGTGAAAGGAGACTGAATGAAAAATCCCCAAACTTTCCTGCTAAAGTTTATGGTGTTTTCTACAAGTGTTTTTTTTTGTTTTAAATGGAATTTGATCTTGCTTTTTGTGGGCTCACTCGGAGTTAAACAGACGCTGGCAGCACACACACCTCAGCAGATTGACATTACAGGGGTCTTTAAGAAAGTTCTTTATCTTTAGGAGAGTTTGTTTAAACTTGTTTCCTGAGATACTAACTCTGGGAGACACGCAGGTTTGGCAAGCAGTGCACAGCATTAATCTGCCTGAAGCAGAACCACGGCACAGGGCCAGGGTCAGCTCCAAACAAGTTTCCAGAGCTGGAAAACGCCGTCTGTGACAATCCCCTGGAGAGTGAGGGGACATTCTCCAAACAGGCTGCTCAGCCGTGTATCACAACTAGAGTATTGGTGGTTTTTTCATCCCAAGTACCCAGCTGAGTAAAAAGGCTGCCCATTTCCCTGAGGCTGCATTGAAGTTTCAGTTGTAAATGTCAGAAAACCCCTCAGTTTATTCCAACAACTGCTCGGAGCCTCGGTCTGTCTGCAGTCACCCAGCCTGAATTCTAAGGTCATTTTCTGTCAATAGCAACTGCCAAAAACTGTGCTAAAAACACCACTCTCTTTATCATGTTGTTAGCAAACATAGCATTTTTCTTCTTTGATAGCAACTGTCAAAACCAACACTCTCCTTATCACGTTGTTAGCAAACATAGCATTTTTCTTCTTTATTTCAAAGTGTTATTTCGAAATAATTCCGGTGGTTCTGAACTAGAGACCCAAGAAAGTTCCTCCCAAGTTCACTGTGTCCCTGCTTTTCTCCCTGCTCTCAGCCCCCAGTTCCTAAGCCAGGACGTGCCCCCGTGCCCCGTTATTGCTGTCCCATTCCCCTTTGTCAGGGGCACCTCGGGGCTCTCCCCTGCAGAACGTCCCCCCAGTGTGCAGGGAACGGGGGTCTCCCTTCAAACGCCCCACTCTCCACACCCCCCTTATCCCAGCGACACACCCCAGCAGAGTAAACAAGCAGTTAATACTCCCTTAGAAATCTCCCAAATCTGGTTTCCCATCATTACGCTGTATTGGAGAGAGCTGTGTTACTGAATTACTGCCTTTTGAAATTCACTTACAAATCATTAGATTTGAAAGACAGTGGTGTTTCAGCCTCCCACTTTAAATGAGAGATTGAGATGACTCTTCTTAGTGCTTCTCAGGTCTTATTTTCAATAATTACTTCATTTCATAGTGCATATTGGCATTAAACACATCAGTTGCTATCTGAACTGTTTCATCTTAAAAATGGAACTTAAAAGTTACATTTTCCAAAAGAAACAGGAACTTAGTCCTCCCACATTTCTTCTTTTAATTGAATTATTCCAATCTTGTATTATCTTTCTTTACTATTTCACAAGCACCAGTAAATTAGCTGTGCCCGCTCCTCCTTGTACATTGATGGTTGCTACGTGCTCCTCATGCAATGCCATGATGATACACTTTTTGTACTGAAAATTCAGACCCTAAAATCTATATATTAGTTCCAAGCAAAGAATGGGAATAAGGACATATCAAATTCAATTACGAATTTTAAATGGGAAAAAATATGGATAGAAAAGAAGAAATAATGGTGAGATGATTGCACATTTTTCAATGAAAGGAGAATTTTACTTAAACTTCATTTGTAGAAAAAGTTGATATTCTTAAAATCCCCTGGTGATTGCTGCAAATGGGTAAGTGGGTGCGGTTGAACTCACTTTGTTTTTCCATTCTTAAATGTCAGAGAAGTAAACTCCAAGTTTCAGAACTATAGCCTGAAGAAAAAACACTCATCTGAATCATCCCTTTTGTTTAATTAGAAAAGAAAACCCCAGCCCTAGCCCCTGAGATGCAGAGCCAGCTCCCTTTGTGAGGAATGTCATCATGATTGGCCTCACCTCTAGGGAGGAGGATTTTTGGAGGGAGGGCTGCAGGTTGGGTTTGTCTCCTGCCACCCTGTCTTGAGGATATAAAAGAAGCACCAGGGCAGTGAAGGCACACGCTTTCCTCTTCCACACCGAGCTGAGTAACTGACCTTGGCACCTTCTTGTGCTGCAACTATGACTACTTCCTTCATGCGCACCTCTTCTTCTACCTACGGTGGTGGCTTTGGGGGTGGTGGAAGCAGCAGCTCTCGCCTCTCTTCAATCCGCACAGGAGGAGCCTGCCGAGCTCCAAGCATCCATGGAGGCTCTGGTGGCAGGGGTGTCTCCATCTCTTCAGCCAGGTTTGGCTCCTCTGTAGGAGGTGGGTATGGTGGTGGCTTGTGTTCTGGATTTGGTAGCGGTTATGGAGGAGGCTACGGTGGCTTTGGTGGTGGTGCAGCCTGTGGCATTGGTGGAGGAGCTGGCTTTGGTGGAGGAGCTGGCTTTGGTGGTGGTGCTGCCTGTGGCTTCGGTGGAGGCTCTGGTTTTGGTGGAGGTTTTGAAGTTGGTGGTGGCTTTGGTGGCGGCGATGGCCTCCTCTCTGGAAATGAAAAGATAACTATGCAGAATCTGAACGACCGTCTGGCTTCGTACCTGGACAAGGTGCGAGCCCTGGAAGAGGCAAATTCCGATTTAGAAGTTAAAATCCGAGACTGGTATCAGAAACAAGCTCCCACCAGCCCAGCCCGGGACTACAGTAATTACTACAAGATAATTGAAGATCTCCGAGACAAGGTATGACATTCCTACATAAAGGAGTTGCAAGAATGCATTAGAACTGTGGAAATGCATGTTCCACTTTAAAATAAGCTAAAATGATTATAAAATAAATATGATATGCCATAACCCCAAAGATATTGTGGTTATGAGCATTGTAGCAGAAGAGTAGCTTTTTCTCAATTTAAAAACCAAAAATGTTATTCTGAAAATGTGATGTTTGTTGAAATTAAAATGATTGCACTCAAAGTTACCAAAACCTGGCAAAACGTGTTTAGAATTATCAATATATTTAGTCAGTAATCCAATGGTAAAGAATGTGACAGGTAGGCCTCAAAGGCTGAAAAATGGTTCTCCCAGCTAGAGATAAGATCAGGTGTTGTACAAACGTATTTTTTCACTGTTTCTAATTTGGGTTACACAAAGGCATCTCAGCTCTCTGGTTTGTGTATGGCATGTGGGAAAAAACTTAGTGTTTTTGGATTTTCTCTATAAAAGCTGTAAGAACTACAGTGTGACCAAAGAGCAACTTAATACATGGAACTGGCTATTGCCATCCAAAGGCAGGTTTCACCAGGGACATCACAACTGAGGTCCATTTCTTTCTACCTTCTTTGCTGGTTTACAGCCTCAGTCACTGCCTGCTGTGAATTGAGGACCCTGATATTTCACCCTGAGTCACAGGAGCCTTTTTCTGTGTCTTTTCATTGCCAGATCCTCGCAGCGACTATTGACAACTCCCGAGTCATCCTGGAGATCGACAACGCCCGCCTGGCTGCTGATGACTTCAGGATGAAGTGAGTTTACCCAGAGTCCATTTGTCTTCTCTCTCCTTGTCTCTCCTTCTCAAAACAGTTTTCTGAAGTTTAGTGGTACTTTTTATCTAGAAAATAAAGTTCTTCAGTCACTGAAGGACACATTTCAAAAACATGGATAGGTATTTTCCGTGATAACTTCTGATGAAAACCCCCTGGCAAACGGAATCCGTGTGATGAAGGATCAGTTTGGAACATACCCCTGACAGAACACAGTCTCCAGATCACTGAACTGTTTGCATAAAAAGCTATAGTTCGTGTCTTAGTTTTTTAGGGAAGCTTTTAACTATTTTTACTAGCCTAAAATCACAGGGGGAAAGAAGACAGGAATAGGTTGAGATTTCCACTGAAATGGAACAGAGAGGCGGGAAGTCACATGGGAAAAGAAGACAGGAATAGGTTGGGATTTCCACTGAAATGGAACAGAGAGGCGGGAAGAGATGGCTGTTGGGTCGCAGCAGTTCTCCCTCAAAGAGTCTGACATTTGGAAAGGAAAGACAAAGAGTAATTTGGGGCTTATCCAGCAGCAGAACTGCTGAAAAGATGATAAAGACACTTGCGCAACCGATTTATCTTGCAGTGATGTACCCACAGGTTTATAGTGTCCTGGGCAGAACCGGGCGATCTCTGCTTTCCTTCACACCTGATCTGAGAGGTCACTGCAAACTGTCTGTCCTTTTCGGTCAACAGCTTTTCTATTCATGCTGATAATCATTATTAGGTTCTGCAAAGTGAAATGTCACATGCTCCTCAAGAATAAAATCAGATGGCAATGCATGTACTCCATATGCCATAGTTGGATGTGGGAAAAAAACCATCTTTACTCCTTTACGCTTCTTTTCAATGTATATGTTTGCATTTATAGCCCGAAGTTCCTCCTCCATTCAATATAAAATGTCATCGTTTTATAGCTCTACTGAATACAAACTTGTACATCAGATTCCAGTGCTTCTTTCATTTTTTAAACTGCAGGTATGAGAACGAGTTGTTCCTGCGCCAGAGCGTGGAGTCTGACATCAACGGCCTGCGCCGGGTCCTGGACGAGCTGACCCTGGCCAGAGCCGACCTGGAGATGCAGATCGAGAACCTGAAGGAGGAGCTGGCTTATCTGAAGAAGAACCACGAGGAGGTGAGAGCCCATAACCATGCAGGGAGGAAAGCACCTTCCTTTGGAATTTATGCCTCTCAGGTGGGGAGGGAGAAATCCAAACAGAAAGAACAGAATGGCAACATTACAGCTTAATAAGAAGGAAACTGTAATATTAAAAGAAACCTAAGTGTGTCCTGAGAAGCATTTCTCTGATTCCAAACAGTTCTGATGTGTTAGTTTCAGTTTGACATCCATAAGCACGTGACAAGTCACTGTGAGTTAAAGAGATGAGTAAGAGAAACACACAATATGTTACATGTGAATATGTGCACTGTGTGAGAGCAGAAAAGCATGTTTTTATGTATGTTCCACCTCTGATACCTGATAACAAAAGCTCTGGGTACTGCTGCATGGGTTGTTGATGGCAAAACGTAGATGAGAAGAGAGAGAGTCTAATCTTTTTTGTGTCCTCTGCCTCTGCCCACGCAGGAAATGAAGGAGTATTCCAGCCAGCTCAGTGGAACAGTCAACGTGGAAATGGATGCAGCTCCTGGCATTGACCTGACCAGAATCCTCTCCGAGATGAGGGAGCAGTACGAAGCTCTGGCTGAGAAGAACAGGAAGGATGCTGAGGCCTGGTTCTTCACTCAGGTACAGTCACACCAACAGACACCAAACTGACACACTGCCCTCCACTCCCCAGCAGAGGGGATGGGCCCTCCCTTTCCCAAAATAATTTTAAAAAATTTTATGCAATGTGTGCCTGATTTTACAGTTGTTTTTTTCTTTCAGACTGACGAGCTGAACCGCGAAGTTGCCAGCCACACACAAGAGATACAGACCAGCAAATCGGAGATCACAGAACTGAGACGCACCGTCCAGGGGCTGGAGATCGAGCTCCAGTCGCAGCTCAGCATGGTACGGAGCTGCCCTTCACACCCTGCCCTTCCTCCCTCCCCATCCTGCCTCTCCTCCAGCTCCCCCAGTTGGGACATTGCTGGGTTCTAACCTCTTCTGATGTTACTCCCTTTAGAAAGCAGGACTGGAAGCCAACCTGCGGGACACGGAAGGCCGGTACTGCGCGCAGCTGTCCCAGATTCAGGTCCTCATCACCAGCGTTGAGGAGCAACTGAGTGAGCTCCGATGCGACATGGAGCGTCAGAACCAGGAGTACAAAATGCTCATGGACATCAAGAGTCGCCTGGAGCAGGAAATCGCCACGTACCGGCAGCTGCTGGAGGGCCAGGACTCTCAGTACGTTACTATTTACAATCCTATGATGATTAGATAAGGTTAATAACGTGACACATTGCAAAGCAGTAATTGAGGTTGTTAATGCTGACTCCAGGTTACTAATGAGAGTCGCTGCGCACGCAGCCTTTTGAGCAATGGCAAAGCAGACACCTGGCAAAATCCCAGGCGTTGCTATAACTCAAGCTAAATCCCCAAATCAATTGTGCTGATGATTTGAAAATATAAATGCATTTTGACTACAATGAACTATAGAAGGCACCAGGCACCATATAATCCTCTTGCTGCACTGGAACAAGCCTTCAGCCTGAAATAACCTATAAAAACCTGTTCTCAGTATTTCTTTAGCTCTTGGTTTTCTACGCTTGTGCAGAGAGGTAAAAATATCCATCATCATACACCAGTACTCCCAGCTAGAACAGAACTTGGTGCTTCCTTTAGTAAAATCTACATTTTAGTGCCCATTTCTCATAGCTGATCTACACAGGGAATTAATTCTGATTTCTGATGAGGAATCTGCTCCTTATATGGTTCCTAGATTGTGACATTTTGAGGAGAAGTGTATAGAGACATATCAAGACCATGAACTAGTCCAACTGCTGTTCCTATTTCCTATTGAGGACGCAGGAGCAGCTTTCACAGCAGAAAGCCCTTTACCACCCCCGCTGGTACCAGCCCAGCTGAGGAACCCACAGCTGGGAAATCACAGCTGGTCACACGCAGTGGTTCCCAAACAGATCAATGGTCTCAGTGGACAGGGTCAGTGATGGTCATTAACCAAATCTTTCTTCTTTTCCACAGGATGCCAGTAGTGAAACCTAAAGACGGTAAGAAAATTTTTTATTTAAAGAGGGGCTTAAATGAATTAACAAAATAGGATTAGATAAACCTTTTTTTTTCCGCTTAGGATTTCTTACTAACACAGATTACATTCTCTCTGCAATGACCTCATTCTTTATTAAGAGACTTTATTCTACTTTATGTGCACTTTTGAAACCAGTAGCTTGCCAAAATGATTGCATGAACTCCTCTTGTGATGCTAAAATACCAAAATCTCCCAAAGATTCCTAAATTCTTCTGCTGATTCACACACCGTATAAGATACATCCCAATCTGAGACGTGATGTGCACCCCTAAGATTTACTGAAAGAGGAACCCGGAGGGAGAGAAGATGTAAAGGCAGTTCCCCCTTTGATATGTGAAAAAGATCTTGTGAGGAAACAAACAAAAAGCCCCATCATGGGGCTCTTCAGCATGTTAGCAGTGTGTTTTTTTCCCCCTTGTTGAATTCACTTTTTTCCCCTACAACAGCAACTTCAGGTGTTGGAAGACCGCGCCCGGGTGCGGAAGATGATGGAAGAGCTCCTCCTGGTCGTGACAGGAGATACCAGTAGAGAAATACCAAATCCCCTCTTGCACATGGCACGGTAGAAAACCAGCGCAGCCTCCCCGTTGGCTAATGCCAGAAGAAATACCCTTTTACTTTCACCACATCACAAGAATGTAATCCAAGAATGTGCAACCGCCTGATGTCTTTCCTCAAACTTGCTCTCCCTTTTTACATGGTCATTGGTCAGAGATGACGAGCTTGGTTTCTGTCAGTAGCTGTTATAGTTCCCTTATGAAAGAACCTACATAATAAAGTTTCTGTTCTGCTTGTGCAAATACATCCCGTCTAATGTCGTTTATTTGAAGCTGTCGTGGCCATTGCCATACACCCTCCTAACACAGGGTAACCCCAACAGGAGATGCTCAGTGGATAAAAACTACAATAACAATAATAACTTTAATAATAACAATAAAGGTGATGCTGAATGGACAAAGTACCATCAGATTGTCCCAGGAATCTGAAGCTCCTATCAGATAACTACTATAACTACTATATTAGCTTATAGTAGTTAACTTAGAAGATAATGCAAAAATCCTTAATCGCTTTGTTGTGAATTCAAAGTGCACAACGTGACTCCAATTCATGCACAAATAAAATGCACCTCTGAAAAAAAAAATATTATTTGTCCATATACATATATTTATGTTCCTGCACTTCCTTCAGCAAAAAGGCAAATTCCCTTCACTCTTGGGCAAGCACTGGGCAAGGCCCAGGTGGAATGAATGGCTCCAGCAGGGCTTGCTGGGACTCTTCTGGTTTCTGCATAAAGAAGAGCCTCAACAGCCTTGTGCTATCCCCTTGGATTAGCAACAGGCCTTCCTCTGCAGGGGCTGCTCTGCCAACGTCCAGCAGTGTCATCAAGGGAGACACATAAAGATGGAAGAGGCCAGCAAATCCCGACTGCAGAAGCATATAGAACATGTACATAAATGCTGTATTTCTCTAACACAACCTGTTTGGAAAATTTTTTGTTAGCTTCATTGCTGGGTATTTCAATCCACATAATAATATCCACAAAAATGGTATCATTTCTAGAATTATGTATTTTATATTCCTTTCAACCTCCTTAGAGCCACTCATTTTTGTCTTCTATTTTGTGACATTTAAAATAAAATACCTACGCTGCAAGCACCAGCCCCACAGTTTTGGCACGAGAAAGCACAGGATCATTGGTGTTACCGTGGGTAAGGATCACCTGAACTGCTGTATTCCCACTGGAAAGAACTGAGAATTGGTTCTTGCAAATTTTGGCAACGCACCATCACAGTCTGCCAGAAAAGTAACACCAAACAGTACAGATATTTTTCCTGCCCCAGAAATGAGGTGACTGTTAGATACATCGCTGAGACAGCAAGAGAGGGCCATTCTACAGCCACAGGCACCTCCGTTCGTATTTCTGATGGAGGAGTTGAACCAACAAGTGATGCTCACGGGGTATTCACCTGTAGAACGGAGGTGTCAAAATACTCTGCCTGTACTGAAACCGCAGCCTAGAAATTCATTTAATTTTCTTTTTTGAGTTGCAACTCAGTAAAACCTACAAGTTTGCCTACAAGTATCTCAAGGGTGGGGTGAAGGAGGAGGGAGCCAGACTCTTTTCAGTGGCTCCCAGTGAGAGGACGAGGGGCAACGGGCACAAGTTGGAACAGAAGAGGTTCCACTCAAATATGAGGAGAAACTTCTTCCCAGTGAGGGTGGCAGAGCCCTGGAACAGGCTGCCCAGGGAGGGTGTGGAGTCCCCTTCCTTGGAGATTTTCAAGACCCGCCTGGATGCTCCTGAGTAACATGCTCTGACAAGCTCTGGGCAATCCTGCTTCAGCAGGGGAGTTGGACTAGATGATCTCTATGGTCCCTTCCAACTCTAAAATTCAGTGAAATTCAGTGAAATTCAGTGAAAACAAGTACGATCCCAGAGAAAGCATCCTGGGACCAAGTGCTCCTCCGTCCCTTGGGCACGCCCAGGAGCTCCAGGAGGTCCATGGACCATTCATCTCCAGCTCCTGGTGCCACCTGCTGACAGTGGCTGGTTTTCCTGCCGGAGCATCGCTTTCCTGCTGCACCCCGGGGATTCAGTGACTCACCAGAACCATGTCCCATAGTGCCAGCCCGCTCCTGAAGGAAGTTTTTTGGTCTTTTCCATGGATCCTTACCATGTGGTGATGAAAACTGTGTGCCATCTTTTCCAGCTTCAAAAAGGCTGAGCTTCAGAATGGGCCAGATCACCTTTGTTCTATATTACTTGCCAGAAAAAAAGGCAATTCTCTTTTTCACGATGACCCGATATTCCGTGAATCTCTCAGGGTACAAGACAGAAGTGATTCTGTCTCACAAACTGTCAGTCTTGGTGCCAGACAAGGTGTGAATCTCACTGAGTAATTGCACGTGAAACAAAGAATTCATTTTATTTCACGTAATACTATGTGCATACGTCTGTATTTCTATTTCAGTGTAATACTTCATACAACATTAGTTGCTGAACTGCCAGGGTAGAAAATTCAGTCTGAAATTAAACTCTGGAGGGATGACCTGACAGCAGGGTATCATGGGTTCTATTGTTATTTGGGGTTTTTTTCAAGTTAGGCCTTCTTTTTTTGTCTGGTATTTCAGGTTCCTACCTCTCAAGCAGCAGGGCTGACGCCGAACGGCATCTCTTAATAGTAGCCTTTATGAGAACATTTTGTGATAGCAAATACCTTGTACTTATTGGAAAACCATCTCTTCAGTGATGAATTTCCCCAAACAATTAAAAATGTTAGCATCTCTATACAACGAAGTGTGTGAGGAATAAGAAGGAATATGCACTGGGTGGAAATTGGCTGGTAGAAAATCTGCAGGCGCTGGCAGAGCTGACGCTGAGCCGCAAGGAGGAGCTCCCATCCTGCCCAACTCCCAGGGGAGCGCTGGAGACAGCCCGGCGAGGGGTGAGGAGCTGAGATTTCAAATGAGACAAGAGAAAAAAAAAAAAAAAAAAAGATTCCTTCAGGCTCCATCCAAGAGAGTGCAGTTCTGGTCTGTAGCGTCTCCGAGCCCCCCATTCCGATGAGTAACGGTGCTAAGAAAGATCTTGTTCAAGAGCCAAGCCCTCGGCTCCTCTCAGGAAAACCAGCCCGTGCCCACCCTGTTTCCAACCTCTTCCCAAAGCCTCCCCCAGCCCAGCCCTCAGCTGCAGCCCCAAACCACTCGGAAGGAGAAGGGGAACCCAGTAACCCCACTGGTGCCACGGGAACACAATTCACTCCCTGCTCATCAGCACGAGGAATAAGAAAATCTCTGCAGCAGCCAGGCTCGCCCCTTCTAAATGTGATGGAAGAAGTTCGACAGAAGGTTACTGAAACTCCTGAGAAAGACTCTTTTTGCATAATTGCCAGGTCAGTTTTTAGGGCTGGTAGCTTTAAATCATCACTTGAATTTTTCGAGTGTTGTTACAAATTCATACTCTAAATAATTTTCTATAATTAATCACAAAAATTTCTCAGTATAATTAATTCTAGTTACAGGAAGTAATTCCTGCACTACTATCTATTTCAGCAAGACTATTGAAACGCGACTGAACCTCGAATGACTAGAAAATAGTGTTAAGTACCTAATTCTCAGGTATTTCAATGGGCAGCTGAAGGGAACAGCAGGGCCCTGCTCTGGACCAGAGTTTCAGTGCGATGACAGAGGCTGGATAACTTCATTAAAGCCTCTTGTCTCCCTCAGGCTGAAGCTGTTGGGTACCTTAGTGACAGCTTGACAGGACACGCTGCGTTTCGGGATTCACAAACTGCTGTAATTCCAAAGCCTGAGCATTACAGCAGAAAGAAAGGATCTCGAGAGCCACCCCTGCCCCAGCTCTCTGTTTATTCCGTAATGGATGATACTCTTCCCTCATAAGCAGGAAAATATAACATATGAACCACAGGGCGAGAAAAAGTCTGAGGCAGAGCTGATCCTGTTCCACACCTCCTGATTTTAGCCACACCTCACTATTACAATATGAAAAGAAAAAGAAAAAAAAAAAAAAAACCAAACAAAACAAGCAAAAGGCAAGCGATCTGGTATGCGGCTGCAATTCCAAATAACAACAACAGTGTGTGCAGGCTCATAAATGCTTCGGAATTGACCAAGAGGAAGCACGTTTCACGATGACACAATCTTGTTGCTGTAGTCATTCATCGAAGGGAAACTCCCACAGGAAAAGGCATAAAGCTGCTCAGGGAAGGCTAAGGAGCCGCTCAGTGCTCCTCAGTCAAACATTGGGTTGGATTCACAACATGGGTACCAGCCAAGGCCCGTTCCAGCTTTTCTCTGGGTCCCTCCGGGGTAGTGCAGGGTGTGGTTTGGCCCAGCAAGGAACTTCTTACAGACCTTCAAGTGCAGATGGTGGTGCCAGCAGCTCCCAAACCTCCTTCTCCTCTGCCAGACCCCTCTGGCTGGCTGCCGGAGGAGGGGCAGCCTGGGGAGGCTTCGGCGAGCACTATGGGGAGAGCATCTTCCTGGGGGGCAATGAGAAACAGACTATGCAAAACCTGAATGACCGTTTGGCTGCCTACCTGGAGAAGGTCCGCTCCTTAGAAGCAGCCAACGCTCAGCTGGAGAGCTGCATCCGAGAGTGGCACAAGACAAAATCTCACAGCAAGAGGCATGACTTCAACCAGTACGAGCAGAACGTCACTGACATGCAAAGACAGGTAAGTCAGAGCTGACACTCTGTCATTCTACACTCCTTTAAGGAATCTGGGGACTCATTTATGCTGATGGCGTTCCTTTACAGAAAGTTAAATCAAGCCTTTTAAATGTTAGAAATATTAATGCAAGTGGTCACAGGACCTGGGCAGAACCGAGGAGGAGAATGGTTTACCAGAAAGAAAGGCTGGAAGGAGCCAAGGGGGATCCTGCAAAGCCTGAGAGCACGAAGAGGTCTGTGTGCTGCCGAGCGCTGGTTTCTCTACCTGAAACTGTGGTTTGGGTAACGATGTCTGGCAGAATTTGCTCTTTTTGACTGCACATGCATTCAAGCAAATTAGAAAGCAGGCGAAGCGAAGAGACTGCCTTGTCTCACGCCGCTCTCTGCAGACATACTCCTGCCTTTCAGTCCTTTGATTCCTGTGGCAGCAGACAATGAAACTGCAGGAGCTTTGGGTCCAATGAGCTTATGTAATCAGATGGAAAAATACTTCATTGTAATTAAGAAAATAGCAGTGACAAATTCCTTGTGGATGTTTTCACTATAATTAAAAGGAGAATTTCTGGTTCCTGCCAGTAGTTAATATTAACGTTCAACAATAACTCTTTCAATCTCCCAAACTCACGTGTCTTCAAATTTAAGCATAGTATTAATCTGTATTCATAATGAACATACCTAGCGCTGTAACCATCTGTGTGACTAATCAGTGTAATTAACTTTATACAGCCATATGAGGCAAAAACCAAAGCTGTTCCAAACGCAGTGCTGTAGTTTTCCCTCCACTTTTTATAATACGGCCACTTGGCATTCTCAAGACCCTGAAAGGCTTTTTTTTCCAAAAGGGCTGGAAATGGAATTATCCCACATCTTTGCTGATTGAGGCTGGGACTTAATCAAACTCCCTGCTCGCTGGTAAATGTGTTGCCTCCAGGCAGAAGATGAGTTGCTCCGACCACAGACAATGTGTACAGAGAGCCAGAATTGTCATCACCTATTTCTCTTTTAAGGATACAGAAAGGTCATCCGGCTCCAGAACTAGCACTCAAGCACTTTTTTTTTTTTTTACCTGATCCCGAGATAAAAACTTGCTCATCAGGAATATAAACATGCTCACATTGATTTGGAACTAATAAATCAGAGATACTTAGGAAGGCGTTAAGACTAAAAGCATGATGCTGACTGGGATAAAACCCTCAGTTTTGAATAGGTTGTACCCAAAACACTTATTTTTACCACTCCCCATGTAACCAGCGATCACTGGCCACAGGCACCTCTGAGACTGGGACAGGCAGCGGGGGCTGAGCATGGCAGGAGGGGCCATTAAAGTATCATTTACAGGCAATGATGCAGTGATTTAACCCAGAATTTTTACTTTCTCTATAATTTTTGCAATTAGCGCCACGACGGCCAGTAAAATGAGTGAAAAATATAGCCTCTAATTATTAACCATAATTAAATTAATTAACCATGAATTTAAAAGGTGAAACTAATTTAGCACCTAAAATGAAATGTAGGAAAAATTTAGCATCCTGTATCAAGTAAGTCTGTCTGACCTCAGAGGTGTATAAACATGTGAAAAAATTTAGGATCCTGTATCAAGTAAGTCTGTGAGGTACTGGCTGTCTGACCTCAGAGGTGTATAAACATGTGGGTCCCACCTTGGGTCCACACCCCATCCTGGACACCTGGATTCTGGATGACCATGGCAGAGGGAGCTGCAGTTCCCTTGCTCCACCCTGGCTCCATTCTGACCCAGGGACACAGCAAAATAGCACCAGTTCTTCAGGTAAATGGCTCATTCAAGCATCTGGTACCACTAAATAAGCAAACTGAGCAGTTTGCTGTCCAGCAGCATTGATGTTGGACAAAGGACACAAGACGTGCTGAAGAAGAAATCAGTGCAGGAACCCTTATTGAAAAACATCTGTTTTGAGAAGGAATTGGGGTGTATTTTGTATAGAATAACATGTGAGTTCTTAAATAAATTATCTGTAAGTTTGCAGAGTATTATTAGTGATGCAGCCATACTCATGAGGGATGTAATGAAGAAATTTGTATAACTGGACAGATAGATGTCCACACTGGGAACACACTGCTCACCAGCACCGCAGTCAGTATCCCACGACAGCTGGCACAACTCCCAAAATCCTAACTCCTTTCTTGGCTTCTTTATTCCTTCCGATCGCTCAGAAAGAGCCACAAAGCGTTTACAGAAATGTATCCCTGTGTGGTTATCAAGCTGAAGAACTCACATGCTGCTTTCTCATTGACTTCTTTCCTTCCGTAGTAAAATTTACCATTCTCTAAGGATGGATTCAAGAATTGCCTCTTCTCTGACACCCCGTTCCAGGCAGCACCACGTTTAGGGTATGGTTACACCTCTTCAGCCGGCCTTCATCCTGGCCCAGGGCAGTAGCCGAGGGTGCTGCTAATTGCCCACGAGCGTACGGTCTGTTAACAGATTAGTTAAAACATTCCACAAGCACCTTCTTTTTTACTACGAGAGGTAAACTTTTGACACTTCGGGACAATTTTGTCATTTCCTTGTTTCTCTGTGATTCATTTCGGTGTGGGAAGTTTTACTTCAAGGTGCTGAGAGCTCTGTGAAAGGCTAATGATTTCTGTGCAGCCGTAACGCCCCTTGTTTTGCTGTGGAAGTGCTGAGTGAGGGCAGCCGCTGGAACAGCAATCGTCCTCTTTCCTCTCTGCCAGAAAAGGACATGACACCCCACAATTATTAGTTCCTCCTAATTTTGTATGAGTTCCCACTAGAATTGTTTCAAAGATTTTGAATGGAATACTGAGCTTTTCAATCTATATATTCAATCTATAGTTCACAGCTATCTCCTATTAACAGGGACTTGCAAGTCTTTTCAGCACATGCTGAGTACATGAAACAAATGATGAGCTGCACTTTCACCTGCGCCTTTTAGGGCAATTTTCAACATCCCGAAGCAAAATCAGAAACATGAATTAATCACTCTGTGCTGCTGGACGATTCACGACAGTTAGAGGTGAATAACTGAATGGACTGTGACAATTAGATCCCAGTGTTCTTGTCCAAATGGCAATCAGTGTGACTCCAGACTGAAGCACGGGGTGGACTTGAGGGATCCTGCTCATGAGTTGCTCCCACCCCCATCGTTGTGTCTCTGCAGCACAACACTGGCTCAGGGAGCTGTTTCTGCACATACTTGCTTCTCAGCTTATCATTGTCAGTGTTTGACTGTACTCAGACATAGCTAAATGGTTCTTAATGAAACTTGCCCTAATGATGACCAAGGCTGCTTTCCCAGCACCACTAAACAGAATCAAACCCAGTTCACAAAAAGAGAGGAGGACAGGGATGGTTGTTGTGTAATATGCCATGACGTTTGTGCAATATTATTCATATCCTCTACCTGGCCAGGAATAAGATAACTCTTCCTGCTTTGGGTCCAGAAAAGAAAGACAAAGAGAAAAGTAAGATTATGGACAAAAACTGCAATAACATCTAATGGAATTGGGAAACTAAACGTTTTTCATTCATGTACTCTCTTTACCATGGGACTATTTAGACACTGCCTACAAGCAGCAGGGAGTCTAAGCCAGGACGGGTTATTCACCATCACATACGGCAACGCTGAGTCTCCTCTTGGATTCTCTGTTTTCCAGATTGAGGATAGCAAGATCACCAATGCCAGCATCCTTTTACAAATTGATAACGCCAACATGGCATCTGAAGACTTCAGGCTCAAGTAAGCTCTTCTTTGGTTTCCTGATTAAGTTTGAAAGAGGATTAATGGAAATACTGCATTTTCTTGATAATCCAATATGTAACTGATTTTGCTGAGGTTTTCTGGTGATACTTGATAAATAAAACCAATGTAGAGCAGAAAAAAAAAAAAAAAAAAAAAAAAGGATGTAAAAACCACAAATGATTGCTGAACAATCTTGAGTCACCCTGTTTGTGATACTTAGTTGAGGTCCTGAAGAGCAGGTTTTACAGCAGACACTTGACACTTGTGACAAAAGGCATTCAAAACTGTCATTGGGGAATCCCAATTAAGCCCTCTCTGCACCGTGCTTCCCCCGTCCAGCCCAAATCTATTTCCTGTACTTATCCCCCCGCTGTCCAGCTCCGCAGGAAATACCCGTCCTTCAGTATCTTCTGCTTTGGAGTCCCACAGGTTCTGTCCCAGTGACTGGCCCAGGGCTCCCAGCTCAGGGTCTGGCCTTTCCACACGCTGTGGAGAGAGAGTTCTCGGACCAACTAAAAAGCCAAAATGCTTGGACAGAAAACGTCCAGGCAGATCTTTGCAAAGGAAAGAAATTGACATTTCTGTAAGTTAGACTTCTTAGGAATCATGAAGACTTGTCCTATTTTCAACAGATGATGATCAGCTATTAAAAAAATATCTCAGGTTTTGGGAATATTATGAGAATCTCAGACTCTGAAGGCCTCCCCTAACCCTGCCCTCCTTCCTTTAGCACCAACAGTGTCAGAAAGGGAACGGTGGAACTACCTTGAGAGACTGGAATTACAGAGTGAGTCTGAGGATTGAAAGTGGGAACATTAATAGTGCCCACAAAAAATGAAGTAAAGGCAGAGATTCTGAGAAGCAAAAGTGCTTCATGTGCCCCAGGGAAGACATGGCCACATCCTTCTGCCTTTGGCTCCTACAGAGGGCAAACTGCAGGGGTCAGAGGGGAACGGTAGTAACTGCCTTCCATGACATTCTCCCTGTTTTCTGAAGGTCTGAAAAGTTATCATTTTGGGAAACCACACGTCCTTCTGCCTTTGGCCCCTACAGAAGGCAAACTGCAGGGGTCAGAGGGGAATGGTAATAACTGCCTACCACGACATTGTCTCTGTTTTCTGAAGGTCTGAAAAGTTATCATTTTGGGAAACCACAGAAAGTATTGATTGTTGATACTGTGTTTGCACCTTTATTGGCAATTTTTTGAGAATATCCTCAAAGCTTTCACAACCTGGTGAATATTAAAATGGAAAAAGGAAAAGGAAAGAAAGAACAATTATTTCATACCATACAGGAAGAGTTGTGAGGAAGAAAGAAAAACAATAATGAAACCTATCTTATTTTTAAGACTTTCAAGAGTATTCAAATAACATATTTTAGAAATAGAATTTTTTGTTCTTTCTAGTTCCCTACATAGAGGGCTCCAGCAAGTCTACTTCTCTCTGATACCCCTTATGGGAGAGGGTAGAAGCCACTTGCTCTCAGCAAACACACTTTATCCTCTTCTTCCTGACCCAGGTATGAAGCAGAGAAGTCTCGCAGGCAGGGAGTGCAGCTTGATGTTGAGAACCTGCGTAAGGAGCTCGATGGCCTGACTATTATTACAACAGACCTGGAAATGGAAATTGAAGGCTTGAGAGAAGAGCACATCCTCAGGAGGAAAGACCATGAGGAGGTAGGAAAAGCTCCACTTGGTAAAATCCTATCACACAAATCTTCGCTACCGTGTAATTAGCTTTGAGTAAGATCCACAGTCTATAAATGGGATTGATGATTCAGAACCTAACCATATTTCTAAAGCAGCCAACGAGAGTCAGATGAGGCACAAAGTTTGTGTGCTACTTTGCCAATGTAATTGGGATTTCAGAAAGGATAACAAATTGCTGAATTTTCTCCCAGATCCCTCTGTCACATATACATATCCAACAGAAATGTTCTCAGAAATACTTGCAAAGGAGAACAGAAATACAAGGGTCACACAGCAGCAGGTGAAGTTGCCTTTGTCGATCCCCCTGTAGCCCAGGACACTGCTGAACGGCTCCAGTAGCCCAGGGCAACCAGCAGAGACATCAGCATGTCCAGTCCATTGGCATTTCAGAGGCCGTGATGTCATACCCTGAAACGCCGCTTTGCCTGGGCGCTTCTGAAAATGGTACCTAGCACACAGGATTGTGCTACACCGAAAGGAATGTTACCAGACCTGCTTGACTTGTCCTGTAATTATGTTGTTTACACAGTAATTATACGCTTTAATCCAATTATTCCTTTAACAATTACATAGAACTTTTACATTACTCTCCTGTAAACTTACTTAGAGTTCCATAAATATTAACATGGAGGGTAAGAAAGATGAAATTACTGTTAGATTTTCATCAAAGGTTTTGGGTTCCAAATAGATAAATAAATAAAAAAAGTCAGTGCTTCTCCATTGTGTATGTATCTTCCAGAAATATTCTATGAAAGACCTTCTCCCGTGTTTTTTAGTGAGTTCTCTGGCACAGTTCTGCCACAGAAACAGCTACAAGTCTCTGGTTTAAGCCACGGCAGAGTATTACCCATGTATAAATTTTGCCAATAGTGTTAACTGAATATCTATAACAATTAGCCTACCGTAATGAAAATAATATTTTGGATTATGTGAGAGGATGGAACTGAAGAAGTCAAAGCAGGAATGAAAACCTTCCACTTTCATAAACAAGTTTGCTTGTTTCCTCTGCCAATATGTGATTAGGATATGGAAGCAAATCGCTCATCACAAGACTTCAAAGTCAATGTAAAAGTAAATGCGGCACCTCCTGAAGACTTAGCCAAGATCCTCGCACAAATAAGAGAAGATTATGAAGCCATAATTGAAAAGAATCGTCAAAGCCTGGACAGTTGGTACAAAGAACAGGTAACGGCTATTTTCTGGATCTATTTCAAGGATCCCTGTTGCTGTTCATGAATGACCAGACTCAGCAGCTTTTACCTTGCCTTTTTTTGGTCCCTAGAGCACAGCTCTGTCTCTGGCAGCAGCCCCCAACCCCGAGCAGATGCAGCGCAGTGAGAACGAGATCAAGGATCTCACACGGACTCTGCAGTCCCTGGACATCGAGCTGCAGGCACAGATGAGTAAGGTACCTACTGCAGACCTCGCTGGCATCTCACTGCTACTTCCAATAGCTCAGAAATTGTCACAGACCAATTCCTCACTTAAATCCATAGCCTAGCAGAGCTTTATTGTAATTACTAAAGTATCAGTGAAATTGGAGTTGGGACCACGCTTGACTTTGCCAGAATATGCAAAAAGGTTCAGCAACCATCACCAAAATGTGAAAAGTGTATGTGTCTCCTCAGAATAAAATATGGGGAGAAGAAAGAGCAGAGATAGGATAGCTGTCTCCATGACCTAAAGAGAAAAAATGCCCAAGAAGACAGATAGTGACACAAAGTTCATATTCACAACTGCTATTACAATGCATGAAGTATTTCAACTGTGAAAAATGTTGGTGGGAAATCTTCAAAACTATTACTCAGCTCTTGTATAGATTAAAGCTCACACATCCATGACTCAGAGACCTTGGAGCTTCTGGACAGTAAATGCAGAACCGACAGAAGAGTCAGAGCTCCAAGAGCACAGCTTCTGAGCAGAGAGAACATGGCAGGGACTAATTACCCAGAGTTTGCCTCTCGTTATGCACACACGCCACAGCTCCATGACTCTGCTGTCTGCACGGGAATAGTCATGCAAATGCATAAGTGTTTCAATTACCACAGTCTTAATTTTGTGATCTTCTAGCCAGAGACCAAATTTGCTGGCATTTCTGCATTGTATCTACCACATAAATAACAACCACAGAAATAATAACCCCAGTGTTGGTATGATCTGCTCTGTCAGAAGCGCATGCTGGAGGACACCTTGGTGGACACTCGGAATTACTACGCTGCTGCGCTGCAAAACATGCAGCAGATCATCTCCAAATGTGAGGAAGAGCTGAGCCAGGTCCGGCATGACATTAAGCAGCAAAATAACCAATACAAGGTTCTTCTTGGGATCAAAACCCGCCTGGAGAAGGAAATTTCCACCTATCGCCTGCTGCTGGAAGGGAATGTTGACGGGTAAGGCAAAGCCGCCCCGACTGGAATAGATGAGAGGAGAGTTCTCATATTGGGGTTATTTGTTGTTTGTTTGTTTATGCTTAATCAAAGCCTGCGAGTTCCATACTACATCAAGGGTTGGTATTTTAATATGATGGATCATAATAAAAAGCTTGAGCCACTTTGTATACAGAGAAACTTGTACCCATGTAATTTGGATTATCTAAATTAATATAACTTTTTATTAAAAAAGAAACAAAACTCCGTTCCCACAGCATGCCTATCTCAGCATAGGAAAAAATGCTAATTTCAGTAAAATTCATAGTCATTTCCTACCTTCAAAAGAAGTCCTAGATCAAAAAGAAGCCCAGAGACAAGTTTAGATGTTCCAAATGCCAGCACACAACATGAGGTCGGAGAGCCCTGAGTGAGCCCCTCTGCTGACGGGTTCTGGGGTTCCCCCACCTCTGCCTCATCTGAAATTTCTGACCTCACAAACCTTTGAGCCTCTATTTTTCATTCTTTCATCTCACATACAGGGAATGGCTTATTTATACAAGATCAGAAAAAGGACAATTAGAAGCCTTTATAAGTGAAAATCTCGGGGGGCAGGCCAGGAGGGCACCAGGCTCATGGTATCTGTTGTCAGCCCAAATAAGATCAGGTTGGGAACTCAGAAGAATGAGAAACTGCAGCAGCCCCCAGCGCAGGCACGAGTGAGCGGGGACAGGAACAGCTCCAGCTGAGCACAGCTGTGCCTAGGACTGCTGAAGGGGAAAAGTTCTCATTCTTTTATTTATTTTTTTATTCTATCTCTCACAGTGCTATGAGGTCTCCTTAGAATCAGTGAGAAGGAGGGAATGAATAACTTCTTGACATTAGTATAATCATTATTTTTTCTCTCTTTTATTGTCTTTACAGGATAGCAAGAAAATCCGAATCAAAAGCTAAAGGTAAAAGTCCCTTTTTTTTTTCTCTGTAGTGACTCTCAATTACTGTCATTTTCAATCAAATTTTACTCAGAGTTAGAAGCCTTTATAAGTGAAAATCTCGGGGGGCAGGCCAGGAGGGCACCAGGCTCATGGTATCTGTTGTCAGCCCAAATAAGATCAGGTTGGGAACTCAGAAGAATGAGAAACTGCAGCAGCCCCCAGTGAGCAGGGGGGACAGGAACAGCTCCAGCTGAGCACAGCTGTGCCTAGGACTGCTGAAGGGGAAAAGTTCTCATTCTTTTATTTATTTTTTTATTCTATCTCTCACAGTGCTATGAGGTCTCCTTAGAATCAGTGAGAAGGAGGGAATGAATAACTTCTTGACATTAGTATAATCATTATTTTTTCCCTCTTTGATTGTCTTTACAGGATAGCAAGAAAATCCGAATCAAAAGCTAAAGGTAAAAGTCCCTTTTTTTTTTCCGCAGGCACGAGTGAGCGGGGACAGGAACAGCTCCAGCTGAGCACAGCTGTGCCTAGGACTGCTGAAGGGGAAAAGTTCTCATTCTTTTATTTATTTTTTTATTCTATCTCTCACAGTGCTATGAGGTCTCCTTAGAATCAGTGAGAAGGAGGGAATGAATAACTTCTTGACATTAGTATAATCATTATTTTTTCTCTCTTTTATTGTCTTTACAGGATAGCAAGAAAATCCGAATCAAAAGCTAAAGGTAAAAGTCCCTTTTTTTTTTCTCTATAGTGACTCTCAATTACTGTCATTTTCAATCAAATTTTACTCAGAGTAATTTTAACCTTACATGAATGACCTCTGAGTTAATTCTCATGTAGGCCATATTTGAGAATAATGTCAGTGATTCATCGGTCTCGTGAAGGGCTGCACTTCAGAGCACCTTCTGCTGTGTCTGCACTCTCCTGGACTGTCTCTGTCAGTCAAACCCGTGTCCAAAACTCAAGCTCAAGACAGGAGCTCTCCTGGCGCCTGAGGAGGCCCAGAGACTCCATTGGGTGACTAAACCAGTGCCAGGGCTTGAGAGCCAACAGCAAATCTGCATGTCTGGAAACTCCCATTCCGGCAGGAGCGTGTCCTGCAGACATTCCGGCTGCTCTGCTCGGAGCTGCCATTTGCATTGGCTGGGCTGATGCTGTGTGTGTGGCTCATGGGCCCTGACCTGGCTGAGACTGGGGTGACTCTGGAGTACAAAGAGCAATCATAAATATTGACTTAAAGGGAAACATGTAAAGATAAATCAGCTGAGGAGTAGCTGGTGAATTACTGCAGCTTTCTCTGCGTCGTGTTGTCTCAGCACTGCTTCTTGGCTAATTAACCTTCCCTTTTCTGGCAGAACACGCTGGGCTGAGCAATCGGAAGATCAAAGCAATTGTCCACGACAGTGTGAACGGGCAGGTGGTCTCCTCCACCGTCAACGAGATCCACCAGCAAGTATGAAATCAGGGTTCTGCCCACTCCTGCTGTGCCCCTTCTCTGCAACTACGTGCTGCACGTTGGTCTCCCAGGGTGTAGGACAGGGATATTACACTGAACTCCCTCCTGCAATGATCTGCAGCCTAATCATGACGAGTGCCACACAGAGCTAGGTAGAGCTGACATTGTCAGGTTAAAGAGGTTTCAGTCATCAAAATGCTGAAGAAAAGCTATGAAAACGACTGGCTGAGCTGGTTAACATATATATATATATATTATGCACATCTCACCGGGGCAGGAATCTCCATCTGTGATTCATTTATTGCTCTGCAAATTAACTATAATTTAAAGTGAATAATCTCTCAACTTCTCTTCTGGTCTTATGTCTCTCATCATATACCTCACTGCAGTCAATAAACTCT
Organism: Calidris pugnax; assembly: GCF_001431845.1. Classification (NCBI taxonomy): domain Eukaryota; kingdom Metazoa; phylum Chordata; class Aves; order Charadriiformes; family Scolopacidae; genus Calidris; species Calidris pugnax. Next base: position 1,141,300 of record NW_015091149.1, read on the forward strand.
TTTCCACCACTTGTTCCAGTTTTCATTTTTCCTGCATATGCACCAGCCCAAGGCAGCAGTGTCACTGACAGGGGCCAAGGCTGCAAAAGCCTCCTTCTTTCAGGAGGGACAAAACTGGGGGGGCCCAAAAAAGAAGGACAGAGGTGACACAAGTTACAGGTGACACACAAGCAAAACTATTAGACTTCCCTATATACAATTTTTTGATGTCACCATTTAAAACAGCATCAGTGGTAGGACTGTTATAAAGTACACCTTACTGAAATAGTTGCCCTGGAAACATTTCTTTATTCTTCAGCATTAGAGACATTTTCTTTAACTGTCTTTACGCACTTTCCTTCGAAGATTAGAAGCACTTTTCCAGATACTCTCATCTTTCTCAGTGACCCATTTAATTCAAAGTACCATTTGAGTTATTTGCTTTCACGTTAATGCTCATGGGTTTTGTTGGGGGGTTCCGCAGTCAGGATGAGCTGCAGATACAACACGTACGAAGGGAAGGGGAGAGGCCCCAGCTCTTCAGCCAAATCCAAGCTCCTTCCCCTTCCTCACGTCAGCCCAAGCACTGACCCGCAGGGGACCCAGCAATGAGAACATTTCCAGTGGTGTGCAAAGCTAAAAACTGAGCAAGAAAAAGAGAAATACTGTTAGGGGTGTTTAGAGGAGGCAGACTGTAAAGCAGGCTGAAGAGAGCCGAAAGGGAGCATAATGACTGTCTGTAGGGATTTGCATTCCAAAGTCAACGTCTGCATATAAACCAGTGTGTTCAGGGCAGGCTCCTATTCCTGAGGGGAATTGTCACTGTGCTCTTTCTACCTGCTCAGAAGGGACTTTCATAAAGGCTTCCTGTTACCTGCTTTGCTTTGAAACAAGGCTCACAAAAGAAAGTGAAAATTTCAAAGAAAATGCAGATTTAAAATAAACAAAGTCCATCTCTGTGATACAATGTTTTCTTACTGGCATGTCAGGACCAGTTCACGGTTCCCCTTCGCCCCCCCCTCAACTCTCCACCCTTGTTGCACAAAGAGATCCCAAAAGCATTGAATGGATTACCTAATGGTTTCTTTAAATTGGGTAAAACTTGTAGTACAGGATTAGTAACTCTTGGCTAATTAATGATGTCCTTCCTTATGGCTTACCAGATCCAACAAGCCAGACCTGGCATTTGTAGCATCTGGACAAAATGAGCCTAGATTTTCTTCAACAATTTTCTGTGTTCTTTAAAGTTAGATTAATTTATCCCGTTTACAGAGCACTACCACACTGCTGTCGTACAAAGAATTACAAAAACTTCTAAGTAGCCCCTTATTTCTAAATCAAAGGAAAGTATCTATGCTTCGTGCTAGGTTTTGATTGTGCTAAACTACAAGGAAAGGAAAAACAAATAATTGAAGTGCTTTAAAGAACACGCCTGTCCTTATTTCACATTCTTGAGCAATGCACTGGTTTTACTGGTATCCTGATGTCCCCTCCTGCAGAGGTGAGAGATGCTCTCCCTGTGTCCCTGTGTCACACTCCATTATAGTCCAAAGGGTCCTGGCTGAGAGGCAGCAGAATTCCCACCCACTCCACTCCTCGCCTGATTTTCACCCTCTCCTTCACCCGTGTCACTGCCTCCTGTGACGGTCACACCAGTACAGTCACCACGCTGGCCACATCCTTCACCCTGTGACTGATGCCACCACACACCGATGGCTCTAACACAGCCATTCCAGCTGCCACCTCTTAATAAGCAAAGTAAACCAATTAGTCCTTAATCATATAAATATTAGTTACTCTACATTCTGTTTTCTAAATGAAAGCAAGTATTCTGTGGCAAACATTGCTTATTTCTGGAGAATTTTTCATGGCTTTAGAATGCCACGTGTGGCTGCAGAGCTCCTTTTTGTCAAACAGCTTATGTGTCACCAGCCATGCTGTGCCCTATATCTAGTGCTTGTCCATTACTTCTGCATTTGTTTTCTGGTAGATAAGTAAGTTACACATTTCTAAATGTATTTAGGGTAGGTCTGCACCTTACATAATAAATAATGATACCAAAATTTACCACTTGCATGCCCTGTTAACATTATATTCTCACAACACGCCGCGAGATGAAGCGAGGGAGATAACGAATGGGGGTATATTATCATTCCCATTTTATTGCTTGAGAAATTGGAAAAAGAGATGACACAACTTGCTCAAGGCTGCAGAGAAAGTCCCTGATAGCGGCTAAACGAGAATTCATCACTTCACAGCTTCTACTTAGCCCAGCTATTAGATAATACAGCTTCCTCCAGAGCCCTCCTCCAGTCACAGCAATCCCAGCTGGCTCTGACGGCAACAAAGAGAGAACATGATTGATTTATTTCAAGTGTGCACCGTCGGTCAAGACCCTGCACAACTTTGATGATGTTTTTCAATTCACACGTGCCAATAGTCCCACTAAAATGAGTGCCTGGGCGTGTTGGGGATTCTGCAGCATTTGGGGAAGTTGAAACCAGAGACGGCCCACGTGCTGGAAGGAAGGGAAAGCTTCTGGAGTGTGATACTGTACTGCTGGAAAAATGATTTTATTAATTCCTTGTATTAAAAGGGATTGAACTCTGCTAACTGGTATTTATTCTACTTTCTGTATTAAATATACACAGAAGTGCTGTTTCAACATCAAAGAAGTGATCGACCCAGGTCCACAGAAACTAAAATTTTCAAAATGTGAAGTATCATAAAAAATAACACACTCAAAGTTAACATATTCCATTTCCCACAAACAGAACAGGATAGCAAAAAAAATATCAGTAGGAGATACTGTCATTTCTAAGCCTAAGTGAATGAGGTAAGAACACCTTTGCAAACGAACAAGCCACAGGAGCTCTCAGTCTATAAAAGGAGGCTGAAACCATCAGCATCCACAAATCACTTCGCGCAGTTTCACCTGCCATTTAAGGAAGTCCTGCACTAAATAATCCTCCAACGTGATTTAAACAGACTTGAATGCACTCCAGAATGTGTATGAGTCATAGCTCATTTCACTTGTAGAAATGTTAAAACTTATTAAGGTGTATTACAATAGGCAGCTTTGGTAAGTGACTTGTTGATCCCCTGGAAGAAGTTAGCAATGAGGTAATGCAGCACTGGTTTGTGCTATTAATCACACATTCTTTCTGGCAATGTGCTCACACATTGGCAGGTTTCTTTCTTATTTATGAACTAGACATTTCTGTAGAATGCAAAATTTTTGCTTTCTGCCTGCCTTCTTATTACATAAGCAAAATGAATGAAACCATTTCAAAAAGACAAGAAAAGAAAATCTAGCATTTATAACACCGCTGGAAACACTGCACACTGTTATTGAAGCAGAGAGAACAGGTAGAAGAGCCGGTAAAACATTTCACAATGTCCACACCCTGACCTATAAAGGTTTCTGAAGTTTTGCTGGGAGATGCCTGTTCCTGTGTATGAATCACTTAGAGAAGGGAAGGATCTATAAACAGGGGAGCAAGGAAAGAGTAACGCTTGAGAGGCTGCACCCCCCATCCTCCCCATGTCCCCAATTATACAGCAAAAGCATCTTAATTATTAACTCTAGATGTACATTTGGCTTTGTGAAATCACAAATAATTCTTTAGTATGCACTTCTTCCTAATTCCTTCCTCAGCAAAATTTTTCATTTCAAGTTGTATTTTATGATTTTTTTAATTGTATGGCTACACTGAAACCACCCACTTGAGCCACACATCCAGGCCTGCTTCCTCCTAATTCCTTCCTCAGCAAAATTTTTCATTTCAAGTTGTATTTTATGAATTTTTTAATTGTATGACTATACTGAAACCACTCGAGCCACACATCCAGGGGCTGGCATAAAAGAACGGTTTGAGAAAATATCCCACTAAACACAAGCACCAGTGTATCCCAGTTTGGACTGGCTGTATGATAGACCTCACAGCCCTAGACATGACCTAATGGGGAAACAGGTGCACGGCGGCTTCTTCTGCACAGATTCATTTGCCTTTTGAAAGTCTGAATATGCATCAGATTTTTTTAATTGTATGGCTACACTGAAACCACCCACTTGAGCCACACATCCAGGGGCTGGCATAAAAGAACGGTTTGAGAAAATATCCCACTAAACACAAGCACCAGTGTATCCCAGTTTGGACTGGCTGTATGATAGACCTCACAGCCCTAGACATGACCTAATGGGGAAACAGGTGCACGGCGGCTTCTTCTGCACAGATTCATTTGCCTTTTGAAAGTCTGAATATGCATCAGAAGCTTAAAGGCATAAAATCATACCATCAGCTGTGGTAAAGCCACTTGCAATAACTGTCTAGACTTCAGGGGTAAATTTTTTGCTTTCCAAGGTCCTAAGGACACGTGGAGTTCATTTGATAGGCTGTTATTAGGCTCTATGGAAAACAACCAAGAGGAGGAATACAATTTGAGAAAAACGTATTTCAATTTAGAGGAATAATTACTCGGGGCAGGCAGGGAAAAGGAGAAAGGAAGAAGCTGCAGTAGCTGACAAACTGTACACAGCTTCTTAGAACAGAAGTTAATAATCTCCTACTTTTGGAGAAAAAGCACCAGCTTTGGCTGAGCCCTGCACCCCTGAATCACGCAGGCAAGAAATTAAAGCATAAACTGCATAAACCAAGTGCATGGGAAGCAACTCCTGCCAAGGCAGTTTCAAAGAAGGAAATATGTGATGTTGCTGCAAGTAACAGAAATCATGATTTTAAAGTTACCACTGCAGGAAAACCCCCACTTTTTCATTCCTTATTAGTAAGACAAACTATCCATTTTTGGGAGCTATTTAGTGCCCGGGGGGTTTCTCAGTGATTCTTAGTGCAGGAAAACCCCCACTTTTTCAACCATCCATTTTTGGAAGCTATTTAGTGCCCGGGGGGTTTCTCAGTGATTCTTACCACAGAACAGTCTCAGGCCAGTTACCCACACATTTTGGGAAAGGCCGTGTTCCTCTGGAAAGAACAATGCGACGCTCCAAGAAAAAACCATGAAAACAAACCCAAAGAAACCTTTGCTTTAATGTCTAGAGTTTATTGCTGCCTAAAAATTAAGATACTCAAGCATCAGTCATAAAGAAAGGGGCATAATTTGAAGGAATCATGAACATTCCTGTCCTCCAAAATTCAGCTTTCAAGATTTAGAAAGACAGATCTTGTTGCCGTTGCTTACAACCCCACTGCCATCCACAGAGCTCAACTCTCCTAATTACAGTTTGTGGCTGTGAAGATAAATATTACTTTAAACATTTGGCCACAAGAGTTATGCAAAAAATTTTTTCTTCTGGATATAGGACCAGAAAAGTAGGTAATAGCTTACATTTTGTTTTGTAATATGCGAATTTCATTAACCACGTTTAGGCTCCAGCGTTGGCAGCAAACAAGATGTAGATTTGTGGAGGCGACTCGTTAGGAAGGCATGTGGTGGCCTCTAGTGACAAACAGGAAAATAGACATCGTGCTTCTGTTCCAAATGGCAGGGAAATGGGGTTCCGTGAGCCAGCCCTGCCCGGGAACTGCTCCCCCCGGGACCTGGGACACCCAGGGCTGTGGAAATTTCTGTCGAAGAATTTCTGTAACGGCCATTCCTCAGAACTTTTCCAGGCAGAGTACTCAGCTGTATTTTTGGCCTGACTTCATTCTTTTTTTACTTTTTTTTTGTCATCCCCGGTTGCCTGACCCAGACCCTGAAGCTGGGAGAATATTTAAGGTTCCTCCTCCTCACAAAGCCACCACCCCATAGTTTGCTTCTGGTTACAGAGGCTCTGGGAGCAGGGGAGCCACGTGGGCACTCGAATGCACTGGCAGGAGGATTGATCAGATTGATTGGAGTGACCCCAAAATAACTGCCCAGACCCTCCCGACAGCCAAGTGCAATTACATCCTTGACAAAAATTTATATTTTTCTCTTGATTCGGGGCTCCGAGGGTGACACAAGTCAGGTCCCTCAAACCACAAGGATTTTTTAGCAGAAAAAAAATCTACAGAGATGTGAGTACCTGCAATGCAGCGTGCTTGTGTGTATGTTTTATGGCGTGTTACCAGTCTGGGCATATATTTGCACAGGGGCAAGCAAATTGTATTTGCTTACTGAATCACATGCAATATTTTCTCATGGATACTGAACGATTCCAGCATTATGGAACTGAGAAAACCAGGAAGCTGAAATACTCTCCAGTTTACTGGTTTTCTCATTCACTGACACCTCAGTTGCACACAATTTTTACAAGGGAAAAGGATCTGCCTGGTTGTCGTTGAGATCATATTAGAGCTGATATCAAGGGCTCTTTTAGGGAAGAAAAAAGAGCAGGTTCATTTGTCTGGCCTGGAGCTGTTGTTGTTGGCGCCGAGGTGAGACTCTCCTGGAGCAGCTGAGATGGGAAAGGGAGCTCCTGACTTTCATTTCCAGCCTGGGGTTGGGGAAGGACGGAACCACCACATCGTCTTATGCAGCACCCCGAGACCTGGAACACGGCTTCAAGTATCACACTGTTTGAAGTCATGTTTTAAATTTACCTCTCTAGTTAAAGCTCAAAGCAGAAAGAAAAAAGGCGCAGTGATTTGACGATTAAGGTATTTTCCTTGGACAGAAGATAAGAAGAAGGAAATGAGGAAAAAATCTGCATGTGAGGAAGACAGTGTAAGATCTTGTGCTGCAAACGGTCAGCGCTCAAGTGAATCCAGTCGAGTCAGTGACATTATTTGGACCTTTCTCTTGTCCAATCACATTCAGCAAAACCCAATACATCTTCCTTTACTCATTGGAGAGAGCAGTCTCCAAGGGTGTGGAATTTGCACTAACAAATGGTGCAAAGATCATTTTCTGGGTGGAGAATGGTCCTAAGTACTTTTTTTCACTCATTCAGAAAAATCTTAATTTAGAATCTGCCAATAGCTCACATCTACTTTAAAACTGACGTTGATTTTCCCCTGGAAGCTCACCTCTATTGCTCCCTTGGTTGTAAACTGTACAACATAAATCTGGAATTAAATTCTTCTCACAAGTAGCTTAAGAAGAGAAGGAGGGGAATTTTTCAGACACAGACATACTGACTACTGGAATATGGCTGGAACATTGAACAAGGAATTCCACGTCATGTTTTAAATTTACCTCTCTAGTCAAAAGCTCAAAGCAGAAAGAAAAAAGGTGCAGTGATTTGACGATTAAGGTATTTTCCTTGGACAAAAGATAAGAAGAAGGAAATGAGGAAAAAATCTGCATGTGAGGAAGACAGTGTAAGATCTTGTGCTGCAAACGGTCAGCGCTCAAGTGAATCCAGTCGAGTCAGTGACATTATTTGGACCTTTCTCTTGTCCAATCACATTCAGCAAAACCCAATACATCTTCCTTTACTCATTGGAGAGAGCAGTCTCCAAGGGTGTGGAATTTGCACTAACAAATGGTGCAAAGATCATTTTCTGGGTGGAGAATGGTCCTAAGTACTTTTTTTCACTCATTCAGAAAAATCTTCATTTAGAATCTGCCAATAGCTCACATCTACTTTAAAACTGACGCCGATTTTCCCCTGGAAGCTCACCTCAATTGCTCCCTTGGTTGTAAAGCAGTTATACGACATAAATCCAGAATTAAATTCTTCTCACAAGTAGCTTAAGATTGATTTTCCCCTGGAAGCTCACCTCTATTGCTCCCTTGGTTGTAAACTGTACAACATAAATCTGGAATTAAATTCTTCTCACAAGTAGCTTAAGAAGAGAAGGAGGGGAATTTCTCAGACACAGACATACTGACTACTGGAATATGGCTGGAACATTGAACAAGGAATTCCACTCCCCTGAATGCACTTGGGACAGTGGAAGTCCTTTCAGGACTTTATTGTAAGAGATCTTTCAGATTCAAATTCTTACGACACAAAATCCAAATGGAGATCACAACACGGTTACCAGCACTAATAAACAGGCATTGGATTTCAATCCTAGAATGGATCGTCACTAAAGACTGAACTAGAAGACTCTTTATTTAAACCTTCAGGTCAGCCAAAAGAAAAGTGTGTGTTCCACCTAAATGCAGAACCAGAGATGGGTGTGCCTTTTTCCCCTGAATTCTGGAGACTGGTTAGTAAAGGTGAGTAACACCAAATGGCAGGCACACGTTATCACCCCCCTGCCCAGCTTATCTTCATTGTTCTTAAACACATTAAACTTCTGTCACACAGGCGGGATTTCTTCATAAAAAAAAATTATTAGTGTTGCAATGAATGTTTTATTATGATTACACCCAGCCCATCCCACCGAGCACGTCAGGGAAGGGAAGTGTTACGCACAGATCCCCAGACTGTCCTTGAGAGAGGGCTCCCATCGGGGCCCTGAGCTGGGAACAGCACGGCTGAACTGACACAGCAGCAAAGCCTTAACAGCACTTCTTTAGCTCTAAATCAAAACCACAGATAGCAAAGAATACTTTTTTAGGTTGCTCAACATCTATTTAGATAATTTACTGTTGCAACCAATAAAATATAAAAATAATATAGAAAAAAAAAGGCAGCCCATATTCTTCCAGATAATAGCTGGGCATAGTGCGGGGGGTCGAGGACAACGATGGGTGCTCCCAGCTGAGAGCTGAACAGCACTGGAGGCCACAGCCAGGACCTGGTGCTCTCCCTTTGCCCGCTCTCTGGGCCAGGCTTTTGTTTCATTTTCTAGTACAGACATGGTCTTTGGTGTTCACTCTTGCAGTTTGCAGTGATTTATACAGCCATTCAAAATATAGTCCATGAAAAAAACTGCATTGAAACAAAAAGGAGAAGCAAACCCCACCTCTGGTATGAACGGTACCAGATTTTTACTCAGATCCTGATCTTAGTAAATATTCTTGCAAATGTCCCAGCTTGTTTTTTGGAATAGAAACCCGTATAAAATGATAAGACCAAAGAAATTGTCAGTGAACAATTTGGAGAAGAAAAGGAACACTTAAGAAAATTCAGCCCAATGTCTTTTCACACGAGGTCTGCAGGATGCTATTGCTCTGCCCTTCTCATTGCACAGCCCTGAACACCTTTGCTTAACAATCAAGAAGATTCTGGAAGAAAAATAATTATTGAAGGTTCAGCTTGACCTAAAGGAGCAGAGCCTGAGCACAAGGCAAATGCCTGACCTGCCTCTGATGTCCACGTTAATTGAGATCACTGCATAAGAAGTTAGAGAAAAGCTTAGAAAGGTTTGTGTATCAGTGAATTTTATTTCTGTATAAATCTGAAGTGTATTTTTATATTATTCTTACCTTTCTAAATAGTATCCAGCTTCGTAAGTTTCAAACACCTGACATGAGTTTAACAACACACAGAATTAGCTTTTGGTATTTAAACTTATGGAGCTGCTGCTTCATAGGGAGGGGGGATAGTTGGGGATGCAAAGATTAGGAATTTGACCCACAAAAGCCAATCCAGACCTTCAATGACATCGTTTTCCATTTATAGGCAAACATGAAATGTAACAAATAACATTTGCTCAATAAAAGGAAAAAATGGAATCTTTGAGTGATGTTTACAAAAAATACCATCAAGGTAACATGGAAAATAATTTTAATAATACTAAGAACAGAAAGCAGAATGTTTACTTTTAAATAGACTATCATAAGATACCCTCAGAGATCTAGGTGGTTAAACATAAAACCAGAGATGTAACTGCAGCAGGATCTCTTGCTGTATTCCCCTTACAGCTTTAAAGGTCCAGGCTCTGCCCTACCACCATGACCAATTCCTACTCAGTCTGAATTCTTTTAATGAATAAAAGATGACCCACCTTGATTACTTGTGTACTTTGGTTTCAACTCTCATAAATATTTTTCATTATTGGTTACACCCAAAGAAGTTCAAGGTCCAAAGACAACTCATGGCATCCTTCTGCAAAAACGTCCTGCCCTGAACGCTGATCACTTTGGTTTGAAAGATGCATATTTTCACAATAGCTAATGATGACAGTTTAACTCTCTGCCTGATCCAATACTGTTTAGACTAATCTGGAGCACATTAATTTAAAAAACCTAGAGTACTGATTCCCCAAGACCCTGGTACAGTTACTGCCTCCAGAGCGTGGTGCCTCACCAGCCTCTTTGCCCCGAGGTCGAAGATCAGTACGTACACCAGCTGCTTTTGATAATACAAGCAATATCTGTTAATTGTTCTACCCCACAAGCTGTACATGAATAATACACTGAAGTGCTGTCAGTGCAACGCCCCAAGGAACACACCTTCATACTGTCCCAGTGCTCACCAGCCACATGCTTCCCTGCTGCACTAGCCCCCCAGAAACCAGTTTCTGCCCTCACTTTCCACTTTATCTCTATATTTTCTCTATCAAAACTACACACCACAGTCTGTTTAGGAACCTCAGGAGGATTAGAAGTAGGATTGTTGGGTTTCTTCATGTGCTGAAAAAAGGCAGCTGATTTCCTGTTAATGAATGTAATGCCCAGGTTTGATGCCTCCTTTCTAATAATTTATACACTGTCCTGAGGCCCAGAGCATTGCTTACTCAACAGGAACATGTATGATTGCAAATATAAATATTTTAAGTCTCTTGTCACATATTGTCAACTCTCAATATCATTTCACACCCTGCACATCATGGTAAGAATCTACTTGTTCTTTCAAAGGGACTATAGAGATTATGGCTGCAGATACACTGTGATAAATGATTCAATAGTTTATTTGTGTTTTATCTTCTATTCAAAATTGTAACAAAGCGAGCCAAGCTACCTGGGGGGGGTTTCAGAAACACAGACAAACAGATGCGAACCCCTGTAGACTGCACGGAGCCAGGGGGGGCAATAAGCCCTGAGCCAAGCTACCTGGGGGGGGGGAGGTTCTCAAACACAGACAAACAGATGCGAACCCCTATAGACTGCACGGAGCCAGGGGGGGCAATAAGCGAGCCAAGCTACCTGGGGGGGGTTTCAGAAACACAGACAAACAGATGCGAACCCCTGTAGACTGCACGGAGCCAGGGGGGGCAATAAGCCCTGTGCTGTTTGTGCTGACACCGGTCACACTGTGTGTCAACAGAGGTGGGGTTTGTAACTCCTGAGCTTCCTCTTTGCACCCCATATAAAGGTGTCCAGAGCACAGGCTGCTCCTCACCTCAGCCTCTCTCTCTGCCCATTTAGCTGCTTCGTTCCAGAAGAGGAAGAAGAGAAATGGCCTTCTCCACCCGCAGCGTTCAGTGGAGCGCAAGCTCCCGCGTCCATCCCACCACACCCAGCGTCAGTGGATTGAGCTTCAGGAAAACAGCTGTCCAAAAAAGCCAGGCCCCCAGTGTCTATGGGGGTGCTGGGGGCTACGGCACCCGCATATCCACCAGCTCTGGCTTCGGGCAAGGTGGCAGGGGCAACTTCCAGCTTAACATCACCGGTAACGACGTGCTGCTCGCCGGCACTGAAAAATCCACTATGCAAAACCTGAACGACCGTTTGGCCTCGTACCTGGAGAGGGTGAGATCTCTGGAAAAGGCAAACTCCCTGCTTGAAAAGCAGATCAAGGAGTGGTACGAGAGCAACAGCGTGGGCGTACGGCAAGACTACAGCTCCTACTTCAAAACAATTAAAGATCTGCAAAGTAAGGTAAGGTATCACACAGCCCTCTACACACACATGAATCGCAATTATCGAGGAGATAGATAATAATCTACTGTAGAAAAGGTACTTTTCCAAATTGCAATTGTCTTAGCTACGAAAAAAAGATGCTTTATTTTGATCAGATACAAATTAGTGACAGATTTTATGTAATTTGTAATAGTAGGTATATGTCTGCAGTTGTGTGTAATCTCTCACATGAGAAATCTTTTGAATCAAAATTAATTAATTCTATTCTACTTGCCTTAGGTAATTATAATTAGTGAAAATACTGATGTTAAGTTACATATTTAAATATAGCTCAGCATCTGTGCATTTCAAAGTGGTTTTTTTTTAGAAAAGACTGCCAAATGCTCAGAAAAAAAAATCGATCATTACTTGAAATAGTAAATCACCACTATAACCAACAGACTATTCCCACAGCAATCAGCTGAGAGATTTGTCAAATAATGTTTCCAGTGGACTTCGCAAACCTTGCCCCTCTGAGTTGTCACCAGTTCTATTTCCCATCCCAGCAGATCTCTCCCAGAGAGCAGTTAGATACCTGCTTTATGACAGGATAATTTGCCTTTTGGAAAACCCTAATTCTTTCTCTGCACTTGAAAGGGAACTTGACCCTAGATGCCCAATAGACAGCTAACGTTAAGGAAGGTGAAGCCCACAGGCAGTATTAATGTTCAGAAATGGAAGAAGCGTGCATTTCTGTGCAAAGGTTCATCACTTTTCCATCCTTCCTGTTTAGGTTGCTGCTGCACAGCTGGAAAACGCAAGGCTTGTCCTGGCGATTGACAACGCCAAACTGGCTGCGGATGATTTTAGACTGAAGTAAGTTCCAGGATAGTTTCAGAAATTCTCTTCCATGCTCCTCTTATTCACAAAAGCTTCTAGTTATTAGTATCAAAGCTGAGAAGTAAACATTTTCTAACGTAAAGTTTAATAAAAAGAAAACTTTTACGACTAAGGCTGTAGTAGTTACTGATTTAACATCTATATCAAGCAGTTGCACTTTCATGATGACAAAACAAGCCTTTATTCTCCAGGTTTGAGAACGAATACCTGCTCAGGCAAAGTGTGGACAGTGACACTAACGGACTGCTCCGAGTTCGTGATGACTTGACTTTGACAACAGCTGATTTGGAGTCGCAGATTGAAAGTATGAATGAAGAACTGGCTTTCCTGAAGAAGAACCATGAGGAGGTGAGAGCAGCCAAACACTGCCAGGGAGGGATTTACGTAGCACACACACTCAGCCTCATTAGGAACAATGAAAGCTTCATGGTGAACCTGAAAGAATATTACACTTGAGTGGGATTCAGCTCCATATTCAAGGCCAGGTTGGATGGGGCTCTGAGCAACCTGGTCTGGTGGGAGGTGTCCCTGCCCATGGCAGGAGGGTGGACTTGATGATCTTCAAGGTCCCTTCCAACCCAGTTCTGTGACACTAATACAACTCTTATCACCATAGGAGGTGAACCGACTGCGCACGGAGGTGAAAGGCTCAGTTCAAGTAGAGGTGGATGCTGCCCCCAGTATTGATCTTGGGACCATCATGGAAAACATGAGGAAGCAATACGAAGAGATGGCAGAAAAGAACCGTCAAGAAGCCAAAGAGCAATTTGAAAAGCAGGTAAGGTCAATCACTTCAACACCAGGAAGAGACTCAGTCGTGTCTCGCTGCAGCTGACAGCCCCTCCGTTTGTGCCCTGCAGACAGCAGAACTGAACCAGGAAGTCGCCCTCAACGTTGAGCAGCTGGAGGCCCAGAGGAGGGAGATCACCGACCGCAGACAGATCTTGCAGGGCCTGGAGCTGGAATTACAGTCCCACCTTAACATGGTAAATAACAGAGTACTTGAAATAAGGACCGTGCTTAGGAGACAGTTACATGGATAAAGAAAGAAAACAAGAGGCTTAGCAGTCAAAATGTTATTTTAACACAGAAATGAATCCTCTTGAATAATACATGTCTGTTCTTTTCATCGGCTACAGAGAAAGTCTCTAGAAGACAGTCTGGCTGAAACTGAAGCACGTTACAGTTATCAGATAGCCCAAATCCAGGAAAGAATTGCCAGTTTAGAAGCTCAACTGAGGCAACTCCGGGCTGACATGGAGGGTCAGAACCAAGAGTACAGTCTGTTGCTCGACATCAAGACTCGCTTGGAAATGGAGATCGCCACGTACCGGCGGCTGCTGGAGGGAGAGGAGAGCGGGTGAGGAAATACACACACCTTGGTTGTTGGTTTAGTTTGGTGTGACAGCAAACAGCATTGCAAATTGTCTGTATTCAGGGAAGGTGAGCATGTAAACTCTGCCAGTTTCAAACTGGTTGGGAGGAGTCTGTTGCCCAGTTCTCAATGGTAGACCCAGAGCAGGCTGCAGTTCCTGCTGGGTTCAGAGGCTGCTGTGGAAGGATTTTTCTTCAATGTTATGTGCCATATATTTACATTTTTTTAATTTATTATTTGAACAGACATTTCGAAGTGGAGACATCTGCAGCAGAGCTTGAAAAAGGTATGCACACTAACTTCCTTATTTTTTGATGGCTGTCGAAATGCTGTAGAACTAAGTAGCCTGACATAGAAAGACACAGTTTCAGAGCAAATAATCAACCAGTAGAATCTTACATCAAGAAAGCAATTGACTGTATGAACAGATAACCTACAGGGATCATCCAGTGCCTGGCTTTATGTGTATAATTCAGGTATAATTCAGGTATAATTCAAGTAAAACCACAGACTCCTCAAAGAGCCAAGAGAACGATAGAGAATTACTGAATTACCCTCTGGAGGACTTGAGAAACAGCTGCTTCTCCCCACTGACTCTGCAGGGAGACCAGGCTGCTAAATAAACTAGCTACTTTACTTTAACTGCAAAAATATCCAGTTTGCTGTAAGACTATTCCTAGGTTTTAGGTCTACAAGTTTGTAAAGGAAAATATGAGGAGGGATAAAGACGTATTCAACATAATGTCCACGATAGTATTATGGGCAACTCACAGGATGTTCAAAGGAAGGGAACCCACATCCTGTACAGCCAGTAGCTGCGCGTTGCAAAGACACCTTTAGCTGCTTTCTCATCTGTGGAGCTGCTGCTAGCACTACAGTCAGCTTATCCTGTCAATATACATTGCATTTCATTAATTTACTGCTCAATTTCATCACCAGAATCCAGTAAAATTAAGAAGATCAAGACAATTGTTGAAGAGGTGGTCGACGGCAAGGTTGTCTCCTCCGAGGTGAAGGAGATTGAAGAGGTGATGTGAATGGCAGGAGCAGAGAGGAGGCGGCTCTGAGCTTCCTGCACCCCAGGCCAGAAATAAAGATGAAACTCTCTAAAGAATCCAGTCGTCTCCCTAAACCCCACCAGGGCTGAAAAATGCCAAACTATCAATTTGCAATCGATCTTTCTTTTCTTGGGGGGGTAATTAAAAAAAATCACTGTTACAAAGTACAAGATTTTGGGTTTACTTAAATAGTGACTAAATACCTTGGTGAAAAAAACCCAAGGCAGCCTGAAATAAAGGTATTATTGTTTCCAAGACAGATAAAAATGGAAGTTTTAGCTTTTATTTACATCAGTCTTTACATTACATTAAAAAACTTTTTCAGTACAAATTGAAAGTCAAATGACTGATTTTGAATTTTATGAATTTTATGAATTTACTATAGCTTTAAAAATAATTTAAATTAAATTTAGTGCTTTTTCAAAGCACTAAACTGGTGAAAGACACAGGACACAACTCGCTCATGCGCTTGACAAGCTCTCGATGGCACTGGGCTCTTCTGAAACCATGAGGAGAATTTTTATTTCATTTCTTTAGACAGTTCACAACAACATCTGGTGCCTTAAGTTTTCTCACACTTCAACATATTAATAAAAAGAGAAGTTTTTAGAAGAGAGTTGCTATTTCTGAAACCCTGATGGACACCTTATCAAAACCTTACAAGAAAGAATTTACCACACACAGCTGATACACTCTCTATCAGATGTGTTAATGTAATTGGGATTCAAAGTTCAGCAATCTACTTTTTCTCTTACATACTGGCATATTTAGAGTAGATTTGTTCTTCAAAACACATTAAACTGTTGTCTCAGTGCACCCTTTCTGAACTTGAACTACCATTCAAATATAATGCAGCTTCACTTCAGTAAGATATTATTTTCAAATAAATAAGAAGTGTCAATTCTCATTTAATAATAAATTTAAACGCAAAATTGAGGAAGCCTGTTATTTTTTTTTTTTTCACTCTGTGAATGCTTATATCACCAAGGACTACAGCAAGCAAAGATACTTTATCAATGAGACTATATTTTGCCTTTCTGTTCAGAAACAAAGCCCACTGTTTCTCTTCAGCCTCCCTGTACCGATACCTGCCCGGAGCCTTTCCCACACGGCGGCTCCTCAGCCGCACCCTCAGCCCCCGTCCAAGGACTCTACACGTTCCTCTTGACAACATAAACACAAAAACCTCTTCCTTTTGAAATCTCCCCTGTCCAATGGGTTATTTACTGTACATAAACAGCTGCCAAAGAAAGTAATCCTTTGCTTTCACCACCATGAGTCACTGATACCAGGCTATCAATTCATTTCTACATAAATGCTTTACTGAAACCTTTGATCTACTGCTCATAATACATTTCTGCCCAAAAAAGCACCCCTGCTCCTGGATGTAGATAAATCAAAAATTAATACATTTCAGTTGACAAATCCAATGATATAATTAAGCCAGGACAAAGAAAAAACGATTTTCTGTTTACTGAAATAACTTCAAAAGAAAAGTGTATTGGTTTTGAAGGGTTTCCATGCCTGAACCTGTCACCTAGAAGAGCTATATTTGATCTTTAGATTTATATTATGAAAAGCAAAAAATGCAGAAATAATTTTCCTTATTTTGAGATAGTAGCAAACTACATAGAAGAAAAAATGGTTAGTTTTCAGCTCGAAAGTATAAACAATTGGTATAAGCTATACATATCACACAGAGATATTTCAATGATGAAAGGTTTAGGGCAGAAAACACAATTACAACTTATATTCAGTATAATCAAGTATACTTATGTTTTCAAATTAATGATTAACCTGCAGATCACTGAACGTCCATGTGCCTCTTCATGCACTTTTGTTGATCTCTTTCCTTACTTCTTATTAAACACACAGAGAGCACTAACCTGGCAGAGGTTCACGCCAGAAAAGTATTATGAAAAGAAACACATTTTTGACGTGCGCACTGGGGAGCCTGGTGTGAAAGGGCTCATTACACCGACTTAAGCATACTTTTATAATAATAGCCCCAAAGCAAGAAAGAAATTAATACGTAATGACAAAAAGATTATTTAGTACAGATTTAAATGCGAAAAGACTTTTTTGTGCCCCACTGCACATGGTGAAACATCATCACGGTGTCTTAGCTCTACTCCACCCATTTCCCCTCACGCAGCAAACACCTGGAGGGCAACAGATTTCCACTCCCCTTGGCAATTTGGATGGGCACATATCACTGAGTCGGGTCAGGGCACACTAAACTGACTGCCCTGCAAACGAGGGAGAGGGAGAAAGAATGAAAGATCTTCCTAGGAGGTGGGACTCCAACTAAAACACCCAACGGCCTTCCCTATATAAGGGTGGTCCTTCTCTCCGTGCTGCCCTGCTCTGTGCTCCCTGCTCGGCAAACGGCCGCGGCACCGGCACCGCCATGGCCCTGTCTGTGCGCACAAGCGCTGGGTCCCGGCAGCTCTCGTCTCGCAGCGGGCTCGGCGGGGGATCCCTGAGGATGTCTGGTTCCAGCGCTGGAGGAGGCTTTGGGGGCAGCGGCCTTGGGTTTGGTGGTGGATCTAGCGGAGGGTTTGGTGGTGGATCTGGCGGAGGGTTTGGTGCTGCTTCTGTGCTTGGTTCAGGCTCCGGCTTCAGTGGGGGCTTTGGGGGCAGCTTAAGTAGTGGCGTCGGCGGAGGCTTTGGTGGTGGTTTAGGTGGTAGCTATGGAAGTGGCTTAGGCGGTGGGTTTGGTGGAGGTTTTGGAAGTGGTTTTGGCAGCAGCTCAGGCACTGGCTTTGGAGGTGGCTTTGGAAGCGGCTCAGGATCTGGTTTCGGAGGTGGCTTTGGCACTGGTGGTGCTGGGGATGGTGGCCTTCTTTCTGGCTCAAAAAAAGAAACTATGCAGAACCTCAATGACCGACTGGCTGCTTATCTGGACAAAGTACGATCTCTGGAGGATGCCAATACTGAGCTGGAGCGCAAAATCCGCGAGTGGTACGAGAAAAAC
The DNA here is from genome assembly GCF_001431845.1 of Calidris pugnax. Lineage (NCBI taxonomy): Eukaryota > Metazoa > Chordata > Aves > Charadriiformes > Scolopacidae > Calidris > Calidris pugnax. The sequence goes on from NW_015091149.1 coordinate 1,159,151, forward strand.
GGCCCCGGAGCTGGTGTCCCTGGCACTGGCAATGACTATAGTAAATATTATCCTATCATCGAAGATCTTCGAAACAAGGTAGCAAAGCAATGTACTTAATGTTGTGATTCACCTAATAATATTTTGGATAACAGTAACAAATTCCTTTCAGAAATCAATAGCTATATTGAGCTGCAAAGCTACTTGGCCGTAACATCATTCTCTGAATGTTGTTTGTGTTTCAGATCATTAATGCAACTATCGACAACGCAAGAATCATTTTGCAGATTGATAATGCCAGACTGGCTGCTGATGATTTCAGACTGAAGTAAGATACCTTAATGTTACAAAGCCTCTTATTAATATTTTAAGGGGAAAAAATTTGCACTTAAAAATCTCTTTCATTTATCATAATTATTAGACAATAGTATAACAGTTAATGCGTATTAAGATTTCATAGTAAAAGCTATACAAGTGCATAGTAATAGGTTGCATTTGACCTCATTAACCACATAAAAACCCCTATTTAATGACTTTCTTTACAGATATGAGAACGAGGTGGCTCTTCGCCAGAGCGTGGAAGCCGACATCAACGGCCTGCGCAGGGTTCTCGATGAGCTGACCTTGACCAGAGCCGACCTGGAGATGCAGATCGAAAGCCTGAATGAAGAGCTGGCCTACCTCAAAAAGAATCATGAAGAGGTACTTTTTTTTTTCTTTGTGAATTCATAGTAAGGCAGATGGAAATGTGAAATATCAAATTATGCCCTTACTTATGCCTGTGGGAGTTCCTTGGTTTCATTATTCGTTTTGTTTGCTGTTCTTTTTTTGAGTTTACTAAGTGGAAGAGTGAAAGAAATATGCACATAAGCTATGAAGTCTTGTTGGAACAGAATTTATATCACGTATATTTCTTCATATATGTTTGTGGTAGAAGTATTTTGCTTTTTATTAACAGAAACTTTTCCTTATTTTACGTCTCCAGGAGCTCCAGGGAATCCAAAGCACCACTCTTGGCCAAGTCAGTGTTGAAATGGATGCTGCCCCTGGAACTGACCTGACCAAGCTCCTGAATGACATGAGGGGACAGTATGAAGTCATTGCTGAGCAGAACCGTAAAGAGGCTGAAGCATGGTTCAATGAAAAGGTAACAACCAGAGAGAGCAAATACAGCAAAATGGATATAAAAATGAGTTAAATATTTGTAACGGTAAAATTACACTCAATTCTTCCTTGTCATTCCAGAGTGGGGAGCTGAAGAGGGAAATCTCCACCAATACTGAGCAGCTTCAGTCAGGAAAGAGTGAGATCACAGACTTGAAACGGACCCTCCAGAGCCTGGAAATTGAGCTACAATCTCAGCTCGCCATGGTAGGCTCCAGGGAAGCTGCTACCTGGTATGGGGACATTTGCCAACTTCAAAAAATGTTGTTAGATGCATTTATTTCCTATTTCCTATTGAATTCTGCACTCTTTAGTACCTAAATAGCAGTAATATATATAATTGGATTGCAAGTAGGATGCTATAAAGCAGATGGACTTTTATGTTCATATGCAGTGAAGCAGCAAAGGCCAGTTCTCAAACTGGTATTTCAAGAAAAAAAATAGAAATCTCTAAGTAACGAGGCAACACTTACTCCCATTAAACTACTTCAGTTGGGTTTGTCTTTGTAAAGAACTTTTTTATTTCCTCAATCAGAGATTATTTAATATCCTTCTTACACAGAAAAAATCCCTTGAGGACACTTTGGCAGAAACGGAAGGAGGTTACTGTGCTCAGCTTTCACAAATGCAGCTTCAGATCGGGAACCTGGAGTCGCAGCTGTTCCAGGTGAGGGCTGACATGGAGCGCCAGAACGCGGAGTATCAACAGCTGCTGGACATCAAGAGTCGTCTGGAAATGGAGATTGAAACCTACCGTCGCCTGCTGGACGGCGAGTTTGTGTAAGTCACTAATTCACACTAAATACCTCCTCTGTTTTATTTTCTGTAGCAATATCCTCTCTATGAAAAAAGAGGTAAAACCAGTGGTACATTCAACAAGAGACCGTAAGGCTCATACCGTGGTTCTGAAATAATACAGCCAAGCTCTGCATGAGGAGAATGAGCCATTCTGCTCACTATTTTAAATAATATGATTTCTCCTGATCCTGACAAGCCTCTGCAACACTGCGTGTCTCTGATTCACTTTTAGGAGCGCAGGACAGGGAGTTACATTTGAAAGCTCATCCTTGACAGGGTCCAAATCACAAACACAATCACTGGATTCTTCTCAGGGTAAGTAGAACTTGGCTGAATAAAATTTTGTGGCTGAAGTTATTCTTATAAATAAAATAATACATGCTCTTCTGTTTAACTACATCATCGAGCTCATCATAAGAAACTACCAATTTGAAAGGAAAGATGTAACTGTTCATGTACACGTGCTGCCTTGGTTTATAATTTTTAACACTTTGATAAATATTTTTTTGGTTTGTGTATGATGTTTAGATCCTACCAAAACCAGAAAGATCAAGACAATTGTCGAAGAAGTGGTAGATGGGAAAGTTGTTGCGTCGCACGTTAAGGAAGTTGAAGAGAAGATATAAGGCACAATCCCATACTGCAAAGGATCTGTTCACTCCAGGTTTCGTTCAAAGCCAAAAGGGATAAATAATTTTGCTCTTTTGTATGAAGTGATAAAAATAGATTGGCTTCTTACTAAGATTCTTTTAAATGAATCAAACCCTGCATTTCTGTTCTTACCCGTCACACAATATATTTTCTGCTTCAGTCTATTGCTATTACATGTATTATTTTCATGGTGTTCTTTAACTATATCATCAATTCTTTGTTCAGTAGCTAGAAGCACAGTGCTGACAGTGGGCATTTAATTAGAGAAGCTTTTTCCATAATTTTTAGTAATTAATATATAAAATAATTTTGCCATTCTAACCTCATTTCCCTGTTTGCTTGATTAATAAAAAGGACTCAGCAAGCTTTAAGATATTAGCCTCCATTTATTCTGCTGTTGCTAATCCATATTTGCCATTTTGTGGGGTATTTTGCTTTCCTGTGCTTTTTGCTGTGTGTGTGGTATCAGATTCCCCGCTCATTGGAAGAAATGAATCCGATGCCAGAAAATGTACATGTTAAAAAAACTGTTTAAATGTAGGATCAATTTAAAGGAGAGCTTTTGCAAACAGAACAACACACTGTAGTTGCTGCAAGTGTGGTGGCAGAGGAGGGACAGACAGACAGACAGTTTGGCCCCACAGCAGCGGTGTCCCATGGCCCGAGTGCCACCTGCTGGGAGCACACCAGGGGCTCGCGGGTCCGGAATTTGGCTTCCTGGTCACCAACTCAAATGAACTATTAATTCATCCAGAACAAAATTGTGAACCAAAGTACAATCCCCTTACAGTTCACACCTCAGCCTCTATTCTTGAGCCAAGATGTTGATGATTTTTGTGTGATTCTCAGATAGGACAAGGAAGTCACTGCGACCTCCTACGTGGATATTGCTGTGTCTCTAGAACACAAATGTTCTGCGCATCGTGTCACCTGACCCAAACTCAAATTTTAATGGGAGCACAGATTTCACACCGTCCTTCCATTGTGTAAAACCCACTACTAGCATTTTTTTCTGCTTTCTGCTTGGAACCAATAAAATCCAGGGTAAATAAAACAATAATCAAAGAACTAAATCAGCACAGTAGCATCGCAACATCTGAACTCCAGTCAGGTAAAGAAAAAGAAAGAAATGAAACAGAAGAACCTTCTATATATGCCAGTACAAAGAGGGAAGAACTTGAAAAACTCTTGAGTAAATGCACGTCTTCAACAAACTGTCAGGTAAAGAAAAAAAAAGACATGAAACAGAAGAACCTTCTATATATGCCAGTACAAAGAGGGAAGAACTTGAAAAACTCTTGAGTAAATGCACGTCTTCAACAGTTTAAGGTGGAGAAATCCACCTTGCAAGCAACAACGGGAAACCAGAGCAGTTTGCAACCACTAAGAGCATTGGCACACTGTACCTCAGAACCCAAACAACTGACACACACATCTGAACTCTGAAGTTAACTAAAATCTAACATCTGTATTAAAATATGAACATTGAAAGTAGCTAGAATTCAAAAACACAGAAATGCTAGTAAAGACATAATTGCTTACACCTACCTGACTTCAGCCTTCAGAGATGTCACAGCCAGATGTTCCCTTTACACCTGAAAAAAAAGGGGGGAAAAAAGCATTAGTTCTAATTTCTATTTAAAAGCTTTTAAAAATCGTATCAACCGGCAAATGTTCAGCTCCTGGTAATACAAAGATTCATCCACAGATGCTCATTGATGCATTAAGTTTGGTTTGTGGGACCAAATCCAATCTCCCTGCAGACCTCTATATTGTATTTCAAACTGTCACATCTCTAGATTCATTCTGGGCACTAGACAGCCTTGACTTTGCCTGATGTAAACAGAAAACATTCAGAGTCCCAGGGAACTGAAGGCAGACTGTAAACAATCAGTATTGCAATGTGAAGAAAAAGGAAGCTTTTAAATTACATTTCAAGTTCTTATTTGCTTAAATACACAGGCTCTTCCTATTGATGCTTATACTGTCCTAAGGTGTATCATCTAATACTTGTTGGATGGATTCCCAATGTTCCCACTGTGTGACTGCTCTCATACCATCAACGAAAAACATGGTCAATAGTGTGGTTTCAGAATTACATAGAATGAGAATAATTAAGACACTTATAGAAAAGATAGCGGACAGCAAAACATTCTCATCTCAGTCCAGGTCAGCTGAAAAACAGCCAGCAAAGAAAAAGAAACTCAGAACACAGGATCCTTTGACATGTGCCAGGGGACAGAGCCGAGAACAAGGAAGCCTTATGCACACAAGGAGACTTTTAAGTGGTATAATACTTTGACTTCTAAAAAGATGAGTGTCTTGGAAAAGTTTACCACCTTTTTTTCTTGTTTTACTGATGTATATTCTTATTTGGAGCCTAAAAATGCATTCTGCTTATGGAATTTTTATTTTTTAAGGAAATGTAACTTTTTTTCACTAAATATCTGGTATTGTCCATGACTGTAAAAACTTTGAAGAGCAGGCAAGAGCTGCTTAGAGGATGAGATCATTGGGACCATACAGTAGCTACAGTGAGCCAGGAAATGAAGAATTATTTGCAGAAAGTGCAGCACAGCAGAGAACATACACTTTCTACCTCCCTGACAGCTGTCAGGAAAGGTGTAAGACTCTCACATATGTGATATTGTGTGAAGGGCACACGCTGACACACAGCAGAGGTACTGTGAACACCTTCAGAGCCAAACCAGACACTTTTTCTGACAGCAGTTTGCTGTGTTTGAAGTATGAATTCACCAGAACTTTGCACTCTGCAGACGGGGAGCGGATCCCCCCACCACAGGGCGCACAAATGTCTCACCCCCAGCAGCACTGGCTCCTCTCCTGCTTTTTGTGCTCCTGCCCATAGAAACACCCAAATGTCGGGGAGAGGGTGTCCAGGAGCCCAGTTCCTTTTCAAAACGGGACAGTCCTCAACACTCCATCAGCTCAGACACCCGAGACTTTGCCTCGCTGACTCTTAAAAACCTTCAAGGATGGAAAACTCTCTAAGAACCCTCGACTAACCTGCTCCGGGGCTGCCCAGTGCCCGGTGAAGGCGCAGTCTGGCAGCTCTGCCACCAGTACAGGTGTAGCACTGGGAAGCTGTTCCCTTTCCCTTTGGGATTGCACACTCATGCTGTGCACCTGTGACTTCGTCCTTCGCTTTGTATCAATTAACCTCACGGTTTTGAGGTTATAAAAACCCACGGTAACAGAAACATAAAGGCATTGCATACATTCGTTTCAGCACAGAATTTAGGTATCGTTACTTCAATCTCTCCAAAAGCGACAGCCCTTTGCTGGACCGGGAGCCCCGACCTTCCGGCGCCGGCGGGGAATTGGGGCTCTGTAGCTTTAAGGCGCCGCTCGCGCGCACCAGCGCGTCCTATGGGCTGGGCCCGGCCGGGCCGGGGGCGCGGGGGGAGGATGGAGCGGCCCCGGCTCCTCAATGGGAGCGGGGCGCGGGGGGAGCCCCTCGGCACCAGAAATCAGATAGCGACCGCCACCTCAGCGAGGACCCAGGTAATGCCTTCACACAGACACGCTCCTTCCAGAGGCAGGAGACGAGCCCTGTCCGTACAATCCCTCCCTCAGCCTCTCCCGAGGTAGGGTATCTCCTTCTCAATGCAGCAATATTCCTGGGGAAGGGAGGCTGGTTTTACTGCAGTGGGATGCGAAGGAGAAGAGACGGAAATAGATTTCGGTCGGGGTGTGAAATCCACACCGGAGGGAATGCCGTGTAATTCATCCGGATGCTTTTCTGTACCGGCAACAGTGATAGATTGTTGTGCTTTAAAAAATGATGACATATGCTGAAACAGGGTAACCTCTAGCACCAGTCGGTTACCCCAGGGGGAGAGAGAAGCTTGAAAATCAAAGGCAATGTGAAGAATCCATTTATATACAGAAAGCTTTCCCATTTTTAGCACCTATATTAAAGAAAACCGTACCTTTTCAGGCCTGTTTTATATTGTTCACAGTAAAACTATGTCAGACTCTTCAGCAAATGTAATTTGTTCTGTCGTACAGATTACATGTCACCAACACACCGTGCTGTTATTATAGATTTGTACAAAACGTCTCTAAAACCCAACTGGAGTTTGAAATAAAACGACACGACAATTTTCAGCCAGCAAATGTCAAGAAACTCAGGGTGAAAATGAGGTATTAGATCACCTTGTTGTACTTCTCGGGTATTGCAGGAATTCTGGAGGGTTTCTCTCCCCACAGGCCAGGCTGCTGCAACCCGGCCGAGCCGGTGCCTGGTGCCACGCCGCGGTGGGGAACCAGGCAGCTTGGCACAAAGCAGGCAATGTGTCTGGGTATAACCTTGTCTCAGGAATCCTGCAGTAGCCAGGCAGAAAAAAAAAAAAAAAAAGGATAAGCAAAGAATATTTAGTCTTCACTGGTGGGTTAGCCAAATGTAGATTTTTCACCAAAACGATGGCACAGTAAAATGACAGTAGGGCAGTATGTTACGGGGGGAAGGAACTTATTTTACTTGCTTCATAAGACCTGAAATAAAAGAGTTTACTTCCTTCGAGTTGATGGCATCATAAGAAGCTACCTAAAGCAGTAAAATATGCAAAAGAGCATGTATTGTTTCCAGTGCTTGGGGCATCTCCACCACTTGCAGTAAAGCTCAGAGTCAAACAGGAAAAATAACTTTCAAAAGCAAAACAATCAGCTTAGAATGAAAAGGGACTTCAGTTTGGAACTGTCACACTGAACCGGGGTTACCTCTCTCTCCTGTGACAGGGACATCTTAAATACTCTGTTCTTAGAGGCCAAGGAGAAGTTACAGATTTGGATAAAGATGCTATTCACATTTAAATGACTGGAGGTACTTGCTCTCAAATGACAATGTGAAATCTAGTCAGAGACTAGATCAGGCAAAAACGTAATTACAGCAGTTCTCAACTGTGATATATTCATACAGCCTCCCAAAAGTGCCTACTCTCTATAAAGCTGTTCTCAGAAATCAAAAATACATGAAAACCAAAGAACTTTGTTCAAACCTGGAATCTTGAGTTGACTGCTATTCCTCTAAATGCCATGAAGTTAAGCCCATTTATCTGGAGTGAGTAAGGTCTAGAACTGGCTGATTTGCACAGGAATTCCTCTACAACAAAGGACTAAAGCTGCTGAACTACTTCCCATCCAACCCAGCAGGGTAAGGGCTTCCCTCTCCACAGTACATGAAATATTAACTCATCACTGTTAGCTTCAACAGACTCATATGGCTCTAAGAAAATTCCAACTAGGGATTTTTATGTACCTATTTTATTTTCTTTTTTTTGATTATTTTTAATATTGTTGTTGTTTTTATAACCCCTGAAGCTAGAAGAAGCTACGATTAAAAGAATGGACAAAGATGCAGAAGCATTAAAGGCAGCCAGAGCAGAACTCTGTGAAGCGAGGCGGCAGTGGCACCATATGCAGATGGAAATTGAATCTCTCCACGCTGTGGTAAGCACCAGAGAATGAGACTTGAAGTCTCCTGGAAAAAATAAATCTCTTTCTTGATGTAAACTATTCCACAATTCAGTTTTTGTAACAATCACATCCCCTGTACAGTGGCAGTATATCACACACAGAAATGCACAGCTCCGTGGCGGGTTTCCAGCTCGTCACATAGCACTAACCAGGCACTAACCAGGCACTAACCAGGCACTAACCCAGTTGTTTGCTCACGTTTACGAGTATCGTATATTTCAATTCTGCCATTCAATATACGTGTGTTTTCATGTTCTCACACCTGCCAAACATACACATGCATGATACTCCCTCATCAAGTTCCTGGCTATTCTGCCTGACCAATTCACATCACATTTATAACTTCTTTTGAATGTGTGGACAAAATTTATCAATTCATTTGTGATAAAATCTGTCAGTGATTTACTGAATTCAGTGATATCGATAAGTTACAAGAGCACCCAGACTGCAGTTCCCATACAGTACTGAGCTGGGTATGGGTTTAACTGTACAGGGAAAATCAGAGATCTGTAAACTCGATGGCAGTGGATTGCTGGCACAACAGAAGGCTACTTTTTTAATCCTATCTTAAATTATTACAGATTTTAATGGAGAATTTCTCAGCAAAAGCATTATCTTGGAAGCTTTACTCCTGCTCCTAAAGAATACTCTTAAAAGAACTGATGTAAAAATACAGAGATTGTTAGTAAACAGTACGTATTATACTTTCCAACCCTTAAAATACGAGTTAAATTTCACAGGAGAAGGGTTTGGAACGTTCCTTGCGCGCCACCGAGCAGCAGTACCACATGCAACTACAGAATCTCGAATCGGAGATCGAATGCTTAGAGAAAGAGCTCCTGGATGTGAGAAGAGGTATCGAGAAACAGCTGCAAGAGCACGAAATTCTCCTGAACACAAGGATGAAGCTGGAGGAGGAGATAGCAACATACCGCAGTCTGCTTGAGCAAGAAGAGAACAGGTACTTGTTTAGAGGAAAATTTATCTTCCATTGCAGAACCTCACATGTTTATGTAAAAAGATTCCAGACAAAGGAGTCAGTTTCAGATTTAATGCTTCTAAATCTGTGAAAACACACACAATTCAGTATTAATAAAATGAAATTAACTCCTCCTGGCACACAACAAACTGACTAAAAACTGTCCAAAATTGCACAACTTTCTTCAATTCTATACTCAGAATGAGAAATCCTAACAAGTAGTTACTACAATCAAACAGAACTTCACATGATTCTTATATTTTTAAATTATTCATAGCTGCTAATAAGGTTTGGATTAAGGTAAATCAATAGCATTAGATGACCATAATATTTATTTTTTTCAGGTTCCGTTGCACTGTAGCTGCCCAGAAGGATGACAAAAAGCCTACCACAAGCAAGATCACCTTTACACTGCCCTCAGGTGAGCTCTGAGACACTTCCCCATGAGGGGATTATGGCCCTGAAGGAGGTTCCTAATTACTGACACATTACTGGGTATTACAGAAGGATCTTCTTCCAATACAGGAGGAGGAAAAATACCTCTAGGTCCTGTGTCCTGACCTTACTCTTCTGCACACCTCATATATCTGCATTTTCTTTAACAGATGGTGTAAAGAAGCACGAAACTGAGAAGGTGGAACTGATGACAAAACAAGCCATCCTAGACGGAAATATTATGAAGGAAAGCGCTGAAGCCCATGGCACTGTACAGTAAGATAAACATGAATTTAACAAAATAATAGTTGAAAGTAAATGGTGGGCATTACATTTCAGGAGCTCTGAGTTTTCCTCTATTTAGTGTCTGCTATATCATTCCCATAGAGCCAAGAAGCTCCAAGAATAACAATGATAGTTCTTTAAGTTATATTGAATGGCATGTTTTAACAACAAATTAAATTTTAAAGTTCTTTTTATTAGCATTTACTTCATAAGCTATCAGTATCATGATGATGCTTCTGATTTGTAATTTCTATTTCTGTCAAGAATGAAACTATGAATAATTCATTCAGTTAAGGCTGAAAGCAAAAGAGCCCATACTGTGTTAGTGAAGTCCCTCTGGGGCATTATTTATGCACACAAATTCAGGCTTGGCTGCTCCAACTTGTGTTTGGAAACTCCTACATTTCACCAGTTACTACAGAGGGAACGGAGAGCTTGGCTTCTAAGTGGGCATGGGAAAGTCTGTTAGTGTGTATTATTCCCCTTAAATTACTTTCATAGTATTGGATTGCCTCGTTCTTTTTTTTTCTGCTGCTGCTCAAGCTCTTTTGTAGACTGGGATTTAACATTGCATTGAAAACAAACCGTAGTGTGCCATGTCACTAACACTGAACTGTCACCAGCTGTTGAAAACATGTCGAAATCTGGATTAAAAATTAATGCCATCATATGGTCTGCCATACACATCCCATACGTGAAGCTGATTTTCATAGGGGAGCTTTGTCCATTTTACACACTCTGGCAGACCCGCATGGGGCTGTGTACAAGCTTCCCCTACCTGAGCAAGGCCCCCTTAGTTGGGCTTTTCAGACCTGGATCTTGACACATTCTCAGAGGATTAAATCAGTAGGATTTGGGTGCCTAAATATTACAGAATCAGCTGGGGTTTCAATGCTCCGTATTTTACTTCTGCCCTTTCTTTTTTTTTTTTAATTTACTGTAGCTCAACATTCTGAGGTTTGGATCTGAACTTGATTTTTCTCCTCCCCGTTTTGAAGGTTTTCAGGTGCAGGAATTCCGTCCTGCCCACTACAGTACGGAGCTTTCTCACAGAGTCTTTGAGCTTGAATTCCAAACTTTCTCCTTGGAAACAAACTGCCTGCTGTGTTTGGAGCAGTGGTTTTGTATCCATGCCTACTTAAAAGTACAAAAACAAGAATATAATGAACCCTCATTCTGTATTTAGCCTTTCTGAAGAAAGAACCTGTGAACAAAAAGAAAATTCTAGTATCTCAGTGCCCACCTAAAATAACTTGACACTTTACTATGCAATTTCTCTCTACATTTGAAAAGCAGTCTTGAAGATAGGTATTTCATATGGCCTGAAGGATCATAAATACATTTGCTTTATTGTTTCAGGACAGAAAAAGTGGATGAAGTTATTAAAGAATGGGAAGGTTCTTTCTTTAAGGATAACCCTCGCCTAAGGAAAAAATCTGTTTCGTTGCGCTTCGATCTCCACCTGGCAGCAACGGACGAAGGATGTTTACACACGAAAAAGAAAACTCTTCCTGACATTGAAGTCAGGCTGGTAATGAGGAGATCTTGCAGTATTCCTTCTATCAAACCTTAACCTACAGCAAATTAACCCAAAATTCATCTCCAACAGGCTCTGGAAATAAACTGCAGATGGACCCACATGGCCTGCTATCTTGCTACAACTATGAAATCTTACTGAGTACTTTGATTAATACAATAAAAACACACAAGTCTTTTAGAAGAAAGGGAGAAGAGCAAGGGAGTTAAGATTCCAAGAAACCCAACTTCTACTAGTTTTATACTCTGGGTGCGGCCCTTTAATTTTCTCATTATTGTTGTTGTTTTGTAGAATTTCGCCGAATATTTAAAAAATTAAACTATAACTTTATACTTTGACATATTCTGCCTTTGAAAAAAGGGAACTTGTTTTCTCTTTCTGGAAATGAGAACTGCATATTTCATTCTCTTAATTATTCAGTGTTGCATACGCATAATGACTGATGAATCCTTGTAATAATTTATATCACAACTGTCATTCTTGAAATGTACTTTAAAGTAATACTTTCTAACAAAAAAAAATTACATACAAAGATGCTCTTAAAACACATAAACTATCAAGAAAGAATTTTCTTTTTAAAGCGGCTGGTATTTTTAAATTTTTTTTTAGGCAACAACTGAGCAAAAATGTCTTCCCTTTACATAATTATACACACATTTTTTAAAAGTGCTGTTACAAATGAATAATATTTTAGCCATATTGTTCCACTAACTTTGAAGCAGGAATTTCCACTGAAAATCAAACATTCTCTTACTTGTCCACACATACCTGTACTACAACTTTAGTAGCCATCAAGTAAAATTATACCCTTTCATCGCTCAAATGTAAGGAGTCAACCAATCATTTTAATGCTGCATTATAACAACGTGAATTAAAATATCTTCAGTAAATCCCTCTTCTGATAAATCCTATAGGTTGAGTCATGCTCTTGATCTAGTACACATAACAAGTCACTATTAGGCCAGGGTACAACTATTCTAGCTTCAAATTAAATGGACAAATAAGGGCTAAATATTCAAAGTAAAATTCTACCATCCCCATTACGCATCCCCTGCTACAGCAGACCTTGCACCTGTACACAGTGAAAAACAGAAATACGAACCCGGATATACTTGTTCATAACAGTATGAGACAAATTTCAAACAAAAATTCAAGCAAAACTGTATTAAAGTAAGAATGATTGTTTATGAGGATTTTTAAGAGGCATGGATGTCACAAATTCTCAGCGAAATCGTCGGGATTGCAGGGGCTCAGAACCTAGAGAAAACACGTACAGTATTTGCTGGATTCCCAGCAGCATGTAAAAGACTGTCAGTATTTGCCTTACTACTTACGGCATGTTATAAAAACTGATACTACAGATTCTTTCAGTGTTAAGTTATGCTTCTATCTTTTGTTAATGGTTAAGAACAATGCAGTTATATTGCCACAGTTCTGTATCTACTGTATGAGGCTGGTTAATTATCATTAACCTTAATACTGATCTGGTGGTGGCAATACTTGAGTATTTGGCATCCTGAATGTATTAGCCTGCTCTAGCATTTTCACTATGCAGCTTTTTTGTGCTTATACTCTGTACATTTTACAATACTTGAATTTAAACTAAGTTTTAATTGCTTTAAGGCACTTTAAACAGGGATACAAATTTACCAAAGTAAATGATAGTACTATAATAAAAGAAGTATTAAAATTGAGTTTGCCCATGTGTATTTTGTGACTTTTAATGTGTATACCTTAAAAGGAAAGAAGTAAGAGAGACATATAGAATAAAAGTTGTAGATAAGAAAATCTGTAGCGCTGCAACCACGTGTTTTCTAAGCTATCTTCTACAATCAGAAAGACACAAATTCCCTAAGATTCTTTATCCTCCTGCTACAGAAATTACTCTTTTTCTCGTAAAACCATTAACCCTTATCAGATCTTTTGTTCTAAGTACTGCACAAGAAAGAACAGCAGACAGCATCTGGCATACACAGTTCCCAATCTAACAGCTAAGCTGACAGGATAAATAGCAGGCAAAAAGCACAGTGAAAAAAAAAAAACAAAAAACAAATCATAAAACAGAGTAAGCAATGCATCCCTGGCTTTGAAAACAATGTAAAGATTCAGAATTAGTAGCACGCCAAGTGAGTATCGGTAAATGTACTTGAACATCATAATAAATATTTCAATAAGCTGTGCAAATTTAGAATTTATTTTAACATTATCAACATTAAATGCATTTTAACACTACCAACAAAACCATGTTATTAATAAACCAGAGATGAATGCATGAAGCAGTCAAAATCAGGGTAAAAAACAGGGTTTTTTCCACCTCTTAGCAAGGATTTTCTCACCTTCTCATTACAAATGTTCCGCCCAAATGAAACTGGTCAACTGAACAGAGGCGTGGCTGGCTGGCTGACTGAGGAATCATTTCAATTCTTAATTTCTTTTACTTATGAAATTGGAGTCACAGATTATTCTGCTGCACGTCAATAAATTTCCACTGTGGCCACCGATAGCAGACTGTGAGCATAAGAGGGCAGAGCTCTTGTCTCATGACTTCTTCATAATAATATGCTTAAGAACAAAAGCAAACTGGGCCAGACAAACTGTAGGCATCAAGAAGAAATGGGCCTGACTTGCAGCAACCTGGCATCATATTGTTAGTTTTCCTTCTTTTCATCTTCTACTATCCTTGTGGATTAAGGAGGTATCACCCATTTGGCCTTCCTTCAGCTGCCACATTCACCAGATCCACCAAAACCTCCTTTATGGATGTCTAGGAATGTATCTTACTAGCTGTACGACATCACTGCCAGACCTTAAGTTTTCATATTTAATTCAGTCACTTTTAACAGTTTTGGGTGTGTAAGGCTCCTATGCTGAATGCTGAGGTCTGAACTTCGTCATATTCCTCAGACACCCAGGGCCGTGTGGTGCATCGTTTACAATTTGTGAGCTCGTTACTGCCCTGTGTGATACCTTCGCAAATTTCAGCAAGAAACTGTTCAATTCCATGAGTCTGTAACTCCCAACCCGCTGTGACAGTGTTTGAGGTGGTCAGTCTTGTTCAGTTTGAAGTTACAACCTACGCAGATCTATAACCTTGGGCCTTCACCGTGGGCCGCACAAGTGGCTTTCCCTCACACCACCCCACAGGCTGACCTGCTGTCCCCAGGCCCTCTCGCCGCCATGTCCCCACTGCCCTCAGGCACAGCAAGGCCGGGGGGCTGAGGGAGCACCACAGTCTCTCTTCAAAGAGACACCATTCCCCAGCCATGCTTTACACAGACTAAAGACTCCCCTGTGCTTCCAGAGCGGTTCACTTCCCGTTCTCGCCCGCCTTTTGTGGATTTATTCGGGGCCTGGCCCTACACTGCGCCATTTTCCCCGGCGACCCCCGAGCGCCTCAGGGCTCCTCTGAGGTAAAAAAAGGCGCCAAAGGCCGGCGGGCGCGAGGCGCTATGGCCGCCGCCGGTTCTGCGCAGCAGATTCGCCACCGGGAGACAGCGCTGCCGCTCCCCCGGCCCGGGCATGCGACCACCGGCCGGGGCTGCCGAGCGGGAAGCCGGTGAGCCTGCCTGTGGGGAATGCTGACAGGAACGTGAAGGCGGGAAACCGCCCGCAGCTTCCCCGTGCTGTGGCGGGGCGAAGGGGACGAGCCCGGTACCGGAGACTACGAGTCTGCGGCGTGGGCAGCCCGGCCCGCACGGTGCTTGGAAGTGCCCGTAACACCCCCCACCCACCCAGCGAGGCGGCGTCTCTTTCCCGGTAACGTCGGGGGCCGCGCCCGGACTGCCTCGGCCCTCCGCGTCCCACAGATTCGCCACAACCACTCACCGGCCTCCGCCACCCCCGGAGGGTACGGGGAGGGCCTCGGCCCGGCGGGGGCTCCGGGACGTGCTAACCGCCCCCCTCCCCCCCCCCCGATCTTTTGTTCTAAGTACTGCACAAGAAAGAACAGCAGACAGCATCTGGCATACACAGTTCCCAATCTAACAGCTAAGCTGACAGGATAAATAGCAGGCAAAAAGCACAGTGAAAAAAAAAAAAAACAAAAAACAAATCATAAAACAGAGTAAGCAATGCATCCCTGGCTTTGAAAACAATGTAAAGATTCAGAATTAGTAGCACGCCAAGTGAGTATCGGTAAATGTACTTGAACATCATAATAAATATTTCAATAAGCTGTGCAAATTTAGAATTTATTTTAACATTATCAACATTAAATGCATTTTAACACTACCAACAAAACCATGTTATTAATAAACCAGAGATGAATGCATGAAGCAGTCAAAATCAGGGTAAAAAACAGGGTTTTTTCCACCTCTTAGCAAGGATTTTCTCACCTTCTCATTACAAATGTTCCGCCCAAATGAAACTGGTCAACTGAACAGAGGCGTGGCTGGCTGGCTGACTGAGGAATCATTTCAATTCTTAATTTCTTTTACTTATGAAATTGGAGTCACAGATTATTCTGCTGCACGTCAATAAATTTCCACTGTGGCCACCGATAGCAGACTGTGAGCATAAGAGGGCAGAGCTCTTGTCTCATGACTTCTTCATAATAATATGCTTAAGAACAAAAGCAAACTGGGCCAGACAAACTGTAGGCATCAAGAAGAAATGGGCCTGACTTGCAGCAACCTGGCATCATATTGTTAGTTTTCCTTCTTTTCATCTTCTACTATCCTTGTGGATTAAGGAGGTATCACCCATTTGGCCTTCCTTCAGCTGCCACATTCACCAGATCCACCAAAACCTCCTTTATGGATGTCTAGGAATGTATCTTACTAGCTGTACGACATCACTGCCAGACCTTAAGTTTTCATATTTAATTCAGTCACTTTTAACAGTTTTGGTTGTGTAAGGCTCCTACGCTGAATGCTGAGGTCTGAACTTCGTCATATTCCTCAGACACCCAGGGCCGTGTGGTGCATCGTTTACAATTTGTGAGCTCGTTACTGCCCTGTGTGATACCTTCGCAAATTTCAGCAAGAAACTGTTCAATTCCATGAGTCTGTAACTCCCAACCCGCTGTGACAGTGTTTGAGGTGGTCAGTCTTGTTCAGTTTGAAATGACAATCTATGCAGATCTATAACCTTGGGCCTTCACCGCGGGCCGCACGAGTGGCTTTCCCTCACACCACCCCACAGGCTGACCTGCTGTCCCCAGGCCCTCTCGCCGCCATGTCCCCACTGCCCTCAGGCACAGCAAGGCCGGGGGGCTGATGGAGCCCCACAGTCTCTCTTCAAAGAGACACCATTCCCCAGCCATGCTTTACACAGACTAAAGACTCCCCTGTGCTTCCAGAGCGGTTCACTTCCCGTTCTCGCCCGCCTTTTGCGGATTTATTCGGGGCCGGGCCCTGCCCTGCGCCATTTTCCCCGGCGACCCCCGAGCGCCTCAGGGCTCCTCTGAGGTAAAAAAAGGCGCCAAAGGCCGGCGGGCGCGAGGCGCTATGGCCGCCGCCGGTTCTGCGCAGCAGATTCGCCACCGGGAGACAGCGCTGCCGCTCCCCCGGCCCGGGCATGCGACCACCGGCCGGGGCTGCCGAGCGGGAAGCCGGTGAGCCTGCCTGTGGGGAATGCTGACAGGAACGTGAAGGCGGGAAACCGCCCGCAGCTTCCCCGTGCTGTGGCGGGGCGAAGGGGACGAGCCCGGTACCGGAGACTACGAGTCTGCGGCGTGGGCAGCCCGGCCCGCACGGTGCTTGGAAGTGCCCGTAACACCCCCCACCCACCCAGCGAGGCGGTGTCTCTTTCCCGGTAACGTCGGGGGCCGCGCCCGGTTTGCCTCGGCCCTCCGCGTCCCGCAGATTCGCCACAACCCCTCACCGGCTTCCGCCACCCCCGGAGGGTACGGGGAAGGCCTCGGCCCGGCGGGGGCTCCGGGGCGTGCTAACCGCCCCCCC
>NW_015091149.1:1176525-1200883 GCF_001431845.1 Calidris pugnax
GCGCATGGCGGGGGGGGGTATCTCCGGTAGCGAGCGGCGGGATGACCCGCCACGCCGAGCGGGGGGGCTCAGCAGGGCTGGGGGACCCCCGTGGCGGGAAGGGGCTCCCCGTGGGGGGGCAGGATCGCGGTCCCGCTCCAGGCCCGAGCAGGCGCCCCGGGTTGAAGAGTTGGTGCGAGTCCGAAGGCAAGCGATGGATTAACGGGGAACGGCAAAACGAGCCTCGACTTCTGTTAGAACTTCGTGGGGTTCTTGGAAAAGAAAGGCCGAGAAACATATTGCTTTGTTATAGTGATTTTTCCGTACACACTGATGGGCCGTAGAATCAGCAAATAATTGGGCTGGAAGGGACCTTTAAAGGCCATGGAGCGCCCTGGGCAATCTCCAGCCAGACCAGGTTGCCCAAAGCCCCGTCCAGCCTGGCCTGGGGTGTCTCCAGGGATGGGGCATCTCCCACCCCTGGGCAGCCTGGGCCAGGGTCTCACCACCCCCCGCCTAAAACATTTCTTCCTTAAATCTAGTCTAAATCTTCTCTAGTTTGGTTTAAAGCCGTTACCCCTTGTCCTGGTGCAACAGGCCCTGCTAAAGAGTTTGTCCCCATTTTTCTTACAAGTTCCCTTTAAGTACCGAAAGGCCTTTTGCTAAAAGTTGAAATGTGCTACCGGTAGAGCTGGAGGAGAGTGGGTACGGTGTGGCGAAAGTGCGGAGCGGAGCGCGCAGGCGCCGTCCTCGCCGCCGCCCCGGCCTGGAGGGGAACAAAGGGAGCGCGGCCGGAGCGGGTGAGTCGGGGCGGCCTGACCCTACCGCGGCGGGGCGGGCAGGCCCCGGGACACGCCGCGGCCTCGGGAGCGGCCTAAGCTGGAGGGGAGCGAGGGGACAGGCCCCGGGCTCGGCCCCCGGCCCGTTCGCGGAGGGGGGGGCTGCGTGGCGGGGTGAGGGGCCGCCGCGCATGGCGGGGGGGGGGGTCTCCGGGGGGGTGGCGGGAAGGGGCTCCCCGTGGGGGGGCAGGATCGCGGTCCCGCTCCAGGCCCGAGCAGGCGCCCCGGGTTGAAGAGTTGGTGCGAGTCCGAAGGCAAGTGTTGGATTAACGGGGAACTGCAGAAAGAGCCTCGACTCCTGTTAGAACTTCGTGGGGTTACTTGAGAAGAAAGGCCGAAAAACATAGTGCTTTGTTATAGTGATTTTTCCGTACATACTGATGGGCCGTAGAATCAGCAAATAATTTGGGCTGGACGGGACCTTTAAAGGCCATGGAGCGCCCTGGGCAATCTCCAGCCAGACCAGGTTGCCCAAAGCCCCGTCCAGCCTGGCCTGGGGTGTCTCCAGGGATGGGGCATCTCCCACCCCTGGGCAGCCTGGGCCAGGGTCTCACCACCCCCCGCCTAAAACATTTCTTCCTTAAATCTAGTCTAAATCTTCTCTAGTTTGGTTTAAAGCCATTACCCCTTGTCCTGGTGCAACAGGCCCTGCTAAAGAGTTTGTCCCCATTTTTCTTACAAGTTCCCTTTAAGTACCGAAAGGCCTTTTGCTAAAAGTTGAAATGTGCTGGTATCCCATGGCCTGTGATACTGCTGCTGGTGTGTTGAGCAATCGAGGCTTTTTTGTACCATGTGAAGGAGATAACATTTAATTCACTCATTTATACATTCATACTGGTTTCCTGAAACAATCAGTGTAAAATAATGGCATATATTCTTTTTATTTCTTAAGGAAAAACAATATTTAAAACCTTCAATATGAAAATGACATAAACCTGAGTGTTATTTCGCAGCTCTTTAAGGCCAGATTCGTTGGAAAGTACATTCATTTTTCAAAGAGATAACACTTCAGTTTTTAGACACTTTTGTCTAAAGTCTTTTGGTAATCAGTGGTAACTATAATTGAAGTTTCAAAGATTTGGGGAAGGAAAGGCATAATACTTAATAGCGTGATATTCTTTTGTCTTTCAGAAGTACAAATATAATGTCAGGTGGCTGAAAATTTGCCTATCAAAATGTCAAGTAAGTTTTCGGATTTTTCTTCCTTTACCTTGATGAATTAAGGATCTGGTTCAGCAGAACCTGTTTCTGAGAGAATCCTATTACTCCTTGCACTAAATGGAAGGATACGAAGTGTAGTCACTTCTGACCAAACTCTTGGCCTTAAATCTTGCTGTGGCTGATTTCTGGCATATTATTTTCATAGGAAATCCAAATATCACTGCTTCTCCTCAGTCCTGTTTCACTGCATTTTTGCTTGCCCTCTTTTTAATTGATGTGCATATGAATGGATTTGATATTCCTCAGTCTTATGCCTAAATAAAAGGTTAGCAATATAGCGGTGGTGTGGTCTTAATTCTTTTCTCTCTCTTGTGTTCTTTGCTTTACTCTCTTCAGTGGCAAAATGCAGAGTCTTTGAGAGTAGGATTTCTGGCTTGTTTTTGTAAATCGCTTAAAAACACTTGCCTCAGCACATGCCTTATAAAAAGTTCGTTCAAATTTTCAAGAAAAAAAAAAATTGCTTACATTTATATCTTAACAGAAAGGCCATCTTATGCCCCACCTCCTACCCCAGCTCCTGCAACCGTAAGTATAGTGATTTTTCTCATTAACACAGAGCTGGTAATACAGCCTTTAGTGACTTACCAGAGCAGTAATTTCAGAGTTGCATCACCTTCCTGTATCAGAAATACAAACTAGTTGTATTTCATTATGAATATGATATGCACTGTTTAAATTAATCTCATAATTTTTTTAAGCAGTTTGCGGAAGAGAAGCTGAATAAACCTGTTTCACCTTTAAGGCTAGATCTAGCAGATAAACTGAATTTTCTGTAAGCAGTCGAGTGGTATAAAATTACTCACAGTGAGTTGCAGCAGCATACTGGAATATTTAAGAACAAACTGATATATTTAATTCTAAAGCTTCCCACTCAACTCCTGCCCAAATCATGGGTAAACGGTGCATTTTCGCATGTTTCTGTCGTACCTGGCTGCAGGAACATGCCAAATTCTGTTACCTTGGGTCAGAAAAACGAAACACTCATGATGCCAGTTCTTACTCAAATTTCTTGAAATCACTGGTGTTTTGGAGCCTATGGCGTAAGAAATACTTTCTAATAAAATGGTATGGAATGGCACTGGGGAAAATGTGACCAGGAGCTTTGAATCCTGTCCAATTGCATTCATGCCTGGTTAAAAAGGTACAGAAATACCAGTGTGCTGTGGCCAGGAGAGCATTTGAAAGCAAATGCACCTCTCCTGCTGCGTTCACATTTCTAATTAGCTTGTGTTTTAGGACTAACATACTCACAAATATCTTGTACAGATGAATGAGCGGAGATGCTATAGTGAATTTTTTTTTACCAAAGACAATTTGAAAGCTGTTATAGCTTGTGTTTTAGGACTAACATGCTCACATACAAATATTTTGTACAGATGAATAAGCAGAGATGCTATAGTGAAATTTTTTTACCAAAGACAATTTGAAAGCTGTTTCCCGATAGAGTGTCCCCGATCCCTGCATCTGGGATGGAAACTGCAGGATGGGATCTAGGTTAAATGTGATCCTTCAGGTTTATTGTGCCATGATTTACATGAGGCTTGCGAATTATATATTGTATAAATATCTAAATTTACAGAAATAAAACTTTATCTGCATAGTTTGTTCAGAGTTTTCATTTTGCACACAACTTGGTAGATCTGTGCCAGTGTTAGGAGGGACCTGATGGCATCTGCTCTTACAGCTGGGTCCCAGCACAGAGATCTGCATGTGTGTGTGATTCCTCTGGGGCAGGGCACGGGTACAGGTGCTGTTAACAGTGTATCTCCATGTGGTGTATTTTTTAGTCAAGCTGAGAGCCTTCAGAAGGGTACATAAAACTAATTTCAAAACTGCAACTAGTGGTGTGTGTTACCTGTCTCCTGTGATATTTATATTTTATACAGTCCTTGAGATGACAGTCTGTGCTCTGTTAATGCAAGCCATAAAAAATAACCTTGCTTGTTCTTCCACAGCCAGTTCCAGTGGTGTATCTCCATGTGGTACATTTTTTAGTCAAGCTGAGAGTCTTTAGAAAGGTACATGAAACTAATTTCAAAACTGCAACTAGTGGTGTGTGTTACCTGTCTCCTGTGATATTTATATTTTATACAGTCCTTGAGATGACAGTCTGTGCTCTGTTAATGCAAGCCATAAAAAATAACCTTGCTTGTTCTTCCACAGCCAGTTCCAGTTACTACAGTCAACAAATATTCCAGTAGTTCTTGTAACTACAGTGTTATAGCTGAAGTAAAAGTTCTCCATGTAATGCAAGGTAGTTCCCTTGTAACGTTTAAATCCTGTCTTGCAGAAATAAAGAATTAAGCAGACGGAGGTTACAATTGCCATCTGATTTTATTGAAGAGGTGTAGTTCAACATATTCAAAACCTGTTGTTATGGTAATACAGAAAACTATAGTAAAATGGTGTCTCATTATACAGTGAATGTGTATGTCATGATCACAGACACACAGATTGAGTAAATGTCAACTGCTGGGGCTGAGTTTAAAAGTTTGGCAATAAAATACATGTCTGAGGGTGGAATGTTATAGGATAATTTTACTCTGTACATTTAGAAATAAACGAACTACAATGTGTCTACATATTCTTGCAAACTTCCCAAGTTAATGTAGTTTAGCTCATAGGTTATTTTTGTTCAGTGTTTGTATTTGTCATGCCTTGGTTCCTGGAGTCCTGAACTGATGTGTAGGATTTTTGTAACTGTAAGCCAGAACGGATCCAGTCAGCAAATCACCCTAAAACACCAGTGGAATGTGTGATTCTTGTTAGGGCCAAAGTGCCACTAAAGGGTGGGACACACTGTGAATGACACTAAAATGTCTGATCTGATGAATCCCAATGGAATGGCAGGACCACCACAGGCAGCACTTGCTCACAATTACGATTAAATAGTTGAACTGTTTTTTTCCAAACAAAATTTGCTTGGGAAGTGGGGGATAATGGAAGAAGGCAGGAGAGAGATTTATGTGAGGAGGGGAATACAGTGAACCTTCTGGTCCTGGATTGCAGGTAGATGATAAGTAAGAAGGGATTGTAAAGAAATGAGATTCTTCTCTACGTTGCTTAGGTGAGAACGATTCCATCCACTTCTAAGAATGGATGAAGATGTATTAATTTAACTTCTTAAATTGCCTTGGGCTCAGTGATCCGTTAAGACGAGTGTGTAGTTTGTGACCTGTGGCTGTTGCTGCAGGGACACCTCAGCTCTGCCCATTTGCAGCTGCCTCAGCAGAAAGGGGTCTCTGAATGCTCTTCTCTACCAGCTTTCCAGTCCCAGCTCCCAAAAATACTTACATTTTGCAAACCACCAGGAAAGTCTTTCAGGTACTGGGAGCGGTGCACAGATGGTGCTTGAGAGGTTTCATCCCCCCTGTTTATTGACAGTGTAGTATTTCTTGGAAAGGCAGAAGGATGGGAAGAAAAGCAGGGATTTTCATTGCAGTAGTAAGTGTTGCTGCTGGGGATTTCTGCCCCGTTCCCAGGTGCTGTGATGCCTTGGAAGTGTAACCCTTTGGGTGTAAGGGTCTTTCTTAATTACTTGGTGGCTTATGTTGCAAAATGTTATTAGCCATGAGCTGGATTTATAGAATACTTGTTCAAATGAGGTACACTTGCCTTGGAAGTGTAAGGGTCTTTCTGAATTACTTGGTGGCTTATGTTGCAAAATGTTATTAGCCATGAGCTGGATTTATAGAATACTTGTTCAAATGAGGTACACACTTAATAGAAGTAAAATCACCAGCTTCAGACAGAAATTTGTAGTGACACATTTGTTTAAAAATCCTGTTTCCTTAATAGGTTTATACCGGAGTAAGTTTTGTGTGTTGAGAAGATACCAACTGCTACACCTCATTTGCTTGTTTAAATTCTGGTTGCTTTTGCATGCCATATTGCAGTTCATTTTCATTTCTGTGTTTTCCTCGTTTGGGCTCATTTCTCATTCGTGTTTTTGTCTCATTTGTTTCCATCAGCAAATGCCCAGCACACCAGGGTTTGTGGGATACAATCCATACAGCCATCTGGCCTACAACAACTACAGGCTGGGAGGGAACCCGGGCACCAACAGCCGGGTCACGGTAGGAGAATCAACTATTACATCCTCCAGCAAACAACAGGAATTGACCAGAAATGGCTTTAGAGTTAGGTTCTTCTGAGTCTTGGCTGCTGCCTCTTCTTTATAAAAACAAAGAATTACTTCTGATTCTTATTCCCCAACCCTACCCCCCTTCCCTTTCGCTCTGAAACCTTTTGCAGGAAAATGGACTTCCAGCTCAGCAGAGAAAAATGTGGTAATCGTGTATGATGCAGAATTCCAAAAAGACAGACTTTGTGGTCTTCAGTGCCCACTGCATGCCCAGGAGAAGTTCTGTAGCGTGGGTACAGGCTCTCGGAGGGAGGGAACTACTCTTTATTGAGGTTTATTGGTACAAAAATAAGGAAGAACATTTTCCAAATGGAGATCGTTGATAGTGGTTGCATCATACTGTTGAGGCACACAAGAGATACAAGCTTTATTTTTCTTTCCAATCTTAGTCTGGTAATAATTGCAAAGTCCCAAGCTCAGAAATTATTTTCTTTCCACAAAAGTGTGGTGGTGGTAGAATAGTATCCTTTTGGATCTCGTACTCTGACAGTGTGTGGAAAATGGATGTTACATTCATTTTTCATGGAGTGAACAAAGTGAGACGGAGTCAAATGACAAGAGAGGTGACAGCTCCTTTCAGACACAGCTAAAGCCCTGAGCACTGGGTGCCATTAGGAAACAAAACCAGACTGGAAGTGTAGCGTTTTCGTAACTAACACAACAGAAATAGAGTAAATCCTAGAAGTGTAGCATTTTTGTAACTAACACAACAGAAATAGAGTAAATCCCTGATTATTTTTTTTTTTTAAGTTCCTGTAATTCTCATAACTTCAAGGTTTTTCATGTAAAACTTTCTACCTCAAAATGTCTGATTAGTTTGGAACGTGATATAAAGAACAAATACATGGTGCTTTTAATGAAGTGTACTCTTCTTATGCCTCTCTCATATAAACCTTTCAGACTTTATACATGAAGTTGATCTGGTTTGTTAAAACAGACCTTCCCCAAACAAGCTGGAACTTGACTGAGCACACTCTCTGAATGTAGACTTTTCTCCTCATAGGAGAATAAGTTAGGTTTTGTCTGAGAACTTCCATTGTTTCTGTATGTCATAAGCATATACAGCCTTCTCTGCCATGCATATATCAGTATATGTATGGTGTCTTTAAATTCCTGTTAATTTAAAAGCATTAAACAATTTCCGTTGATGTTTTTCAAATCCATCTGTATGTGTATCTATGTGTACATTTTGGTAATGCATATACCTCATGTACATTATTTATATCTATACACAACTCTGTATGCATTGTCTCATAGAGCTCCATAAATTCAGCAAAACAAAAAATAGCAGGAGGAAAAAATTGAAAGCTGAATTCTGACCATGAGCCACCTTGGCCAAATACAAGTATTTGTTCATCTATGGCCCTAGTCCTGAAAAATCTTGAAACTGCTTTCTGTTTTCATGAAAATGCTCCCACTTAAGAGAACTCCTCGCGTGTGGAAGTGCTCGAATAGCGGAGGTTCCTGGAGCCTGGTCACTGCTGGTTTAGGAGAAGAGCCTGTGGGTGCTCTGGGACGAGGGGACAAGGGGGTGCAGCCACACTTAGTGCTCAGCACCCTCTTGTGTGGCACTAGCAGTGTGCTTGCCAGCGGACAAACCAAGGAAGAGCAGAGCACAAAGGCTATTACAGGTTAATTTGGACAGTTCAGTACAGCTCGGGTACAGGTAACGGGCACGTGGACAGATCAGTTGCAGAGGGTTGTTTACCTCTTCCAATGAGTAGTTTTAATTGGCTGCAAATTAGCACTGACATGTTTTGCAGACAAATATATTGCTCAAATTAGCTGAAAATGAAAATATGTCATGATAACTTCATGATCTTAAACTTTTTTCACCCGTACAGCAGCCACAGTAAATTTGTCAGAACAGGTACAACAAACTGCTCATCAGAAGTGAGGAAAACAACCAGCTGGGATTGGTGTTTCCATGGATGTTTCTAAGCGGTGTATTTCAGATTTAGAAATACGGAGCCCTTTGAAGATTTATGTAGTTACTACTCTGCAGACTTACAGATAAAAGGACAAACTTAGATTGCAGAAATGTGGCTGAGACCAGCTCAAGCCGGTACCTGTTCATGGTTTGGGTAGTTTTGGTGCTGTTGCTTGGTGGGTGCGTGTGGTTTGTTTGTGTTAACTGCACAAGAATGAGTGTTTTCCAAAAGTAGTGTGTATAGAAACTGTCTGGTGATCACATTAACGAATGGATTTATTCGGTTCTTTTATAGGCTTCCTCTGGTATTACCATTCCAAAGCCCCCCAAACCCCCAGACAAGCCCCTGATGCCCTACATGAGGTACAGCCGGAAGGTGGGTATACAGTGTCAAACGAGTCATAATAAACGTTAGTGTTGGTACGTGCTAACAATTAATTGCTGTTATCTTAGTTTCAGCTTCTAAACTTTTACTTCTAACAGCCTGCACATTCTTTTTAGGGAATTGTAAAGTACAGATGCCTTGCCCTTCAGAACAAAGGCAGCAGTAGTCTGTTCACACAGGTGCCAGTTTCTGGGGGGAAAAGTTTTCTCTAAAATGCTAATTCCTACCACTGTCTCTGCTGACAAGGATCCACCCTGCCACAATCAGAAGTTCCCGTGACTTACTGACAGAACTTTTTTTATATAAAGGAAGTTTTCCTTGCGGTAAACTGGGCTTGGTACAGTGCTGTAGCTGGACGGAAGAGTAGCGATGAGTGGACTTTGCATGTTCTTCACCACCTTAGCCTGTGGCAACGGTCGCTTCGCTATTCTGTGAACTGTTTGACAGAAAGTAGGAGAGAGACTCTTGTGGAGTCTGACATCTGATGGGGCATGGGGAGGGCATGGCAGCCTGGCTGAAGCAGGGGAGCCAGAAGGAGTTTCTTCCACTTCTGGTAAAGTATCTTTACCAGCGCTGTCTGTCTTTAGGCAAAAAACCATCAACACACACAAATAAAAAAAAAAAAAGTCAAGTGGCGCAGCAAGAAATAACACTGGCAGCTCTCCTCTCTCTTTTTTTTTTTTTTTTTTTTTCCCTATAAAGTTAGAAACTTTTTTGGTGGAGTCAGAACTTGTTGGAACTCAAATTGATCAGCAAGACTGAAAAATATTTTGAAATGTTACATTCTGATCTGAAAAAAGCTCAGTGCTCTTTATCGTAATCTACTGCTGGATGTGTTTACTCAGTAGCATTTTTTTTTTTTCCCAGAGATGCAGCGATGTGCATTTCAGAAGAGCATTAAGAGGGTTAAAGGCAATATTCTCATGAAACCCAAGCCATTTCAGCAATTGCCTGTTTCAGTAGATGGCTTCCTACTGACTTCCTGCCCCAGAAAATAACCGAGATAGTTTAGCCAGACTCATTCCTAACTTAATCCTGTTTTTCGTGGTGATTCCAGAAAGAACACTGAGATGACAATATAAAATGTTTAATTTGGAAGTATTTAGATATCATTAGTAAAGCTCCAGCTGTTTCTGTTAAGGTCTGGGACCAAGTGAAGGCGTCCAATCCTGATTTGAAGTTATGGGAAATTGGCAAGATTATTGGAGGAATGTGGCGAGATCTCACTGATGAAGAGAAGCAAGAGTATTTGAATGAATATGAAGCTGAAAAGGTAAATGGAAGAAATCTGGGATGTTTATTACAGCTGATTCTTCTAGGAACTGGTCTGAGAAGAACAATTCATCTTTCCCATGCAGTGGTGTATGAGGCATTCACGAGAGCCCTGTATGTAACGTAAATGGAAGTATGTCCTGACACGTCTTTTAGATTTTTTTTCTTTTTAAAATAACTGTACATCAACTGTGACTGGTCAGTTTTTAGACCTAATTCAAAATGAAGTATTTAAAATTGAGTGTCGATTTTAACTGTTTAATGAATGGATTTGATTGTACAACATCAGTATTGAAAAGATTGTCTCAACACCAAAATCCTCTTTCAAAACTGGTGCTCTGCAACTACCGCTGTTGTCATGAACGGGTTCGTAAAAGACTTCCAGTCACGTAGGGTTTGGGTTTCCTGGAGTAACTGGTGTAACTCCACGCTATGGCATAGTGTTTGTTTCTTAACAGAGAAATGCTACCGCTTTTAGGGTTTTCTTGTGGTTTGGTTTTATTGATCTTAATGCCAGAAGGTGACAGCCACCTGGTGTCCAGGCTGGTAAGTGCTGAGGCGTTACGAGCCTGGTTTTGTGGTCCTGAGGGACAAAGGGACAACGGTCCTGCTGCCGAGTTGTGCTAAAACCTGGCAGGCGTCCGAGGCTGCGTGTGACCTGCTCTAATCTAAGCTGGTTTTATTCCAAGTCAGTAGGGAAGTACTTCAAAGCTTGATGCTCTTAATTGAAAAAAAAAAAAAAAGAAAGTCAAGGAATTCTATTTTTTAACTTGACGATGGTGTTTAGATTGTAAGCTCCTTGGGGCAGGGGCCATCTTCTTTATATTTTTACAGTGCCGAGATTAGAAGCGTCCCAGTCCTAATCCTAGAGAAAACAAGACGTTTAGGTACTTCTAACAATACTGTAGATTATATCTTATTTTTCATTGGAAATACCTCTTGGCAAAATTTTAATCATGAGGTTAAAGAAAGCAATTCAAAGGGGAAAATCCTTCAAAGACGGTGAAAATAGTGATGCAGTCCTGCTGCCAGGAGGAGACGGTAGCCTGGCTGCACATTCTGTGTCATCCCAGTGCAGGGATGGAGCAAAGAGTGGAAAAATCGTAAGTTATTTTGAAAACTGTTCCATGTTATACTGGAGTAAAGGAAGAGAAGAAATGGGAATCAAAGATCTAGTCAGAACTGCAGAGAATTAACTGAGACTATTCTAACTCATCTTTTTAATCTTATCAGAGTTTGTCTGATCATAAATGCCGTGTTCTGAGGTGTTTGATTTTTATAAAGCAAAGCAAATTTGATTTGAAAAAATCGATTTTTAAAAGCAAAGCAAAACTATTGTGAGACTTCTTGGGTGTTAAAACCGAAACGTACCTAAAAGCGCTCAGGTAGTGTTTTTAAAATGTGAAGGACTATGGAAGAAGTTCTAATTTGTAGAAGGAAAGACTGAGAGAATCTGGTCATTAGTGTCTCAGCCAGATGATTGGAACCAGCTTTGTCCGTGTGACCACAGTGTGAGTTGCACAGACTGCGGTTACGGCACCTCTGAAATGCTCCCCTGGTGCAATCAAACCGTGTCGGTCACCTTTCAGATAGAGTACAATGAGTCCATGAAGGCCTACCATAACTCCCCGGCCTACCTCGCCTACATCAACGCCAAGAGCCGCGCGGAGGCGGCGCTGGAAGAAGAGAGCCGGCAGCGGCAGTCGCGCATGGAGAAGGGAGAGCCCTACATGAGCATCCAGCCCGCCGAGGATCCCGATGGTAAGCGGGGAGGAGTCTGTGTGCTCATCCATGGGATGGTCTCATTCCAGGACCGGCGGTGGGAGCAGATGCCAGATACAGAAAACTACCAGTGTGTGACTTCCACAATGCTCAACTGGCTTCCTTTCTCTTTTGGTACCTTTAATACTGGTTTTCGTTATCACACTTTATTTCATCCAGCTGACCCTCTTGTTTCCAAAAGCCAAGGAGGCAAAGCCAATGGCATGAGTTATTCCAGCCCTTAATTATGTGTGAAGTAATGCTTAGAGTTCAAACCAAGTCCGCTTAAAGCTCTGTAATGGCTTTAACACACGCCTTGTAAAAGGCTTAGATGCCTGATTTAATCCACTTGGAATGGAATTTTGTGCTTTGTTACCAGAAGTACGTGGTTCTGACAGGCAGAGCTCTGGTGTCATTAAAAGCACCTGAACTTTGAATGCGTTCAACAACTGTCATTTGAGATTGTTTAGAAAATGTTACCCTTGCCCTTGACAAGTTGATGAGAAAATTCTGAAGGTTTATTTGACTGCAAGGAAACGCACCCCACCCAGGGGAGAGCTCACTCCTGCACCCAACGTCTGCGCCTAAATCCATCACCAAATACTTGTTGAAACCTGAGGGTGAAAAATGTTCTCGGTCAGATACGCCCTTTTTCTCTCTCCCCCATGGAAGAGCTACCCTTGAGATAAAGCTCATGGCAAACAGCACTTTCCCCAGCGTGAGGTACCTGCAGAATTCGTAAATGTGTCCCAGTAGGTGGCATTTTGGGACCTCAGAGCCTGGTCTGTGGTGCCTCCACCCTCTGAGCTTGGCCCCAACCAGTGCCTGGGCCCTGAGCTGGGACAGAAGAGCGGGTTGTTCCCTCTGACAGAAGCCTTGTTTCTGTCCCATCCCGCGTGTCACTGCCATCCAGAACTTTTGCTGTAAAAGGAACCTTGTTAAGAGGACAAAGGCACAACTTTAAGGGGATCAATTTGCTTAATACTTGTGTGACCAGTGGGAGAGTGATCTCCATTAGAACTTGATGTAGAATAAATTCAGCTTCTGGACCTTTCTCCATGCCATTGTTCTGGAAGATAATTCATACGTAACTGATTTTAATTCTCAACTAAATGTGAATTATACTCACGAAGTTTCTTCCAAGTTCATTTCCTCACCAGTACTTAATGCTATTTAATTACTGTGCTTTAAATTCTAATAGTTTGACTTGGATTTTTTCAAGTCTATTTTGTAGACAGGTTCTTGACACCAAAACTGCAGAATGTGTTTTGATTTTTATGATGTTGAAAGGCTTTGCCTGCTTTCCTTCAAGAAATACAGACAAAACAGGAAGACTTCTGTCTTTCATGGGCTGAAAGCTTTTGAGTGCTGCTGGGTGTAGGAAAACACGTCATTTTGTTCTGCTTTGTAGCATCAAACTGAATTTTACTACCAAAATGAGTCCCTAGAACAATCCTTAATGCTGTACTTCTTGTTAAATTCTGACAAAGTTCAGTATCTTGCCATAAATTGGGAGCTCTTCCAATTTGATCAGAGAGAAAAAAAATACCCTTGACTTGAAATATTCTTCGATCTTTGTAGTTAATCCTCTAGATGCAGGTCCCACAAGGCAGCTTAGTTCCTGTTGGGCTTCCTTTAATTTCTTTTCTCTGCAAGAGGCTTGTGAGGAGCCCAGCCCTTCACCTCTCTGCTCTTTTCTTTTTCTCCTGAAGTGTTTTTTTTTTTTTCAGTCGCTGTTCCGTAGAGAACTGCATTTTCTATAAATCAATCATTGGATTCTCTTGTTACATTACTATGAATTTCAGCAGTGAGTGAACATGTATCACTGCTTCATCCTCTCATTCCTCAGGGTTTCAAAAAAATAAGTCCTTTTGATCTGTGAGCAAAGTGTACTTATAGAGGAGTCACTCTCCTGTTGGTATTTTGCACTAGATATTGTTCTGGTAACAGGATTAATCAGGAGTGGGCTTTTATTTGGTGTACTAATTGTTCCTCTTACTCTGGAAATGTGGAAAGCAACGCAGTGAATAACAAGGTGAATCCAAACATCAGACATGGGAAATGCATGTAAAACGAGTGCTGTTAGAGCTGTGCAGGGGAGATGCTGTTCCAGCCTCATACCAGCTTTTTCTCTCCTTAACCTGAGGGTCCATATTCATTTGTATGAACCTTGTGCCACGACAGCAACTGGCATTAAGGTTTTTATTTTGTTTGTAATTACTGGTAAGGGGGGGTGCAGTGTCATTAGACTTGGTACTCTTTTTGTGGCATTAAAGCACAAAAAAACTCTTAAAACTCTTGTTCCAGATTACGACGATGGGTTTTCGATGAAGCACACGGCCACGGCTCGCTTCCAGAGGAACCACCGTCTCATCAGTGAGATCCTGAGTGAGAGTGTGGTGCCCGACGTCCGCTCCGTCGTCACCACGGCCAGAATGCAAGTTCTTAAACGCCAGGTTCAGTCTTTAATGGTTCATCAGGTAAAGATAAATGATATTAAGGCAGTTAAAACAGAAGGGCTTGGGCTGTACGCCAAGTCTCGGATCGTTTGATCATCTACATGACTGTTCTTGTTGGGTGTCAATGTTCTGTGCGCTCCAGTAGCTCATCTCTGGTTCCTTTGGGAGGTGTGAGATGTGAGACTTCACCTTCTGTGCTCTTTTGTTACTGAGAATCATGTTAGACTGCATTTGGTTCTTGAGGATACCTGAAATATTAATTCCATAGCTCTTCATTACCATATATAACTCTTCTGTTTGTAGTGTGAGTCTTCTGTTTAACAGGGACTGGTAGAGCTGTGACTTTCGTGTGGCTTATGACACATAAGCTTATTGGTAACGGTTCTTTATTACAGTAAATCCTCCCTATTGTAGTGTTTTTTCATTGGAAGTTAAATGCATACAAGGAAATGGAGTGAGGTCACACGTGTGTTTCACTGAGCCTTGGGCATGAGCTGGTGTTTTCCAAACATGCCTGTTAACAAAAGGACTCTGTGAGAACAGTCTGTGTACGTGGAGGGGAAGAAAACAGAGAGATCAGAATTAGATAGAGATTTGTTGCTTTTTTTAATTGACAACATTAAAAAAGGGGGTGGAGGGGGAGTGGCTCTCCTTTCCCCTGAATTGTGGTGTTTCTCCATTAGAGAATGTAACTGGTGTGTTGTGTGTGTGTGTGTATTTTTTTATATATATGTATATACAGCTGTGTGGTATAAAATGCATGGATTTTATGCTGGAGGATTCACCTCAAGCACACCCTCTTTTCCATTTCCAATCGCCCTGAGTGACTGCACAGACCCAGTTATTGTTCATACTTTCTAATACAAACTCCTTAGCTCTTGGGTATTAGATGGAGGGAAGGCATAACGAGGTTTCTATACTATATGGGTGTATTTTAAAATACTGGTCAAAATACTTTTATCTGTAGCTGTGAGCTTTGTGCAGTTCCTCAGGTGACTGCACAGTCAGGTTCTGACTGTTTATTTCATTTCCAGCGCAAACTGGAAGCTGAGCTTCTGCAAATTGAAGAGCGCCACCAGGAAAAGAAGAGGAAGTTTTTGGAAAGCACAGAATCCTTTAACAACGAGCTTAAAAGGGTACAACTCCCACTTTTCTCCACAAACTCGGAGCAATCTGCTTGTTACCCCTTTGTACAAGTGCTCTGCCTGCTCCTGTTGGGCTCTGATTCAATTAGGAGGAATTACATGACTGAGGGCAGTGTGTCCGGGGCTGGGGGAGTGTTAGAAAACCTGCAGCACTTGTATTATTTCATGCTCCTTCAGTGACCTTTAGTGGTGACATTCAGGCAGTGCAGTTCTGAAGTGCCTTTGGGCTGGACTGGTGGAGTTCCCCAGAGTGGCTCATGCAGAATACGCTGCTCCTTCCCTGGCTGCCATCAGATAACAAGGTTTAGGTGTTTTTTTTATCCCCTTTTTTTGTGTTAATTTGCTTGTGTCTCCCTCCCTGAAGCTTTTAATATAAAGGACTGAAAATAACGATGCTGCTTGTAGAAATATTGAAGTCATGAATGGGTTTTACTGATGTTTTGGCTTTCAGTGTAACTGAGGTGGTAACAGAGCATTCTCTTTTCTTGAATTGCTAGTTATGCAGTCTGAAGGTGGAAGTGGACATGGAAAAAATTGCAGCTGAAATTGCCCAGGCTGAGGAACAGGCTCGCAAGAGGCAGGAAGAAAGGGAAAAGGAAGCAGCGGAGCAAGCGGAACGCAGTCAGAATAACCCAGCAGCTGAGGAGGAGCAGGCGGCTGCCAAGGCTGAGGAGAAGAAGGAAGAGGAGAGTGCTCCGATGGAGACAGGTAACTGGTTGGGGACGTGGAAGGATGAGCAGGGAGGGATCTGCAGGGGCTCAGCGTAGCCAGGGGCGGCTGGTGCTTTTGCTGTGAGCAGGGAGAGGCTGCAGAAGAACAACGTTCAGAACAGTTAACTTGGTGAACATGAGCGTTCTCTTTGTCTCATTAAATTGCTCCTTTGGAAAAGGGGAAGGGGGTAGGACACCAGAGGGGCTGGTGTAATGCTTTGTGTGAGGTACCAAGGGCAAAGAAAATTGCTTTCTAAACCTAATTCACCTTCTAGAGGTGGGTTAGTGAGGAGCAGCCAAGGGGGTTTCCCTGTCCCAGAGCCAGCCCCCAGCCAGGATGACAGGACTGTGCTCCGTTCTGTGCTGCTCTTAGAGCTGATGGCAGGTCTCTCTGTGTTCTGTCCAGTGCTGTTAGAAAATAGTGTTGTGTTGAAGAGTATCATAGAATCATAGAATTGCCCAGGCCGGAAGGGCCCTCCAAAGGCCATCTAGTCCGCCCCCCCCGCAGTCAGCAGGGACACCCCCAACTAGACCAGGGTGCCCAGGGCCTCGTCGAGCCTCTCCTTGAATATCTCCAGGGAAGGGGCCTCAACCCCCTCCCTGGGCAACCTGTTCCAGTGCTCCACCCCCCTCACAGTGAAGAACCCTCTCCTCATCTCCAGTCTAAATCTGTTCCCCTCCAGCTTGAAGCCATTGCCCCTCGTCCTGTCACTGCAGGCCTTTCTAAACAGGTTCTCCCCAGCCTTCCTGTAGCCCCCTCAGGTACTGGAAGGCTGCTATTAGGTCTCCCCGGAGCCTCCTCTTCTCCAGGCTGAACAACCCCAGCTCCCTCAGCCTGTCCTCAGAGCAGAGGTGCTCCATCCCCCTCATCATCAGCAGCTGATGTCTCCAAGTCGATGTAACAGCATGAGTGTAAGGGAAAGGGGACCAAGGAGTTTGAGTTGCAGCTGATGTCTCCAAGTTGATGTAACAGCACGAGCGTAAGGGAAAGGGGACCAAGGAGTTTGAGTTCCAGGGCTTCTGGTTTAACAGGGCACACGTGGCAGGGTTTCTGAGGTCAGGCAGCTGCAGGTGACTCTGGGGACACTGTGTGGCAGCAGCACTGAGCACTGAGAGCTCTCTCAGAGCTGTGCCTGGTACTGCACACTCTGTGACAGAAAGAACTGCCCTGGAATATTCGTATTTATTACAGATTCTGCTTCTTCCTATACATTCTAACTGCACGACCTCAATAAATGTATTATCGGGGTGTAAATGACACTGAGAAATGTCTTCTTACAGAAGAGCCTCACCCAGAAGAGAGCACAGAAACCCAGCAGAACGGTGAGGAGGGAACATCCACCCCAGAGGACAAGGAGAGCGGGCAGGAGGGGGTGGATAGCACTGCGGAGGAGGGGACCAGCGACAGCAACACGGGCTCAGAGAGCAATAGTGCCACGGTGGAGGAGCCTCCCGCAGACCCCAGCACTGAGGATAGTGAGAAGAAAGAATAAATATTGACTTATTTCATGTGTCTCTTTTTAATGAAGTGCTGGTTTGATTTCAAAATGTGCTACCACGGCTTTTGTATCGTCCTTGGCTCTATCACTTGTCCCCACAGGACGTTGGGTTTCAGTAACGTGTCAGATGATCAGCACGGTGACTTCAGGGGGGCTGCAGGGGCAAAAAGGACACCTTAGAAGGGACAGAAAAGCAAACCTCCCGTGTCTGAGCCATCTGGAGAGGTACCTCCTACTGCTGGGGATTTCTGCCCTAGAAAGACAGCGTTGGGTTTGGGATTTAGATCAGAAATCAGCCTTTTCCCTTTCTCCCAGTTAGGTCACCCCAGAGGAAATAAGCCTTTTTCCAGGGCCCTTGTTGGTCTGTGCTGGGGTGGGACGTGCATCGTCCCACACTGCAGCCCCCAGCCCCGGGGGCACCCTGGGGACAGGGCACTGCTTCGGGGGGGTACGAGTGTCACTGGGGCACCCCAAAGCTGCCATCAGTGCTGGGCAGAGACACGAGGTACCGGGTACGACCTGGGGCATTGCCCTCATCTGCCACAACCCAAAAAGCTCACAGGAGCCCGGTGTGTCCCACCCCTGCCCAGGTCTCTCTGGGTGCTCGGTGCTGCCCCTGCCTGAGGCTGGAAGGGGGTTTTAAGTGTAATCTTTGTCTTTTCTAGAGTAGCTGTTCTGCAGGGACAGGAACATGCTCCTGTTCATGCAGCGCTTCAGGAGCTCCCTTTCCAAGGGGCTGATTATAGTCTGGGAGTAGATGATGTATCTTAGGGGTTTTTTCTGGGATGCAGGATTATTTTCAACAATATTCTTTGCTTTTCTTTACCAATGAACTCCTTTACGTGCTGCTGAGATACCCTGGTGTGGCCTCAGCCCGAGAGTTGGCAAAGCACGGAGCAGGAGAGCTCTTAAAAACGTGTGTCCTCTGAGCAGACACTCATTGATATGCCCCAAATGGTAAAAAATAGTAGTTTTGCTTGTTGTGAGCTTTGAAAACCTCTGGGAACCCTAGAAATCTACTGAAAATGCCCCATTTTGCCCTGTGTAAGGAGAGGCCCCGCTGAAGGAAAAATAAATTTAATTGTGACCACAGATACAAGCCGTTTGGTGACTTTACAAGTGAAGAGAACACATGATGCATACGCTTCGATGAACTAGTGTGTTTTTATGGAATAGTGGGTACATCGGATGGAAATGTTTTTTAAATCCTTTTGGTCTTTTTTTTTTTTTTTTTAAATAGTCAAATAAATCCAACCTGTTTGGTTTTTTTTAAGCTCACAGTGGTCTGGTTCTTGTCTTTGGAGGTGATGCCTGTGTTTGATTCAGGGGCTTTCAGCAGCCCTTTCTCCATCCTAAGCCCAGAGGAGAATAAAACAGGGAATTCATTCCAGAAAAATGGGATGTACTGGAAGGGGAGGGAGGAGGCAGATGTGAAGGATGAATCAGTTCCTGCAGAAGGGGCTGGAGCTCACCCAAAGCCCCAAACACCCCTCGGTGTCACTGGTGGTGGCTGTGGAAAAGGTTATTGCAAACCCAGTGGAAATGGGGAAGAGAGAAATCACTGGGGGAAGTTTTCCTCCAGTGAGCACGGTCCACAAGGAGCTGCCTACAGGGGAAGGCTTGGATATTCCTTCTCTTGTAAGGAACAGCAGGAGTTCTGGTACCAGTGTGGTTTTTTGACAAAGGTGGACACAAAAAGAACCCCCTTAGGAGGAAACAGCCCCCGTGACTGCTGCTGAATTCGGGTTTTAAAAGTTTGAAGCAGCGAAACCTGCCTAAACGTTCAATTTAAATTCCAAATTTCAGTTTCTGGGAAGAGCAGGCGAGTGGTTCCGGCCGTTATCCCTCCCACTCCCAGTTACACCCGTTAAATTGCATTTTAGGAGTTTCTATTCCCAGCAATTAAAAGGATTGCTTTTAGAAAAACACATCTGGAGGCCCTGAGGAGAAGGGGGGAGTTACCCAGTGACCCACTTTGGGTTCTCACTCATCATTAACTGTGCCAAAAAGCCAGTAATTAAGAGAGGAGGGTTATTTGTTCCACTAAGTCATTGGTCTGAGGAAACAAGTCACCAAAAATAACCAGGGGCTGGTTGAAATAACGAGGTGTGAGAATTCAGATAAAGCTCTACCTGCAGCTGGAGATTCTCTCTCTTTGGGTCCCACCAAAGCCAATAAAGCCAACACCAAACACGTAACTTGTTTCATGGTCTAAGGTGGTTCTTGCCAATAACTGAACACTTCTGGATCTTCAAATCTGAAGGCAAAGCTTAGGAAGGACGGTGGAGAGGTTGGGGTCAGCGCTCGGCCCCAAACATCTCCCCAGGGTTCAGGAGGAGTTTCTTTGCATCGTGTTTGCCCTTCAGTTTGAAGTGGAAGCTCCCAGAAAGGTAATTAACTCAGATTTAAAGGAATTAATGGGATCACTCCCTCCTGTTTGGTTGATTCCCTTAACCCCAGGCTGGGCCTGTTGGTGCTGCAGAAGGTGACACCGACGGGGACGCTGGAACGGAGCACTTTGGTTACACAGAGATCACATCTCACACTCCACACCTCGAGATTTATTTACTGCATTTTGCTCTTCAAAAATAAAATTTTCTTGACCCATTGCTGCTGCCAACATAAAGCTCTGATTTGTGAAACGATTCCGGCCGCTGCAGGAGGAGACCCCCCACCTCCTTGAGCAACAGCCCCGGGTTCCAGAGGCCGTTTGTGCTTTTCATCTGCTTCTTATTCTCAAGGTTTATGTAAATAACAGTAATTATTGGCAAAGACAGGGTGTGTTGCAGCTCCGGGTGTGTACCCCAGTGAGTAGGTGTCATCTTCAAGGGCAAAATAACTTCTCCAGGCACATGGAAACCTCCTGAGCAAACTCCCAGTGGGCAGCGGGTGGACCCTGACCAACCCCGAGCCCCTGGCAGAGGTGCCCACGATGGACATAAGTGTCAGGGACCTGGTGCAGGAGAAGGACCTTCTTGAGGGCCTGGCCTCCAGAGAAACCCAGCTCCTTCCCTGAGCTCCTGCATCAGCCCATCACTGGAACCAGCTCCCAGGAGCCCGGTGCCTCCTTAACACCTCCAGACCCTCCACCACCAGAAACAGAGAGCAGCTGATTGAGCTCCTGATGAGCCCACACCCACCTGCGGGTCCTCAGCAGGACTGAAACCCTCCCACCAGGAGGATGGGGCAGATAAAGCCCACCAGCTTGTTGTGCTTTTGCTTCTGGGCTCACCGGGGTGAGTGGTTTGTTTTTTTCCTGGTTCTTCTGTGCTTTGTTTGGTGAGTGGGTGCGTGTGTGCAAGCTCCTGGGGCTCCTTCCTCCCCCAGTTGTGGTTGGGGTTCTCTGGGAGGGGGGGGGACAGCAGGGGATGCTGGTGCTACTGGGAACAGGGTGGGTGCCATTTGAGGGGGGGTCTGACCATCTCCCACGGGTGCCCAAGAGCTGGTGAGCCCTTCACACCCACAGGGGCTGACAAGGAAATGAGGAGGCAAAGCTGAAACGTGGCATCGTGGCGAGGGAGTTGTTTTCCTTGGTTTGTTTTTCTCCTCAAGTGAAAAAACAGGGTTTGTTTTTTTTTTTTTTGAGAGTCTGGTTCGTGCTTTGTGACCCCTGATGTCCCCACGGCTCTTTGGGATCTTCTGCAGGTAAAAGGTTCTCTTCTGCATTGGGTAGTTCTCAAAACTATGCTTTTATCTCACCACAAAAATACACTTAGGAGTTATTAAGATGCCTGGGTTAAAAAAACTGCTCTTAAAAGTTTTTTGGGCTTTTTTTGCATTAATGTAATTATCAGATTTTATCATCTTCCCCAAACCTTCTGACCTACAAAACTGAAATACAGTAACGGGTACGTGCAGGGGGCTCCAAAGGGTAAATATTGAAAGGTATTTAGGTGTTAAAATATGAACAAGGCACCTTGTGAGGCTGTTCCAAAGCAATTCAACAGGCGAAGGGCTTTGCTCCAGAGGACTTGGCCTCAGAAGAGCTTTAAGCATCTCAACACCCTTCCAAAGCCCCAACCCACGTATGTGACTGCTGTTACCTTCCCGTGAAAGACAAAAGTCTCATGTTTGTGCAGCAGCTAAACTTCAGGAGGAAAAAGAAAAGCTTCTGAAGAAAATAAACAAGGGTTTAAAAAGAAAAAAAAAATAAAAATCACCTGGGATAGTCCCACGAAGCCGCGCTGCTCCCGGCACAATGAGGGCGTCAGCGGAGAAGCTGTGCTTACATAAAGGATTATCCCTGTGATAGAATGAAATGAAACAGATTAATAGAGCTTTGGGGAGATAAAATGTCAAAGTGAGACCAAAGCCTGGCCCAGCGGGGAGGCCAGGGCAGGCTGTGCAGGGAAGGGAGCGGGAGCTGCCGTCGGAAGGGCTGGGGTGCAGGGAGTCAGAGGTGGGGCCTTTTGCTTTTTCTTCCTCCCAAGTTTTGCCCTAAACCCCCAGCCAGGCAGGCTTTGCTTTTTATTTAAAAAAATAATAATAATTGGGTTTTCCCTTAAAGAAAACACCTTCAGTGTGGCATCCATCCCAGAGCCTTGTGCTCACACAGGGCCAGTAAAACCCCACTCTTTGCTCTGCTCCTTCGCTCCCTTCTCCTCCCAGCCTTTTACCGGCTGAGTGTCCCCAGTCCTGACTGCTGGAATAGTGAGAAAAATGTTCATCACCGCCTGGGGATGAGCACTGGTGTGGCTGGTGCTGGTGTGGTGCTGGCAGAGGTGCCTGGGCTGGGACCCGCGCTGCCACCAGGCATCTCACCCTCTGCCCGGCCACAGCAGGACACCCAGCCCTTCCCACAGCTCCAAACCACTGCAGATCCTGCTTTTCTTCACCAAATCCTCAGTGAGTACCAGGCAGCAGCCACAGGGTTTGTTTTGACCCTGCTCAGGGCTCCAAACTCCATAGTTATCCCTGGCACCGGGCACTGCCTGGATTCCCCCCCCACCGCCCCGATGGCAGCCGTGAGTGGGGCTCTGGGTTTCTGGCTTCATGTAGATTATGGTAAATAGAAATGAAAGCCCTTAAAAAGAACCTGGAAATAGAAATGAAAGCCCTTAAAAAGAACCTGGAATCCTTCTCTTTCCTTTTGTGTTTCCAACCTTCTAAGGAGAAAGAGCTGCAGTGAGAAACACTTCCCTGTGACAAAGGGATCCCTTGGGAGGATCCCAGGGGCACGGGGAAAGGCTGTTTATGGAGCCGGGCACTGCCTGGATTCCCCCCCCACCGCCCCGATGGCAGCCGTGAGTGGGGCTCTGGGTTTCTGGCTTCATGTAGATTATGGTAAATAGAAATGAAAGCCCTTAAAAAGAACCTGGAAATAGAAATGAAAGCCCTTAAAAAGAACCTGGAATCCTTCTCTTTCCTTTTGTGTTTCCAACCTTCTAAGGAGAAAGAGCTGCAGTGAGAAACACTTCCCCTGTGACAAAGGGATCCCTCGGGAGGATCCCAGGGGCAGGGGCACGGGGAAAGGCTGTTTATGGAGCAGACACCTCGGGGGGGAAGCACTTTGCTGGGGTGTAGGTGAAGCTTCAGGTGGTGTTTGCCAAGGGGAAGGCTCAGGCTTCCAGCACAGTCCTCCAGAAGGACTCTTCTCCCAGTTAGAGATGGAGAACGGGGAGTCCTGGACTTGGACCTTGGCTTTGCTGCCTGTTCCCAGTGACTCCCACTGCCCCCCCAGACAGAGAAAGAAACGGGGGGGTGTAAGAGCTACTGGTACAACTCCAGCAGAGGCTGGGAATCAGCTTTTTGGGCACCTCGGAGACAAACTGCAATCCATGGATGGCAGAACGTGGTGTTTCATCACCTCAAACAGAGGAGGGACTGGAACTGCACCCTCTTCCCCTGGGCAGACACACACTGAGCCCCACGTTCCTCCTGGACCAACTGGAGCCATAACGGCCTGTGCCTCGATGGGGCTGGCAGTGCCTGCTCCTGGTGCTGAAATCTTCCACCAAGAGCCTCCAATCCCAGATTCCAGGTCTACCCCGTGTGCCCAGAGCATCACCAATGGGGATTCTGCCAGTCTCGCCCAGGGGGTCTTATACTGGTGACCAGGTGGAGACCAGCTCCCCCAGTGCAGGCCTGGAGGCCGGGATGCTGCTCTGGTTGGTGCCTCTGTCTCTGTTTGTGTTCTCAGTTCCCTTCTTTCGCTTTGACGCCTTTTTTTTTTTTCTTTTCACGGCCTTCAAGGGGTTTTTTTGAAGTGGTTTTTGCAGTTATCAGGCTGGTGCCTTATTTTGTTCTTGGGACGTACAGCTTCACTTTGGGACTTACAGAAGTCTGTAATTTCTGTAAACAGTTTCAAAACAGCTAGTTTCAATTTACTTTTTTTTTTTTTCTTTTTTTTCTTTCACTCAATTCTATTAAACAGGCGAGAAAAAGCCGTTTTAATCCTGGCACCAATTCTGGGGCGAGGCAGGGGGGAGCTAAACCAGAGCGACAGTAACAACAGAAACTGAGTGGAAAATCACAGTATTATATTATTTTTTATTATTATTGTTGTAAGCCCAGGGATGAAGGATGCCAGACCTGTGACAGGACTGGGGGAGCTCCTGGAGAAACCCCTGAGGGGTTTGTTCCCTGTTTCTACACCCAGCCTTGTTCCAGGGACTGGTGGGGGCTGCTGTTAAACCCTGGACCGTGTCAATAGGGTACAGCAGGGCTGCAGGGAGGAGGATGCAGGGGCAGCAGACCCTTAAACTCTCTATTTCCTTAGAGGACAGAACACTGTCTCCTTATCCCCTGCCCCATTGCTCCCTGCTGTTCCATACCCTCTGGGAGCTGCCTGGGGCGACCGAGGTGCAGGGAAGGTGTCAAAACCCTCCCCAAACACATCCAGTGGGATGTTCCCTCCCCAGCGCAGCTCCTGTAACCTCTCAGGAGTTTTTATTCTTATTTTTTACCTCCTTTCCCTTCCTCACTTGTCATTCTGGGGTAGCCACTGTCTCCCTCAAGTCAGTTCAGGCCAGAAGGGACCCGTTTGTTTGTAGGGGCCCCTCCACACTCAGGGAC
>NW_015091149.1:1200893-1205705 GCF_001431845.1 Calidris pugnax
AAGGAGGGGATCTGGCTGGGGAGCGAGGGGACAGAGGGACCAGCAGCAGACACATCACTGCCCCATCACCCGGCTCCTTCACACCTCAGTGGGACCCTGACCACCCCCCACCCACATCCCCGGGGCCATTTCCTCCCAGGCGTTGGGCTCTGGAAGGGGCTCCTGAGAGTCCATTCCCTCCTCCCAGCCCGATTCCTGGACTGCAGGTTGAGGAAGCTGCTTTAGGGCAGAACAGACGCCAATCTGGTAAAAATATGTTCGTGGGTTTGTTGTTTTTTGGTTTTTTTTCTCTCAAAAAAGAACTGCAGAGAAAGGCCATCACCCCTGGCATGACGCAGGCACGAAGTGGGTGAATTCCCAGTGACACCAGGCGTGTGTCCTTCCCTCCTGTGGCCGGGCAACAGGCAACAAGGGCAACCACTATCCCCGACAGAGCTGCGCAGATTGCTTCCTCTGCTGGGAGGATAAGGATCTTTTAATAACCTCACGCTGAGATCATAATCATGAGACTTTTTTCAGGGCATCCCCTACAACCGCTCTAAGAACTCCTCTGGGTGAGGAATCCCAGCTGGGCACCGCTCTTAATGTCAGGAATTTACTCGCAATTTCACTTCTGCTTTTTTTTGTGTGTTGTTGTTTGCTGGAGGAATGACTGTGTCAAACCCCAGCGAGTCGACCGCCCGGCTCCTCGTGCCAAGCTCTCCCCACAGGCCTCCTCCATCACTAGTGGGGAGTCAAGGGGTGTCTGGGCAGGAGACAAACCAGGAGGTGGGAGATCCCGGGAGGTGGGAGAGCAAAAGAGCAGAGGGAATGTCAGGGTCCCTCATTGATGTAAGCAAAGGGGCACTACTGGGAAGTGGGCATTGAGTCAGGTTCACCCTTACCTCACCAAAGCATCTGTTTGGGCAACTCTGGCTCTTCCAGTGAGGGCAGGAACCCATCCTGGTGGCTCAGGTCCTTCCCTGTGGCACTCCATGGTGTCCAGACCTGTAGCAGGGAGCAGAGACAGAGGGATGGGTCAGTGCTTTGCAAGGGACCCGCGATACCCAAGTTTGGACTGTGACGCTTTAATTTGTAGACAGACCTTCCCTCCGTGCTCAGCCTGTGGCTGGATGGTGGCGATATCACTTTGCTGTCACTTTGCTGTCACTTTGCTGTCACTTTGCTGTCACTTTGCCCACCCGGAACCGCTGGTGCTGCTCTCTCAGTGCCGTGCGAGCTCACCCCAACACACTGTAGGGGCCCCCCACCTCCCAAGAACCACCACCTCGATTCACTCAAAGCCAAATTAGTGGAAAATACAGGTCAGCTTTGAATTCAGGATGTCAGAACACCTTGTGTTGTGCTTTTCTCAGAATGATTACACCTTCGCTAACGCGGTGGAGCCTGAGCAGTTCTGCTTTCTAAGATCACCCGACCTGGGCAGGGACCAGGATCCTCCCCATCCTGGGACCCCGTGTGCTGAAGTGGAAGGAGAAGCTGCCAGAAATCCATCCTCACCCAGGGGATGGAGCTGGGAAACGCAGGAACCGAGCTCCCATGAGGTATGTCGTTGCCGAGTCAGTTGCCGTTTCGTGTCAGATCACTTCAGGATGACACATTTCAATTCAGTTCAGCAAATTCAGTGTTTCAGTTGCAGTGGAACCTGCGATCTGAACTGAAATCTTTCTTTCTGAGCCAACTTCCTGTGGAATTTATTAGGAACTGCTTTTTTCTTTTGACCAGTTGATGAGCAACTGCCACCCAGCTCTGGTCTTGCAGCCCGGGCAACAAATCTCAGTCACCAATTGCCTCTTCTCACAGTGAGGGTGAGCAGAGTAACCGAGGTTTGAACCGGAGACTGAAAATACCTGGTAACTTGGTTATTTTATGTATATAATTAATTTATCTTTAGGGCTAGAAATGTGTTCTGGTGAGCAAAGAGCACCGTATGGCTGCACGGGGCAGAGCTCAGGCCTGGCACACTGAGAAGGGCAGTGTTTGCTCCTGCAGGATCACATTTGAGACAGCTCACGGGGCACATGCGTTGAAGGGCATATGTCAAAGAGACAGAATCACTAAGGCATGAAATGGGCTGTAAATGCACCCAATCAAATTAAGCAAAGCTTTAATAAATGTTTGGAGAACTCCCTAGGTACAAAACATGACTGTACAAGAAGGTTCAGTGCCATAAAGACCTAGTAAACTGTTTATTTTTAAATAATCCCATCCTTTTTTGAAAGGAAAACAATTCACTTGAGTTGGCTCTGACAACACAGGACGTGGCACCTACCAAAACTTTGAAGTTAACAGAGTATGTGCAGAAAACAAACCTCAACCCCTCTGCCTGCTGGCTCTGGGGAGGGACTGGCTGCCCCACAGCCCATGGCCCTCTCTGGGGGTCAGCACAGAGTGGTGCCAGGCAAGTGTCCCTGTCACTGTGCACCCCTGATAGCACCATCACAGCACCCAGAGGCTTTACACCCACCAGTTCCAGGTATCCTGCCCATCTGAGAGAGGTCTTTCATCTCTAGCCCTTCTTGGCGGAAGCGGTTAAAAGATAAAGCTCTCAAAGGCAGCGGTACCTGCTGGGATAATCGATGAAGAAAGGGAAAAGGGAGCAATAAATAGAGCTGTGGAGCCATGAGCTGTTCCTGCTGATGAGATAAGCCCCGAGCTGCAAAGCCAGTGATGGGCGCTCAGAGAGGGCTGAGGGGAGCGCAGGGCAGCTCCTGGGAAGGGAGGTGAAAGCCCTGAGAGTCTTCAAGCCCCCAATTTGGGGTGAGGGTGTGGGGATCCAGCATCCTGCACGTTAACCACCCCGAGCCCCAGCGAGGGGGGGACATGGAGAAGGTTTTTTAGTGACAGCTGGGCTGGCACAAGGTCTAAGGAGGGTCTGGGACTCGGCGGGTGCTTACACAGGCTCTGAGACCATCCACGGGGTCCTTGGCTTCAGGTGTATTTATTCTGGGCTGGAGAGGGGCAGGGAGAGAAACATTTGGCTTC
The DNA here is from genome assembly GCF_001431845.1 of Calidris pugnax. Classification (NCBI taxonomy): domain Eukaryota; kingdom Metazoa; phylum Chordata; class Aves; order Charadriiformes; family Scolopacidae; genus Calidris; species Calidris pugnax. The sequence goes on from NW_015091149.1 coordinate 1,203,879, forward strand.
GTGTTGAAGCAGTTGGTGTTAAAGGCAGGGCAGCAAGTGACCAGCAGTAGGATCAGACTCTTCTATGTACTTAAATTCTACTGAAGTCCTGGTTTGGCTGTGGTTGGCCATTACATTATTTTAAAATAGCTTAAATAAAAGCACCCTCACTCATGTTGGGTTTGTTGGTGAACTGGCTCCTTTGGGTCCACCCTGAACCCTTTTGCCTTCTCCAGCCCCAAGCAGGGGACCTGCTGCACAACCCAGGATCAGCCTAAGTTGAACCCATCGGGGGTTGTAATCACTCTCTGGGATCCATCTTGTGGGGCTTCATTCCTCCATCCATCCTGGCTGCAGGGACATATTGTAAGAAGATGCAGAGGACAAGGTGCCAAAGCAAATATGTTGAGTCACTTTGAAAGGAAGGTGAGTTCATGAGGAGCTGGTGGTGGCTCTACCTGTTAGAGGAGTCTGTGCCAAGAGCAGGGTCCACCTTGGGCAGACACAGAACAAAAGCTACGGATTTGCATTGAGGCTGATCCATGGGGGGAGAGGATGGAGATGATGAAGGGACGCCCTGTGGGGGCAGGGACCAGAGCTGATGGTCCTGCACGTCCCCCCGGGGCCACATCCTGGGGGCTGAAACTGGTGGGGAAGGTGTGGGGACCGCAACAGCACAAAATCTTTTGAGGAAGATGGTGCACACTGATACGCAGCAGACAGTAACACAAAAGCACCCAAAAGCAGAAAAAGGTGTGAGGGGGGAAAGTTCACCCACTCGCCTGAGCTGCTGATAATGTGGAGGGTGCTGCGAGCGTGGGGGAGCTGGGCAAGGGGACAAAGCCCCCGGCAGCCCTGTCCCCTGAGACTGTTCATGGGGTAGTTGAACCCCTTCCCCAGAAAGGGTCTGGTGGAGGAGCTCCCCATCCCCTACAGCACTGGCTTCTGGTGGATGCTCCAGCAGATGAAGCAGGATCTGCCGGGGAGAGGAGGGGAAACAAGAAGGGGACTCGTTCCCCTTGTCCCTTCACCACAGACCATTTCTCGTGTGTCGGTGCAAAAGCAGAACCCACTTGGTTTTACCCAGTCTCCGCACATCGTGCGTGTGCACAGCCCTCAGGAGGCACCGGGGAGCCCCGAGGCACCACTCTCCTGGGCTGCTGCAGGCACCAGGAGGAGGAGGAGGAGGGTCTACTGAATGTCAGTGACACCCGGACGCGTCATGAGCTTCTCGCTGAGGGGTAGGAAGTATAAAAGAGTGAGTTTCCCAAAGAGGGTCTCTGGAGGGAGCCGCGGCGCGTTGGGGCTGCGCTGGGACGTAGGATGCTCTGGGCAACCCTGTGACTTCATCCCAGCTTGAGAGGAGACCATGGATGGTGGTGAGTACCTGCTCCACAGCCTCGGCTGTGCCTTCAGCTTTACTAATAATAGCCAAATTCACACCCCGTGACACAGGGATGAAGCACTCTTAACAGAGTGCTTAATCCTCTTAATGGAGGATTTCAACAATATGAAAGGTTTTCATATTCCTCATAATTACTATTAAAAAAAAAAAAAGAAAGCAATGTTTAAAAACTTCAAATCAATTGCTGCAGAAACACACACCAAAAATAGGCTTGGAGGGGACTTCAAGGGGCTACTCTGTCCCAAAGTGAATGAATTCTTCTCAGATAATCCATACTTTTTCTTCCATGTTCTTAAAAAAACCCCACAAAAATAGAGTGAGGCAGTGCTATCTCCTTGGCAATATTTTAACTCAGTGAATAAATCAAAGACTTAGGAGCAAACATCCGGGAAACTTGTTGGCTAAGTCTGTCCAGTCTTAGGCAAATTGTTTCTATTATTGAG
>NW_015091149.1:1210870-1238940 GCF_001431845.1 Calidris pugnax
GACCTGGTGGGGTGTGCACGGGAGAGGGAGGGGATCTGGCCAGGGAGCGAGGGGACAGAGGGACCAGAAGCAGACACGTCACTGCCCCATCACCCAGCTCCTTCACACCTCAGTGGGACCCTGACCACCCCCCACCCACATCCCCGGGGCCATTTCCTCCCAGGCGTTGGGCTCTGGAAGGGGCTCCTGAGAGTCCATTCCCTCCTCCCAGCCCGATTCCTGAACTGCAGGTTGAGGAAGCTGCTTTAGGGCAGAACAGACGCCAATCTGGTAAAAATATGTTCGTGGGTTTGTTGTTTTTTGGTTTTTTTTCTCTCAAAAAAGAACTGCAGAGAAAGGCCATCACCCCTGGCATGACGCAGGCACGAAGTGGGTGAATTCCCAGTGACACCAGGCGTGTGTCCTTCCCTCCTGTGGCCGGGCAACAGGCAACAAGGGCAACCACTATCCCCGACAGAGCTGCGCAGATTGCTTCCTCTGCTGGGAGGATAAGGATCTTTTAATAACCTCACGCTGAGATCATAATCATGAGACTTTTTTCAGGGCATCCCCTACAACCGCTCTAAGAACTCCTCTGGGTGAGGAATCCCAGCTGGGCACCGCTCTTAATGTCAGGAATTTACTCGCAATTTCACTTCTGCTTTTTTTTGTGTGTTGTTGTTTGCTGGAGGAATGACTGTGTCAAACCCCAGCGAGTCGACCGCCCGGCTCCTCGTGCCAAGCTCTCCCCACAGGCCTCCTCCATCACTAGTGGGGAGTCAAGGGGTGTCTGGGCAGGAGACAAACCAGGAGGTGGGAGATCCCGGGAGGTGGGAGAGCAAAAGAGCAGAGGGAATGTCAGGGTCCCTCATTGATGTAAGCAAAGAGGCACTACTGGGAAGTGGGCATTGAGTCAGGTTCACCCTTACCTCACTGAAGCATCTGTTTGGGCAACTCTGGCTCCTCCAGCGAGGGCAGGAACCCATCCTGGTGGCTCAGGTCCTTCCCTGTGGCACTCCATGGTGTCCAGACCTGTAGCAGGGAGCAGGGACAGAGGGATGGGTCAGTGCTTTGCAAGGGACCCGCGATACCCAAGTTTGGACTGTGATGCTTTAATTTGTAGACAGACCTTCCCTCCGTGCTCAGCCTGTGGCTGGATGGTGGCGATATCACTTTGCTGTCACTTTGCTGTCACTTTGCTGTCACTTTGCTGTCACTTTGCCCACCCGGAACCGCTGGTGCTGCTCTCTCAGTGCCGTGCGAGCTCACCCCAACACACTGTAGGGGCCCCCCACCTCCCAAGAACCACCACCTCGATTCACTCAAAGCCAAATTAGTGGAAAATACAGGTCAGCTTTGAATTCAGGATGTCAGAACACCTTGTGTTGTGCTTTTCTCAGAATGATTACACCTTCGCTAACGCGGTGGAGCCTGAGCAGTTCTGCTTTCTAAGATCACCCGACCTGGGCAGGGACCAGGATCCTCCCCATCCTGGGACCCCGTGTGCCGAAGTGGAAGGAGAAGCTGCCAGAAATCCATCCTCACCCGGGGGATGGAGCTGGAAAACCCAGGAACCGAGCTCCCATGAGGTATGTCGTTGCCGAGTCAGTTGCCGTTTCGTGTCAGATCACTTCAGGATGACACATTTCAATTCAGTTCAGCAAATTCAGTGTTTCAGTTGCAGTGGAACCTGCGATCTGAACTGAAATCTTTCTTTCTGAGCCAACTTCCTGTGGAATTTATTAGGAACTGCTTTTTTCTTTTGACCAGTTGATGAGCAACTGCCACCCAGCTCTGGTCCTGCAGCCCGGGCAACAAATCTCAGCCACCAATTGCCACCTCTCACAGTGAGGGTGAGCAGAGTAACCGAGGTTTGAACCGGAGACTGAAAATACCTGGTAACTTGGTTATTTTATGTATATAATTAATTTATCTTTAGGGCTAGAAATGTGTTCTGGTGAGCAAAGAGCACCGTATGGCTGCACGGGGCAGAGCTCAGGCCTGGCACACTGAGAAGGGCAGTGTTTGCTCCTGCAGGATCACATTTGAGACAGCTCACGGGGCACATGCGTTGAAGGGCATATGTCAAAGAGACAGAATCACTAAGGCATGAAATGGGCTGTAAATGCACCCAATCAAATTAAGCAAAGCTTTAATAAATGTTTGGAGAACTCCCTAGGTACAAAACATGACTGTACAAGAAGGTTCAGTGCCATAAAGACCTAGTAAACTGTTTATTTTTAAATAATCCCATCCTTTTTTGAAAGGAAAACAATTCACTTGAGTTGGCTCTGACAACACAGGACGTGGCACCTACTAAAACTTTGAAGTTAACGGAGTATGTGCAGAAAATAAACCTCAACCCCTCTCTCTGCTGGCTCTGGGGAGGGACTGGCTGCCCCACAGCCCGTGCCCCTCTCTGGGGGTGAGCACAGAGTGGTGCCAGGAGAGTGTCCCTGTCACTGTGCACCCCTGATAGCACCATCACAGCACCCAGAGGCTTTACACCCACCAGTTCCAGGTATCCTGCCCGTCTGAGAGAGGACTTTCATCTTTAGGGCATTGGAAGAGGCTGCCCAGGGAGGGGGTGGCGTCCCCGTCCCTGGCTGTGTTTAAGGGCCGTTTAGATGCAGTGCTGAGGGACATGGCATGGCCCTCTCTGGGGGTCAGCACAGAGTGGTGCCAGGCAAGTGTCCCTGTCACTGTGCACCCCTGATAGCACCATCACAGCACCCAGAGGCTTTACACCCACCAGTTCCAGGTATCCTGCCCATCTGAGAGAGGTCTTTCATCTCTAGCCCTTCTTGGCGGAAGCGGTTAAAAGATAAAGCTCTCAAAGGCAGCGGTACCTGCTGGGATAATCGATGAAGAAAGGGAAAAGGGAGCAATAAATAGAGCTGTGGAGCCATGAGCTGTTCCTGCTGATGAGATAAGCCCCGAGCTGCAAAGCCAGTGATGGGAGCCCTTCTTGGCGGAAGTGGTTAAAAGATAAAGCTCTCAAAGGCAGCGGTACCTGCTGGGATAATCGATGAAGAAAGGGAAAAGGGAGCAATAAATAGAGCTGTGGAGCCGTGAGCTGTTCCTGCTGATGAGATAAGCCCCGAGCTGCAAAGCCAGTGATGGGCGCTCAGAGAGGGCTGAGGGGAGCGCAGGGCAGCTCCTGGGAAGGGAGGTGAAAGCCCTGAGAGTCTTCAAGCCCCCAATTTGGGGTGAGGGTGTGGGGATCCAGCATCCTGCACGTTAACCACCCCGAGCCCCAGCGAGGGGGGGACATGGAGAAGGTTTTTTAGTGACAGCTGGGCTGGCACAAGGTCTAAGGAGGGTCTGGGACTCGGCGGGTGCTTACACAGGCTCTGAGACCATCCACGGGGTCCTTGGCTTCAGGTGTATTTATTCTGGGCTGGAGAGGGGCAGGGAGAGAAACATTTGGCTTCGTGTTGAAGCAGTTGGTGTTAAAGGCAGGGCAGCAAGTGACCAGCAGTAGGATCAGACTCTTCTATGTACTTAAATTCTACTGAAGTCCTGGTTTGGCTGTGGTTGGCCATTACATTATTTTAAAATAGCTTAAATAAAAGCACCCTCACTCATGTTGGGTTTGTTGGTGAACTGGCTCCTTTGGGTCCACCCTGAACCCTTTTGCCTTCTCCAGCCCCAAGCAGGGGACCTGCTGCACAACCCAGGATCAGCCTAAGTTGAACCCATCGGGGGTTGTAATCACTCTCTGGGATCCATCTTGTGGGGCTTCATTCCTCCATCCATCCTGGCTGCAGGGACATATTGTAAGAAGATGCAGAGGACAAGGTGCCAAAGCAAATATGTTGAGTCACTTTGGAAGGAAGGTGAGTTCATGAGGAGCTGGTGGTGGCTCTACCTGTTAGAGGAGTCTGTGCCAAGAGCAGGGTCCACCTTGGGCAGACACAGAACAAAAGCTACGGATTTGCATTGAGGCTGATCCATGGGGGGAGAGGATGGAGATGATGAAGGGACGCCCTGTGGGGGCAGGGACCAGAGCTGATGGTCCTGCACGTCCCCCCGGAGCCACATCCTGGGGGCTGAAACTGGTGGGGAAGGTGTGGGGACCGCAACAGCACAAAATCTTTTGAGGAAGATGGTGCACACTGATACGCAGCAGACAGTAACACAAAAGCACCCAAAAGCAGAAAAAGGTGTGAGGGGGGAAAGTTCACCCACTCGCCTGAGCTGCTGATAATGTGGAGGGTGCTGCGAGCGTGGGGGAGCCGGGCGAGGGGACAAAGCCCCCGGCAGCCCTGTCCCCTGAGACTGTTCATGGGGTAGTTGAACCCCTTCCCCAGAAAGGGTCTGGTGGAGGAGCTCCCCATCCCCTACAGCACTGGCTTCTGGTGGATGCTCCAGCAGATGAAGCAGGATCTGCCGGGGAGAGGAGGGGAAACAAGAAGGGGACTCGTTCCCCTTGTCCCTTCACCACAGACCATTTCTCGTGTGTCGGTGCAAAAGCAGAACCCACTTGGTTTTACCCAGTCTCCGCACATCGTGCGTGTGCGCAGCCCTCAGGAGGCACCGGGGAGCCCCGAGGCACCACTCTCCTGGGCTGCTGCAGGCACCAGGAGGAGGAGGAGGAGGAGGAGGAGGAGGGTCTACTGAATGTCAGTGACACCCGGACGCGTCATGAGCTTCTCGCTGAGGGGTAGGAAGTATAAAAGAGTGAGTTTCCCAAAGAGGGTCTCTGGAGGGAGCCGCGGCGCGTTGGGGCTGCGCTGGGACGTAGGATGCTCTGGGCAACCCTGTGACTTCATCCCAGCTTGAGAGGAGACCATGGATGGTGGTGAGTACCTGCTCCACAGCCTCGGCTGTGCCTTCAGCTTTACTAATAATAGCCAAATTCACACCCCGTGACACAGAGATGAAGCACTCTTAACAGAGTGCTTAATCCTCTTAATGGAGGATTTCAACAATATGAAAGGTTTTCATATTCCTCATAATTACTATTAAAAAAAAAAAAAGAAAGCAATGTTTAAAAACTTCAAATCAATTGCTGCAGAAACACACACCAAAAATAGGCTTGGAGGGGACTTCAAGGGGCTACTCTGTCCCAAAGTGAATGAGTTCTTCTCAGATAATCCATACTTTTTCTTCCATGTTCTTAAAAAAACCCCACAAAAATAGAGTGAGGCAGTGCTATCTCCTTGGCAATATTTTAACTCAGTGAATAAATCAAAGAATTAGGAGCAAACATCAGGGGTTATTGTTGGCTAAGTCTGTCCAGTCTTATGCAAATTGTTTCTATTAATGAGCCTCTTTCCTGCAGTAACAAAACTGCTGCAAAAGCCATAGGTTTGTGTTTGCTCTGAGCTGGAACAGCCCTGAGCGCGTGCCCGTGTCTGTTTTCCCATGGACCACCCCATCACAAAGCCTCTTCTCTGGCACACGACAGCCCAGGAGGCACAGGACAGTCTGTTTCTGCTTCTTGCTCAAAGTTCCAGGCTTTCTTTCTCCATCTATTACTGCTCTGTTGGTGCTCCACAGGCACCAGCTTCCAGGAGCTGGAATAAGTGGGAAGGGCTCCGTGGGCGGGAGATGCGGCAGAGAAGATGCAGGTTCTTCTTTCCTCTAAGACTGTGATTTATTCCTTTTTTTTTACTTGTTTTTATTTATTTTATTGCTCCAATATTTGCAAACTGATCCCAGCGTGGCTGAGGGAGAAATGCAATAGCTCGGGTGGGTAAGTTAGTTTATAACCAGGTTACCCAGACTGGGTTCCCCAGTCCCTCTGGGGCAGAGCACGGTCAGAGCTCCAATGCGGATGGTTAGAGGGATGGGGCAGTCACCACTGAGTTCATCCCAGTAGAGCCCCATTCCAGGTGAAATGAATTAAATCTCGTAGCAGGATGACACAGGAGGTGTCACTGCCTCATCTCTGGGATATTCCCAAACCAGAGCTTTAAATTACCCGGAGATCCCAGTACCCCGTTCCCTCCTGGTGCCTTAGACCGGAGCACGAGAACGGGGGAGTTCTGCCCTCTCCTTTTTCGAAGAAATGAAGATGCAAAAACTTAAAGCAACCCCCACAAAATCCCCCAGAGAGCAGTCTGGTACAGCTGGGAAAAGAACCGCTTCTTTTTGTATCTTCATCTACTGTTCCAGCCCCAAAACTTGTCCTCATTTTTTACCCCCCGAGCAGTCCTCATTTCCCAGGCAGGGATTTCTCCTCTTGCAGGGCCAGCAGTGATTTGGGGATTCACTCGGTGCCTTAGGAAACCCCTGAATTTTGGAATCATAGAATCATATGGGGTTGGAAGGGACCTCTGGAGATATCTAGTCCAACCCCCAATCCTGCACCCAAGGCACCACAACCCAGTGGGACCCATTCACCATCGCTCCCCGCTGTCAAACTCCTGGACCCCCCAGCACCAAGCAGGCACTTTGCAGTTTCTTGCTTGAGGGGGTTCAGTACCTGGGGGCACAGCTCTTACTCTGGCTTTAGCAAACTGGTAAAGGTCAATGATGACAAGAAAAAAACAGAATTAGTGAGAACCTGCCAAGAAGAGTATGACCGTTCTCCTGCTTTGGGTTTTTTTGTTCTACTGTTGTATTTCAGAGGAATCTGCCAAAAGAACTCTTTCACAGCACTGAAAGCAGCACAACATTATCACTTTTTGAAGTAGTGAGACAGGAAACCTGATTGGGTCGCTTAAGAATGAAATTTTTTTTTTCTTAACTTATCTCATCTTTTGATTCACAATTTCCTAAAAGCGGTGGAGGCAAATAATAATTAACTTTCTTCTGTACCAGATCTATAAGCACACAAAATACCAGTATGACTTAGTTTCACTGGATTTGCTCACTCCTGAAATGATGGTCTCTTTCCTCTGCCAGTTGAGAGAAGCAGAGGGGAAGGGGGGGGAGAACAAGCACTGAGCTCTTAACTGCCAACAGTCATTGTATCATTTAAGTATGATTAATTTTTCTCAGAAATAGCCGGTTCTTTCCCCAAAAGCCTACTATACTGATGTTGAAGAGGCACCAGAAACCAGTTTAAAGACGGAGAGAGTACGTTACTCGCTGCCTAGATGTACTATGGGGCTGGGGAGTGAAACTTCTGCTCTGCAGTTCTGGCCACCAGAACATCCTTTCCCCACGAGTTTTTAGCCAGAGCTGCTCCGCTCGGTTTCACCAATACTTCTCACTTTTCACTGGGTACATCCCTCAGCACCGGAGCTGGAGCTCAGTGGGGTGAATCCCACCCTCGTGCTTACTCTGGGGAGAAAGCTTCAAAACTGGCGGGCTGCTGCCCCTTTTCCCCCTGCCCTCACCAGCAGAGAAACCCCTTCCCTTTTCCATTTGCATGGAGCGATTTTCCTTTCCTCTTTTCCCCAGGTCCCACAGGACAGGAGGGCACTTTTGGGAGCTGCAGCAAAGGCTGCAGCACCAGCCGAGGGGTACAGGGTGACACAGGGCTTTATAATGTATTTTGACTCATCTGTAATGGGTTTCTGTTGTCTTTTTATAAATGAGGTTTCCAGTTCAACTGCTTGCGGGGACTTTTGAGAGGGTTTTTTTTTTTTCTTAATATTTTGAGGAACAAAACTTTAGGAAAATACCCGCAGCAGAGAACTGCGAGGGGAGGGGAAAAAAAAAAAAAAAAAAAAGACAAAGAAAAAGTAAAGTGAGGTCCCTCAAACTGCCCATTAAACTCCAGAGCGTGTCTCATTTCCTCTCGGCAACTCCTTTGCTTCTGCTCCCTCCCCCCACACTGTCCTGGACCCCCCACCCCCCCAGAGTGAGAGAAGTGAGTTTTGGCCGGTCTGCCCGAAACTGGTGACGCAGGGACTGGCTCCACAAACTGGTGTGGGAAGACCACGAGGCTGCAGTGCTGCACTGGTCCTGCCCCAGCAAATGCGTAAGCTGAGGGCTGGGGGGGGGGGACAGGGACGACAAAAATAGGGGAGAAACAAACAGCACAAGCTTTTTTTTTAAATCAAAAAAAATTTGACATTTAAGACACGTGAAACAGCAACTGAGAGGGGAAAGAAAAAAAAGTGTGAAATCTTCAAAGGAATGATTCTTTGCTGAACTGTTGCAGGATCCGTGGTTGAGTCACTCACCAGTCCCGCTTCGCTGGGCGCTTCACCCAGAATTAAGAAAAAAATAAGAACAGCAACTCACCAGGGCTGTGCTCTCATGACATTTCGGATTAAACAGGGGCTGGGCTGGAACTGGGGCTTGAAGGGGAGATGCAGAAGGAGCAGGGGAAGATGTCCCCAAGCCTGGGGACAAGTGCCCGGTGCTGCAGCCTGGCGCTAGGCGGCACAGTGTCCTTGGCAAGAGAAACTGCCAACCAGGCAGGGCTGGGGGCAAGGCTCTGATGGAGCCTTGGGGTCCTCCCTCTCCTCTGCGGGCTGAGGGGCTCCTCTCCCCTGCCCAAGTGGCCGAGATGGGCCAGCAGAGGGAATTATTGTCCACCAACAGGTACAGGGAGATGTAAGCATCAGCTCCAGGAGTCCCCTGGAAAGCAGGCTGTGAAGAAGGTGGCACAGAAGACTAAAGACTCCAATGGCTCAGGGACCTTGTGCCCGCGTCCAAGGCGGTGGGGGGGTGGTGGGGTGGGAGGTAGTTACAATCTAGACTTGCTTAAATTTACCATGTTTATGTGGCTTTCAGTGTATTTCCTCTGCGTAATACGCAAAAGTTACATCAGCCGCTCGGCGGGAGAGATGGCTACAAACCTCTTACTGCAGCCTGGGACGGGTCAGGGTGAAAGCCAGGGGCACAGAAAGCACAGACAGAAGCCTTTAGCCCAGCCTCCCCCCCGGTACCCCACAAGCCCGACCATGGCACACTCCCTTCCTGAGTGTACCCAGCACTAACGATGCACCATCACGCTTTTCTGATTCCCCCGGGAGGATTCAGAGAGGGGTGTATGGACACAACCCAGCACCCGGCTGCAGGAGCACCAAAGATGAAAAGAAGAGGAGGAAGATGAGGCAGAAACTTCTATGAAACACAGCGGGAAGCTCAAACACAGGCTCAGCTGCAGGAGCACCAAAGATTAAAATAAGAGGGGGAAGATGAGGCAGAAACTTCTATGAAACACAGCGGGAAGCTCAAACACAGGCTCTGAAGAGGAGAAATACAAAGTTTTTTCACACGTGGCTAAGGGTCTCTCACCCACATATCGCTGCTCGCAGACAAACAAGCATCTCCAATCACAGATACCAAAGTCACTGTTCCTGTTATTAACGATGCTACTGCATGTGACAAACTGGGCAGACTGGCACAACGGCTGGTCACCTGAAGCAGTAGAAGTTCATCATCCCAGTGCAGAGCAACACCCAACAAGGAGACTGGCCGAGCAGGGGAGGGCACAAAGGGGGTCTCAAAGGAAGGGACCAGAGCAGGGTAGAACAGACTGCGAAGCACGGGGCGGGCAAAGGAATCAGCCAAGTTTAGGACCAAACAGGCCAGGAGGAGAAAGCCACACTCCCCAGAAGAAACATCTCCCACCTCTGCCCCAGCCTTGCTCAGGGACCCTGGGGCAGACAATGGGCAGGGAATGGAGGGGCAGCATGGGGAATGAGCCAGTGCCCGGGGTGACAGCCCGGGATGAGCAGCGTGATGCTCGGTCTCCCTCAGGGAAGGACAAATCTCCTGCTCACAGCAGAGCAGGCAGAGGTCAGGGCTCTCTCACCCTTGCCAGATCACCTTCTCTGGCTTGGGCAACTGTCAGTTACGGCTGCCTGAGGTAGATGCCAGCATGTACTTTAAATAGAGCACGGAGAAAGCTTTCACTGACCTCCGTGCCTCTGCTAACCACAGCAGGAAGAGCTGTTCATCCGAGATCGCTCTCGCCATTATCACATCTGGCTCTGAATTTCATTTTTCCTCCCAGCTGTCAGCATCCTGTATCTCCCCATCCAAAGGCAGCAGAAGCCAACCCTGACATTTAGAAGACAAGCAATAAATTTCAGGCAGCTTCAGTCACATACATCCTGCAGGGAGCAGAGCTTTCCTGTCCTGCAGCCCCGGCACCGCGCTGTCAGGGAACAGCTGGCCCAAATTTATTGCACTTACAGGTGCAGGTTTTTACACAGGCAGCGTACACTACACCCTCCCAGCTCAGAGCCCAGCACAGGAGATGGGATGCTGATTGCCTGTAGGAAAAAAAATAATGTATAAAATACAAATCGTTACACTGTGCACGAGTCAACTGTGCTTAGCCATCAGCCTTTCCTGATGAAACCGGGGGGAGCCGACTCCTGAGACTTATTCCGTGCTCTGACAGTAACTTATTTTATTAGCACCTTCATCAGGTTTTACTTTACCCAACTGCAGGAAGCTCTGGGGTGAGAATGCCATGGACAACCACGCTATCGCTGCGTTCTCACAGGGAGCATTGTGTGGAAACCGCTAACACTAACACTGTCTCCTTCTTCCACAGGCAAGCGGTTACAGGTCACCCTTGTTTTCAGCCTCCCTCTAATTTTTCAGGTAAGATGTTAAAAACAGCCCTGCTGAAATCCAGCTGCATTTGTGTTGTGGGTAAAGAGAGACCTCGAGAACCCTGACAGGCAGAAAGCAGCCACCCACGGCCCGCAGAGAAATGGGGGGACACTGACAGGGTGGGCGTGAGACAGAGCGGGGCTGGGAGCCAGGGGAAAAACAAACAACAGGAACAAACACAGAGAGAGAACAGAAACAATAGATACACTGTGCTTTTAAGATGCCCTGGGCTGTTAGAGCCACTCCAGCATCAAAATGAGCATTTTGAGGAAAGATGAGAGCACCCTACGCCGAGTGCTCATGAAGACCCAGCTCTTTGGAAAGAGCCCGGTCAAAGAGCTGAGCTTTAAGTGGGGTTGGTGTGGGAGAGCTGACGGGGCCAAGGAGGAAGAGCTCAGCATCTTCCTCTGCCTGTTCCTGCTCAGAGCGAGTCTGAGGTGGGAAGGAGACCCCAGAGCACCGAGCTGTGCCACGACCTGCCCGCATTCCCACAGCCACCAGAGCAGCCTCTGCCACCACCATGGCCCCAGCTCCGGCTCTCCGAGAGGCTCGGCGGCGCGGGGAGAGGTTTGCAGCCCACTTCTTTTCCCTTTCACGTCTGGCGGCGTGTCTCCAGAGAGCAGGCAGGATGTGGTGAAAGCCCAGCCTGCCCGAGATGGAGAGCGCGCGAAGATACTCGCCGATAACAGGCCCAGGTATCCAGGGGAAACCTTTCATCTCTGAGCAACGGAGAGAAGGTGCTGGAGACTAATGAGGCACAGAAAAGCAGGGCACAGATAACCACAAGCTCACTCTGCCCTGAAGGTTATGGCAGCGTAGGAAGATGAAAAGAGAATAATCAGAACTTAAATCAGGGGCAGGGGCCTGAATGAGATGCCGGCGGCGTGTCCGCGCCGGCACGGTAACAGTTTCCTGCTTCACGGGCTGCGTTTCCTCCCCATCCCATTGACACCTCAATTAACCCAGCAGAGAAACAGCCCAAGGGGGCTCTGGCTTTGTCTCCCCTTCCCCTGGCCGGGGCTGGGGTGGCAGCAGGACCAGGGAGCCCAGGGAGACCCTCGTGCTCACCATGCTGGGCTGCTGCCCCACACTGCACCCCCTTCAGCGCTGCCACACGTGGGAAGGGGACACGAGTGACAGGGGTTATCTCGGATGGGAGAAGGGAGGGAATACTGAGGTTAGAAAATGCCTAACGAGTCAAGTTTCAGTCAAGCAGAAATGCCATCCCCGCCGAGAGAGGGAGAAGGCTGAAGGACGTACTGCTTCTCACATTTTCCCCGACAGCTGAGGGCGTACACACAGCTGTACGTGGGGCCTGAAACCTCCTGGAAAGCAGCCACACGCTTGATCGCTCGCAGGTGTTACTTTGGCCGAGCACGAAACATTTCTTGTGGAATTCCCACTCTGAGCCCCCAAAAATCCCCAAACCCCACATACTTATGGGAAACGTTTTCAGCCACGAGACCTCAGCAGCTCTGTGATGTTCGTGTGAGCCAAGGCTTGGGAACTCCCTGGAACTTCTCTGTGGCCGGGGACTCCTTCCAGACCCAGCCACAAAGGGGCACAGAACCTCTCCCCAATACACTCTTCTCTTCTTCCCTCTTCTAGTTCTGCACCGGGAACAACGTCACCGATTACTATGACTCCAACAGCACCATCGACTACAACCTGTTCGAGACCCTGTGCGAGAAGGAGGAAGTCCGTAACTTCCGTGCTGCCTTCCTCCCTGCCATGTACTCCCTCATCTGCTTCACGGGGCTGCTGGGCAACGGGCTGGTGATGCTCACCTACATCTACTTCAAGAGGCTGAAGACCATGACGGACATCTATTTGCTGAACCTGGCTCTGGCAGACATCCTCTTCCTGCTGACCCTCCCCTTCTGGGCCACAAGCGCAGCCATGCACTGGCTTTTTGGGGAGCCTGCCTGCAAAGCTGTCTACTGCATCTGCAAAATGAGCTTCTTCAGCGGGATGCTGCTCCTCCTGTCCATCAGCATCGACAGGTACTTTGCCATCGTTCAGGCTGCCTCAGCCCACCGCTTCCGTCCCCGGATGATATTCATTAGCAAGGTCACATGCGTCCTCATTTGGGTCCTGGCCTTCATCCTCTCCATCCCCGAGCTGGTTCACAGCGGTGTCAATAACTCAGGGGACCATCCCCGTTGTTCAATCATCGCTAACGACTTGCAGACCTTCAACACCGGCATCAAAGTGTCCCAAATGGTTTTTGGCTTCTTATTTCCTCTACTGGTCATGTCTGTCTGCTACCTCATCATCATCAAAACATTACTCCAGGCCCGCAACTTTGAGAAGAATAAAGCCATCAAGGTCATCATCGCCGTGGTAATTGTCTTCGTTGTCTTTCAGCTGCCCTACAACAGCGTCATGTTGGCCAAGACCATCTCAGCCTTCAACCACACCAGCTCCTGTGAGGAGAGCAAGAAGCTTGACGTGGCAGATGATGTGACCTACACCCTGGCCTGCTTCCGATGCTGCCTCAATCCTTTCCTCTACGCCTTCATCGGCGTCAAATTCCGCAACGACCTCTTCAAGCTCCTGAAGGAGCTGGGCTGCCTGAGCCAGGAGCGCCTCTGGCAGTTGTCCACCTGCCGCGAGAGCAAGAGGTTCTCCTTCGCCATGGAGACTGAGACCACCACCACCTTCTCCCCATGAGCCCAGCTCCAGGCAGGCTTTGACCAAGCTGGAGTGGTTTTGTACACTTTCTCTCTTCTGAACTGCTGGCAGAGTGAGACCTGCCACCACTATAGGGAAGGAGCTGTAAGAGACAAAAATAAGAGCCTTCCCGTATTTCAGGCAAGGAGCACTGCTAACCAATTCTCCCATGGATGGAGAAACTTCCATAAAGCTGTGACTAAAGCAAAGCAAGGGAGAAGGAGACTGGTGAGTCTAGAATTTATCATGTTCATTTCACCTTTATTTTAGTCTTTCCTAGTCAAAATGAGAAACGCTCAAAATTGAACGTTTTCCCTAAAAGCAACAAATACTGAACTTCCAAGAGCATCGTCCTTGCTTTGAATGTTGCTTTCAACCAGATGACCTACTGCTCTTCTACACCTGCAGTAACAATGCCCCTTGCACTGGTTCAGTCTTCAGGACAGAAGAGCCCCAGCAGCCTCAAGCTTCATCTAAAACACAACATAAGCTGTGAACTATCCTGGCACACAACTCTCTGCTCTGCCTTCCCCCACAAAGCGAGACATTTCCATAACTAATACTAACTCTATACATATAAATAATTTCAAAAACTTTGTAAATTATGGTGGCAACTCATACGTTTGTCAGGAAAAGTACATATTCCACTTCATTTCTGCCTGTATCTGGTGTTTCACCTATAAAGAAGGTGCATCCTAAGGAGCACAGGTTGTTCCATCCCAACGTTGCCTTGAATTCTTTAGAAATGCTGCTGCACTCCAGAAAGAAAGTCTCCTTCAGCTTCTGAGAAGGCACCCGCCTGCAGGAGGCTGATGCAGGGGTGGCTCCCATGGTTTAGAGTCAAACTTCTTGCACAAAGACAAATGAGTTCCAAAACCCCAATGTCTTTCCAATCACCCAGCCTGCAAACTTGGACTAAGAAACAGGCACTTCAGCACCAATCCAGGTGCTTAAAATACATTTCTACCACCCAGCCATCCAGCCTGTCCCAACATCACCCTTACTCCCACGTGCAAAGGGACTCTTTACTCGCTTGATATAAAGCACGTGTGCCAGAATCCTCAGGATTTTAAAGATTCAAGCCCAGGGCAAATCCATTTCTTACGACGAGACACTGCAATTCAGGATAGAGCCGTGCCCACGGTCCAACCACTGCCAGCATCTGGAGCTTCCTTGTTCCTGGCTTTATTGGCCGCTGCGGACACGGGCTGCTGACTTTCACACACGTGTGGGGGCCCTCTGCGCAACTGCTTGCTGACCTCAAGAGATAAAACACCCATGTGGGTTTTCTTCTCCCTTCCCAACCAGCGTGCCTTTCTAGAAGGCCTTCAGCAGCTGGCTTTCAAGTCAGATACTTATTTCACTTATAAGCTATTGAAAATGTGGTTTGCGTTCATACTGTCAGTGCTAATAAAGATGCCGTTCACTGTGGTTTGATGTGAATGCACAGGACAGTCACGTGTCGAAGATACTGCCAGGGTCACGTACTTGAAAGGAATGTGACAGCTGAACACAGATTATTGTCATGTAAACTAAGACCTTGAAAAGCAGCCCAGACTGTAGTGCCAGTCGGTGCATTTACCAGAAGAGCAAAGATTCCTACCGACAGATGAATCCCCTGGGAAGTGCTGTCACTGACATCTGAGTGTCAGCTGGGGAGGAGCTGCTGCAACTGTTTGTGCATCTGTTATTGACCAGGGTGCTCCCTGCTCTCACCCCTGAAGTGCAGAGCCCTCTCCAGAGACCAGCACCAGCAGAGAAAGGTCTTGGCCAGGAAGCGCTCTGGGTGCTGGGCAGGAGCAGGATAACTCAGCGGGGACATGGCACCTCACCCTCCAGAGAGCACCTCGGTGGAGACTGTCAGGCATGTTCCCAGGAGCACACAGAGCAAAACATGCTTCCTAAAAAGATATTTATACTTTTTTTCCAGTCCCACACATGGATCCATTAGAGTGATACAGGGAACTCTCCGGATCATAGGTCGAAAAACATTGCTTTAGAGACGCGAGAATTAAAATCAACCTTCCGAGGGAAGAATTCAATGAGCTGGTTTTGAGACCCTGTTCCCAGCAATATAGCTGCCTGCCATCACAATTAAATACATTCTTCTTCACAAGGCATTTGGCTCTGGGCTATGGGATTTTGCCAAGAGCTGGGATTCAGGAAGAAAGCTCATTCTGCTCCACGTGACCCCTCTGTGCAGAAGGACAATCCCACCCAGCTGTTTCACACATTTTCTTTCATAATGCCCATGTAATGTGTACAGAAGTGCTGCTTCTCTGTCACTGGAAATGGGAGGTTACAACTGACACCAAAGAGTCACTTGTTCTTGGTTTGTCCCTATTGTCCTTCCTCAGGCAAAACACTTGGGGAACAGGAACTCTGCCAGAGCAAGGAGTGCCCACACCACAGGGTCCTTCTAGTTTCCTTCAACAGTAACAATATATTCTTAATGTCTGTTCATCTACGTAAAGCTGCTTTACACAGAAAAGAGTTAAATACATACATGAATGTACCCTGAAAATACACTGCTTTAACTCATTCTCTTTATGCAAAATACATTCACCTAACTTATTCTAGAAGAATTGCTTCACTGACACATGTGGTTGTCCTTGTCTCCTGGGTGATAAAAGCCATGCCGCTTCTACAAACTGGGAAGTCCTCAGGTCCCTATTCACTAGACCTATTGTAAATAGGAAAACGTGCAGCTGCTTCTACACAAATGAGATACTAAAAGCATCACCTGGGACAGCTGCATCTGGTACCTCCTCAACGAGACAGCGGTGACTTCAGAGTGCACAGTTTCTTTATTTTCTTTTAATTTAATGGGCAGAACGAATTTGCCACTTATTCAGATGAATCATGTCAACATTGGCCTAAGATCTTAAGTTGAGGTTCCCACTGAAGTCTGAAAACTGACTGTATTTTGCTATTTGTGGAAAATAAATTATAACAATTTTAAAAAATACCTTTACTTTTCCATTATCTTTCCTCCACAGGGTGTATCATGACAGTTCGTATCATACCCTTCTGGTCCCATCAAGAGCTGTTTGTCCTCAGCCTGGTTTCATGTCAGTACTGCCCTGCAGGAACAAAGAGCCAGTAAAATAAACTATTTAGAAAAAAAGTTGGTTTACTTCAACTATTAACCCAACTGCCTTAACAGCTGGATATACCCAATGGCTACTTATCAATGTTTATGTGAAAACTTTTCTACTGTAACATTTTATTGTTCGCTTTTAAATTAACACAAGTCATTCATGCAATCCTATATTAGTGTACAATTGCTCACAGGGAGAGGCAGTGGCTCTGGTGGCCGGGACTCCTCCAGAGAAGGTAAGAGCAGGCCCAGCCATGGTGGCTGGGACGAGCCATCCCTTGCTGGGACGAGCCATCCAGTAAGAGCAGGCCCAGCCATGGTGGTTGGGATGAGCCATCCCTAGCTGGGACGAGCCATCCCTTGCTGGGACGAGCCACCCAGTCCAGCCCCGCAGCCCCAGCTGGCCAACGTGGCACGATTACTTTTAAATGAACACAAGTCATTCATGTAATCCTATATTAGTGTACAATTGCTCGCAGGGAGAGGTTTGACTCTGGTGGCTGGGACTCCTCCAGAGAAGGTAAGAGCAGGCCCAGCCATGGTGGTTGGGATGAGCCATCCCTAGCTGGGACGAGCCATCCCTTGCTGGGACGAGCCACCCAGTCCAGCCCCACAGCCCCAACTGGCCAACGTGGCACGATTAACGAGCACAGCCCAGTCCAGCCCCGCAGCCCCAGCTGGCCAACGTGGCACGATTAACGAGCACAGGATGGTTTTTCCTGACCTCCCCAGTCAGGTTTTACCTCAAGACACATGAGGACGAGCAATATCCTTTAGAAGAAGCACCCTGTAATTGCAACCATGGAACCAAAAAAGGAGGGCGCCTCAAAGAAAACCAGAAGTAGCAAAGCCTCACATTTGAGCGCCAAAACAAAGGACCGTTTCTGCTTTCACTCAATAATGCACGTCTGTCATGGTTTCTCCCTAGAGAGAAAGTACTAGACTAGTTTCAGCATCCGGCCCAGAGGTTCAAGCAGCAATAAGGAGCATCTCGAGACCACGGCACCACAGTACAACTCTAGACAACAACCGTCTAAACCCAAGGATCCTTAAATAAACATCAAGTCTCACTCACCACAACTAGATCAGAAGTCTCGGCTGCCCCGAGTCCAGGGAGCTCGTCTGTGCAAGAGCCTCAGCCAGAGGGACAGGAGCTCTGAGCTACAGCACACAAACATGGAACAGAGCTGGGGATTTGCAGAATTCCCTGTCCTTCTCAGAGGTGGCTGCAAACCAAACCGTTAAACAGGAAAGTTCCTGAATTTTAAGAAGCCAGACTCTAACTTACAACCCTGATTCAAACCAGTAAAAACTCAGCCCACCAAACAA
Source organism: Calidris pugnax (assembly GCF_001431845.1). Taxonomy (NCBI): domain Eukaryota; kingdom Metazoa; phylum Chordata; class Aves; order Charadriiformes; family Scolopacidae; genus Calidris; species Calidris pugnax. The sequence continues at coordinate 1,228,431 of NW_015091149.1, forward strand.
CGATGCAAGGTCACACCTTAGGCCATAAATATCCCAGCCAAACCACACAGAACGTACCACAGAAAACAGGTACGTTTCTAGGACAGATTTAACCCATTTTAGTACCTTTCACCAACAACACAGGGAAAGAAGTTTCCTGTTCACTGAGGAGCTAGGACTAAGGCCCTAAGTCAATTAAAAAAACCTGGCTCTCGTTACAGAAAGGATCTGCAATAAGCTACATCAAAAGCAGGGGGATACCCACCACCTGGTCACAGTCCTGTGGGCTCCAGGTGGCCCCTCCAGCCCCTTCTCCAAGTCCCCACAGGAAACCTCTCTGTGGCTCAGAAGCCCTGGACTCCTCATGGCCCCAAATTGCTGCTCATCCTCCTCCTTCCCCACCTGCTCTTCATGCACAGGAGCTCATGTGTATTTTTAAGCTACGGTTTAAAAGCCCTCGGTGCCAAACGGATCTGGGCTGGGTGGGAGGTAAACTGGAATCAGGGGAGTTAAACTGGAATCACTAAATGCAGTTGCTCCCATCCATCCCAGAGCAGGCACTAGTGTGTCCCCTCCCTTCTCCTGCTGTCCCAGGCACCGCATCCCATCACTTGCTGGTGAATGAACTGATTAATGCGTCGGTGAAGGGGAAGCTGCTCCAGGCAGGGCTGTGGTTTCTGAAGGGCCACCTGGGCAGCTGCGGGAGGGAAGTCCTTGTCACCCTAAGAAAGAATGAGCTGGCGTTGAGTGAGGCAAACAAACCCTAAAAATAATGCACGTGGGTGATGAGGAAGGGTGGTGGCATGCTGCAGCCATCAGAATAGCTGAGAGAGGGTGATGGTTTCCTCTCCCCACATCATCTTTTACGTGGAAAAATAACCCAAAGTCCTGTTCTGGGGGTGGAGGTGTCAGATCTCAGGGGAGAACTTCTTGCAGGGGTCAAAGATCTTCCTCCCCAGCTTGCCAGCAGAGCTGCCTTGCCCGGGGGCCACTTTGCCCAGAGGCACCAGTGGTGGGTTCCTGCTCCACACTGGGGGATTTCTCCCCTTCCTACCTGTGAGATGGATCTGGGGAAACCTAACTCAGCTGAGACCCCAGTCACCCCTTGTTTGTACCATCACAAGCAGCTCCGTGACCTCAAAGTGAGTAGATCAGACTGAAAAGCAGAGACTTTTGATGGATTAGAAAGTGGCAGGACCAGCTCAGAGCCATCCTGTTGGCACAAACGATGGGATAAGAACACGGAGGTGGAATATGAGGGAAAATAACTCGATAAACACACAGCACCATACTGCGTTTAGTGGGAGCAGCAGAACCCACTGCTGGACCCTTCTTACAGCCCCCAGCACGGGGGGAGCGTGCTGTGGGGGACAGGAAAAGAGAAGAGAATGAACAACCAACCCTCTGAGCTTCAGATGTGGCTGACCATAAAAACAGAAGATACACAAAGGGACAGGATCTTAGCAGGGTTTTGCTGAGTTCTTCTTAGACTTAAGTTCCCAAAAGGGGCAGTTTATTCCTCGTATACAAATAGCTCAACACGCAGTACAACAGGGTTAGAAGGAGAAAGATGGAAGAAGATGAAAAACAAGAAGATGGCTGGCTAGAGAAAAAAAGATCACCTAGCTATATTCACTCTCTGTAGCCCTTTTCCTGCCCCAATGCCCCTTTGTGCTGGCAAAAGCCTCTGGACACTTGAATATGAGGAAGAACTTCTTCACGGTGAGGGTGGCAGAGCCCTGGAACAGGCTGCCCAGGGAGGGTGTGGAGTCCCCTTCCTTGGAGATTTTCAAGACCCGCCTGGATGCTCCTGAGTAACATGCTCTGACAAGCTCTGGGTGGTCCTGCTTTGGCAGGGGAGTTGGACTAGATGATCTCTATGGTCCCTTCCAACTATAAAAATTCAGTGACACATGGCCAAGGCTTCAGTGTGTGCACATTCCAGCAGTGGCACTGTAGGGGAATGGAAGCTCAGTCTGATCCAATGTTTAAAACTTAGGACAAGACTTAGAAAAGATGGGTCCTACCCCTGGCTCTGCCCCTCAGTGCCCCCAGTCAGTCCTGAGCTGCTTCCCCCAGCACTGAAACAGAGATAAAACATCACTCGGCAAAAGCAGCGAGAGGAGCCCTCGCTCTGCTCCAGTCCCTCGTACAGATCCTTCCCACCCTCCCACTGAAACAAAAAAGAGACTTCACTTGTTCAGCTTTTGCAGAAATTGCCTGTTTCGGACCTCGGGCACAGCCTGACCTACCCCCAAACTGCACCAAAAGGTGTTTTGTCCCTCAGTAAGAGCCCAGCCCTTCGCAGAGCTCAGAGCATTACCCAAGCGGGGAATCAAATCTTCTTGATACTCAGCAAACACCTGTCGCTGCCACAGCTTGTGACAAAAATCTTATTCAGGTTTTAACAAGTACAGAGCTTTCCGTTCACCTTCCCCACACGCATGGCAGACGTGGGGCCAATCTGAGAGTGATCTCACATATCTGTCATTGCTGAACCCATGCAAATCCTCAGCTTGCAGGAACCGAAACTCTAACTTCCCTTCCTGCTGCTTTGGTTTTTTTTTTAATTCAATTGTCTAAAATAAGATAACAAGCAGATATTTTACTTTCCTTTCTTTGCTGGCGAATACTGTTGCACAAAGCCCTAATTCTTGAGTGATTATGTGCTTTATTGGGAAATTTCTGTGACTGAAGGTCAATTCTAACATCCAGAATCATCCAGCAGGAGAGGAAAAGGCCAAATAATTTCCAGTGCCATGAACAGTCCAAAAGGTCTTCCAGGACTTGGAGTCTGCGCATCCCACTGTCCCAAAATCAGCATCTCCCATCGATTCTAGTTCTTTCTTCTTTAATTAGGAGCATGGTCTAAGATCCACGGAAAGCAGCAGGAGCTTCCATGGAAAGCCTCTGCATTACCTTGGGAGTTGGTATGAATTGCTGATGCTACGGCCCATGGAGAGGAGACACACATGCCAATCCACCCCAACATCAAGAAACCTGTACATCTGGAAAACACAGGGAAGGGAAACCACTTAGTGTGTGTTCCCCAGGGTGCTGAGAGCTCTCCTGGCTTTGCAACAGGAGCAGATGGATTTCATGTGTCTGTTGAGGGCTGAGGAACCCCACAACCACTGAAGCCCCCTGAAGTGACAGGATGGCGACAAACGCAGCTTCTTTTCAGTCCCCACCCATCCTCAAGGCTCCACAGCAGTGTAAAACTCAAACGCTGGGCTCCCCTGGGACCATGTCCTGGTTTCTACTTGTCTAACGACCAAACTGCAAGTGCCTGAACGCTGCCGAGAAGGAAAACGCTGCTCTGAAAACACTTTGAGCCAACCAGGTAGTAAAACATGAAATTTTCGCAAACAGAAGTGACTCAATGTTCCTTTTCCAAAGATTTCCCCCAAGCCCTCATCTCCAGGAGACACTAGAGCTCTCACATTTCACACACCCAACAAAGGCACCCTACTTCCCACCCAACCCTCTGAAAATGAAGGTGCTGAGTCGGTCACCCAAAAAACCTTTGTCTGACCGAGATATCCCTAGTGACTTCCTCAGATCCAGATCCCGCGGGCCTTCTTGTGGTCTAGAAATTTAGGCATTCTGGTTTACCAACTTTAATTAGGAGAAAAGTAAAGCAAATGTTGCCCTCTGCAGCAGGAGCACTCTGCCCCACTGCAGATGGTGGCCGGTGGGTGCCACGGCCTCCGCTCTCGCCGGTTTATTGGTGTTCAACCTCGCAGGTTTCTAGAGTATCCCCACCACTTTGCATCTTATTACCAGGGAATCACCCATCTGCACGCGAACGTTGCTGTGGAAGGAGGTGTGAACACACACTTGTGCCGGCGTTTGCATATGTCTCCCAGCAGAACTGGTTTCAGACTCTGGGGGCCATCACAGCAAAATTCAACACCACCCGAGCAAAACCTCACCACCGGAGCCGCACAAATAGAAGCTCATGTTTTCAGGGGAGAGTTGACTGATTCCCTTGGAGATAAACGTGTTTCTCCGTCTAACTTTTGCCCACACCAAGCAATGAGAAAGAATCTCTGCCCCCGTGCCAGGGCAGGGAGGGGGAGAAGGAAAAACAAGTCTCTCTCTGGATGACTAACGCAGCCAGCAGCGATTGCCACTCTGCAGCTCGGCCCCGCTCCTCAGCGGGGAGTTGCACAAGATGCCTTTGAAGAGGTTAACACCTTTGCAGTCGGTTGTTCTCTGCCGTGCTGGAGGGTCACAGGTAGCAACAAGGCTCCTGCTCCCACTCTTGAGCCCCAAACAGCACATAGAGAGCGAGAGCCGAACACCCCAGAGCTGGCACCCCAACAACCGTGGCTTCTCCCAGGTTTGGGGTGGGATTGCAGCAGAGCTGGCAGGTAACCAGATCCTGACAAGGCTCAGGAAAATGTCTTTTATTGCCAGCAGCTTCTGGCGGGCCTCCACACCCGTCTCCAAATGAGCAACCCTCACGTGCCAGCGCCGCCTGCTCAACCTCACAAACAGCCGAAAGGGGCACGGCCGGAGACACCGAGACTGTTTTGAAGCCCGTTGCAGACAACAAACAACAGAAAAGGGCTCCACGCCATCACAAGCAAGATCTGAAATGCTGCCCAGAGCCGGCCTCCTCAGCTGGGCACCCTGTCTGGGGCATCAGGAGAGCTGCAGCCCTCAGACGTGCTCCCACTACTGCTGCAAGGGCATGGAGACAATGAAGGACAATGGAGACAATGCCCATGAGAAGGCATGGAGACAGTGCACTAGCATGACACCAGTTCTGCAGAAGAGCTGCTGCTCTCTGGGGACTCTGGGCTCCCAGTACATGCCCACCCCCAGGGAGCACTCAGGGCACCCCATCCTGCTCTGCTCCAGCTCCCCCCGAGCAGAGGGCTCCCTCTGCTCTGACCCACAGCGTGCTGGCAGCATCTCTCAGGGGAGGTTCAGTCTTTCTCCCTGGGGATCACGGTCCCACCAGCCCCTCAGGAGCAGTCAAAACCCAGCCGGGTCTCAGAGGAATTGCAGATGAGGAACATCACACCTTCCCTCCAGCCACTCAAACCCTGCGTGGTGGGACAGGGGAGCCATGATGTGCCCAAGACACCTCCTGGTCCCAACAACAGGCTGTGGCTTACAGATTCCCTACAGCACTCCAGGAAGGAGGGAGGTATCTCCTTGCCAAGCAGCAACAGTGATCTTCAGCTTGGAAATTAATTCCCTTTATAATCAGCAATACAAAATGAGTCTTTCCTCACAAGGCATTTCCTCCTGCAGAGAAGTCTGTCGGCTGTGGCACGTGGACCGAAACACACTATAAAATGAAGCTTCAGTGACCAGAAACCAAGGTGAAAACACCTCCTTCTCCTTCCTGCAAGGGGAAGCTGTCTGAAGACACAAAATACAGATTGTATGCAAAGGCAGGTAACACAGGGCACTCTCACAACGCACTTGGCAGCCTCCCCAGGCCCCAGGTGACAACCTCTGCAAAGACACGACAGTCCAACAGGCTCCGAGTGACCCACGGTGAAACCAGAACAGTCCACGGCCAATGTCCCCTTTTGGCTGTGGTCACCACCCAGCACCTGTAACCAGCAGAGAGCGGAAGCAGAAAGGTGTGATTTCACAGGAGAGCAGGGACACAATTTCCTCCGTGTCCTTCCCTCCGAGCTCCTCTCCTCTTGCCTTCGGTCACCCAGGAGATGAAAAATGATGCTCCTCTTGGGCAAAGGCTCCCAGCCAAACCTCTGATCTCTGGTCACCACTGGGGTGAATCCGCAGGCGAAGAGGACCCACCACAGCCCTCTCGTTGAGAGATGCTGACACCATGTGGGAAAGGCTGAGAAACACTCCACTGCAGCCACTCCACCTGCGCCCACTGAGCAGGGACTGGGGAAAAACTCAGGGAAACTCATCCCTGAACCCAAGGCGTGGGTTCAAACAGCATTAGTTGAATCACTTTAGAGTTCTCTGTGGGCCATTGGGCTAAAAAGAAGTGTTATTTTAGTTTGGTTTAGTGTAAGTGTCCTGGAAGGGATTTTAAAACAGCTTTGATTCACTTTCTTTTTACCTCTGAGTCTGACTGGCCATGCCTTTCCCACGTGATTTCCATAATCCACTTTAAATGCTAAACTTCATATTGTTTCTCACATCTTCCCATAAAAATGACATCTTCCATGTACCACCTTCCTCTACCTTCATGCCCTAACTTCCTCCACAACTTTGAAAAACATAAATGGCCTCTTCTAGTCCCCTCCTTCCACTACCGACTCTGTGGGGAAGGGTGGCAGAGCTCAGCTGCACCCGCAGCCCCTTCCCCAGCATCAGAGCTGTGATTTGTTCACTTTTTTACAGTGAACTTTACAAACATGTGCTTTTCTCCAGGGGCCCTCATTGTGATTTCTAATCACTCCCCGATCTAACCTGTGAAGAGCTTGATTTCTGCTCTCACATGCAGCCCTGTGAAAAGTGGCTGCTTGAGCAAAACCACAGCTTCTACAAAACTTACAAGGAGCCGCATCCCTCAAGCCCCACGCTGCTCCCTGGTCACCACGAAAACAGGGGGCAGCCTTTGCCTCCAAGAGCTTGCAGATGAACCAAGAAAGAACCTTGACACTTCAGCCAGGGCCTCGCTTGATGACTCAGAACATAGTGGCTGCTAACGCAGGTGAGAACAAACCGAGCAGAGGTGTAAATGCTGCAGCTGGCAGAAGTTTGAACAGAAATTTCCAGAGCAGACGGTACCTGTGCAAACAGCCAGAGAGTTTCTGTTTCCCTAAAGCCCCACCACACGAACTGCTGGCCTTGTCTTGTGGAGCAGCTCCTATATTTGTCAGTAAAAGTGCACATGAAAACTTACAGAATTAGCCTATTTCTCACATAGTGGAGAAACAGGCTTGATTCAGCCACTTTTCAGAGGAGGCAGCCAAGCCCTTTACATGCTCTTCCCATGAAGCTCACACTCCTGGGCTCCTCCAAGATGCACGAGGTGTAATTTAACTTTGTATGCTGTTTTCTAACACAGGCTGGGGCAGTTGGTGCTCCCAACACATCCTTCAAAACTCCTGCACCCGACCCCTTCCCAGCGCTTACACCCAGATGAGGACCCACCAAACATCACCCTCCTCATCTCTGCAGGGGCCAAACCCCCCAGAGGGTGCATCACTGGGCTCTGAAACGCAACTGGCAGCAGAAGTTGCTGCCTCCATTTTGCCTTCACACGGGCTTATTGCAAACTGAAACCAGCCTGGCTCCATGTGGGTTGGCGCCGGTGATGCCTCTTTCCCCTGTTTGCATAGAAAAGAAGTCCTTTCTTTGTGGCTTTCTGCAGAAGTTAAATGAACAAAAACAACAAAGATTGCTCCACCTATGCAGATGGTTTTTACCTGAAAGGGATACAGCTCACAGCCCACACTCCACCCACCCAAACCTTAAAGAAATAAACATACAGTGACATAAAATCTGTTATCAAGGAACGTTTCCCCACACCCCCTTACAAAAACACTTCAATATTTTGTTCTCTGTGATGCTGCCAACTCGCTTCTCCCCCGCAAACCAGAATGTGTGCAACAGATAAGGGATCAGACATCCCTTTTGGGCCTTAACCATCTTTCACTAGACATTTTCCAAAGACCATTAAAAACTAGGATAGTTTTTAGAAGAGACAAGGAATTCCTGCTATTTTCTAAAAAATGCCCCCAAAGACCCCTCTCATTTCTGTAAAGGTAATCCCTACGTGGTTCATGATGCTGAAGGACTTGAGCTGAAGGACATCTCACCTCTCACCTGCCACACTCCCTATTGTCAGAGTCTCCTCTCCCCAGTGAAGTGCTCTCTGCTGCAGTGGTGCTTCTGGACAACGGGAATCCACCAGCTTTCCCTGCAAAGCTGGGAAGCATTTGAAAAAGCAGTGGTTCCAGGTTTGACAGGCTCAGGACAGCAAAGCCAAGCTGGACCAGGGCTTTTCTCAACCACCCCTGACCTGGCACTAGCTCTCCAGGCACTTTGGGGCTTTCCTAAGCTTTCCCACCCCAGGCTCTGCCTCCATCTTTGGGGTTCACCTTCCTGAGCAGAGCGCCTGGAACCAATTCCTCCCTGTCCCAATGATTCCTGATCTCTTCTCCCCCACAGGCTCTGAAGAAACAGCAGCTTCAGTGCCTCAGCACAAAGAGAAGCTCAGGATCTGGTTCCCTTCCCAGCTTGCCTCCACATTCCCTGCGTGATCCCGGACCAAACACTGAGGAACAGCAGGGCTCAATTCCCAAGCTATAAAACGGGGCCATTAGCACTTAATTTCTCTCATCCATTGTCTGCCGAGATTGTAAACTCAGTAGGAAAGACTACGTGTTTGTACAGACTCTAGCAGGAAAGAGCCTCCAGACATAAATGAAATATAAAATAATAAAAATAATTTAAAATCCCCAGCAGGCAGTTACAGAAGTAGCGGGATGGAAGAGAAACACATGCTGGTCTTTTACTGACAACACCCTCCAGGCAGTTCGGAGGCTGCTGAGCTCCGTGGTGTGAGGCTTCTCATTGCTTCCCCGGGAAGGGGTGGCAAACGTGCAGCCGGGGCCACCACGGCAAACACCACCGGGTGGGTCAGGGCCTCGGGAACGCCCCACCAGCCTCGTCCCCTCAGCTCATCCTCATGGTGGCACCAGGACTTGGGACATCAAAGAGGCCACACAACCATGGAACAACCCAGCTGGCCAGGAGAACCACAGCACGGTTTGGGTGGGAAGGGACCTTAGAGACCATCCAGTGCCACCCCCTGCTCTGGGCAGGGACACCTCCCACCAGCCCAGGTTGCTCCAAGCCCCCTCCAACCTTGGCCTTGAACCCCTCCAGGGATGAGGCCTCCTCAGCGTCTCCAGGTAACCTTGGTCGGCGTCACGTGCCCCACCTGCAGTCACGTGCCCCCCCACCTGCAGTCACGTGCCCCCCCCTCCCAGTTCACCACGCACCCAGCCACGCGCAACCACCTGCACGTGCCGCCCGCCCCGCCCCTCCCCGCACCTGCCGTCGCCGCGCGGCGCCCCCTAGCGGCCCCGGGAGGGATGCGCTGCCCGCCGGACCACGTGACCAGGCGCGACCACTCCCCCACACGCTGGGGGGGGGGCGAGGGGAAATGCCGCGGCATCTGCCCGCAGTCGGAGAGGGGCGAGGGGCAGCGCCACCCCCGCGGCTTGGGACGGCCCGGGGGGCTTTAACAGGCGGGCCCGGTGCTGTTGAGGGGAGATGGAGGAAAGGGTTTGGAGGTGGGGGATGAGCAGCCTCCGCCATGGCCTTGGCTTCTCATGGAGCTGGGGGGCTGCGCGGGCGTTCGGCGGGGCCTTTAGGGGTCACGGCGGCCCCTCCTGCTCAGGGTTGTCGGTGGCTGCTGCTGGCCCCTCTGTGCTTGTGGTAGTCCCCTTCCCTGCTGAGGGTGCGGGGCGTCTGGGGGGCCCTGGGGTGGCCCACATGGGAGATGGAACGATTTTAAACGGAAAGAGGGGAGATTGAGCTGATCTGGGGAAGAAATTTTTCGGTGTGAGGGTGGTGAGAGCCTGGCCCAAGCGTCTCCAGGCAACCTGGGCCGGCGTCACGTGCCCCACCTGCAGTCACGTGCCCCCCCACCTGCAGTCACGTGCCCCCCCCTCCCAGTTCACCACGCACCCAGCCACGCGCAACCACCTGCACGTGCCGCCCGCCCCGCCCCTCCCCGCACCTGCCGTCGCCGCGCGGCGCCCCCTAGCGGCCCCGGGAGGGATGCGCTGCCCGCCGGACCACGTGACCAGGCGCGACCACTCCCCCACACGCTGGGGGGGGGGCGAGGGGAAATGCCGCGGCATCTGCCCGCAGTCGGAGAGGGGCGAGGGGCAGCGCCACCCCCGCGGCTTGGGACGGCCCGGGGGGCTTTAACAGGCGGGCCCGGTGCTGTTGAGGGGAGATGGAGGAAAGGGTTTGGAGGTGGGGGATGAGCAGCCTCCGCCATGGCCTTGGCTTCTCATGGAGCTGGGGGGCTGCGCGGGCGTTCGGCGGGGCCTTTAGGGGTCACGGCGGCCCCTCCTGCTCAGGGTTGTCGGTGGCTGCTGCTGGCCCCTCTGTGCTTGTGGTAGTCCCCTTCCCTGCTGAGGGTGCGGGGCGTCTGGGGGGCCCTGGGGTGGCCCACATGGGAGATGGAACGATTTTAAACGGAAAGAGGGGAGATTGAGCTGATCTGGGGAAGAAATTTTTCGGTGTGAGGGTGGTGAGAGCCTGGCCCAGGTTTCCCAGAGAAGTTGTGGCTGCCCCAGCCCTGGAGGGGTTCAAGGCCAGGCTGGAGGGGGCTTGGAGTGATCTGGGCTGGTGGGAGGTGTCCCTGCTCAGGGCAGGGGTGGGACTGGAGGGGGAGGACTTTGAGGTTCCTTCCAACTCAAAGTGTTCTGTGAAAAATCTGGGACTGTTTAGTGTGAGGAAGAGGAGGCTGAGGGGAGACCTCATCGCTCTACAACTACGTGGAAGGACACTGTAGAGAGGTTGGTGCTGGTCTCTTCTCACAGGTAATTAGTGACAGAAC
>NW_015091149.1:1239018-1263923 GCF_001431845.1 Calidris pugnax
GGCTGCCCAGGGAGGTGGTGGAGTCCCCATCCCTGGCTGTGTTTAAGGGCCGTTTAGATGCAGTGCTGAGGGACATGGTGTAGGGGAGGACTTTGTAGAGTAGGGGAGATGGTTGGGCTCGATGATCCCAAGGGTCTCTTCCAACTTAGACGATTCTATGATTCCCATTGTACAGCTGGAACTGACGGAGGGCACTTCTACAGCGGTTTGTGTGGTGATGCAGGAAGGTCCTGCAGGAAGGAGGAGTGATGGAGCAGGTTGTTCCCTCACAGCCTTCTCCCCGCTGGGAAATACCGGGGAAGGAGGAGGGGGAGGCAGCATGAGAAAGCACCAGCATCTCTGCTCGCTTGGGGGAGGGGGGCAGCGTGAGAAAGCACCAGCATCTCTGCTCGCTTGGGGCGGGTTAGCAACAGGCTCATTAGCCGCGTGTTCATTACCCGTGTGTTCATTACCCGCATATGAACAGCAGGTGAGGAGCCGGTTCCCCGCTCTCCGTGAGCCGCTGCCGCTGGAGGGCAACAGGAGACCACGGCATTTCCCAGCCCTGGCCCCGGGACAGCACAAAGGGCAGATGAAATCAGTCCCTGGCCCAGAACCGCTCTGCTGGGGAGCTGGGGTGTGCTGGAGAGATCAAGCCCTAATTAGCCTTTTTTTGTGTTTTCTTCCCCAAAAAGTTTCTAAATCTTTCTCCGAGCTGTGTGTCGTGTTATTCTGGTTTAAGTGGAACAGCGTGGTGCCCTTCATTATTTTTTTAAAGGGTCTAAAAGCTCAATTTGATGCTTGAATGTCCTCCTGCCTCCGGAGCGGATGCTGTTACAACCTCCCCTCTCGCTGCTGCTGCGGGGAGTCAGATAATACCTGAGAAACCCAGAAACAACACATTCTTGGCAGCAGTCAATGTCTTCTCTTTTAAATGCAGACTTGCACCATATAAATCCTGGCTCCCTGTGCCCTCTCAGTGGCTGCTGGGGCAGCAGTTCCATTTCTGCACACCATGACCAGCGTGGTTGGAGAGCCCACCTGGGAAGGAAGGTGGGAAAGCCACGCTTTAGCTTCCTCTGATAACTTTTGAGGATCTTGAGGCCCTTTGGAAATGAGAGCCAAGCTCAACGTGCGTGTTACAGCAGGAGAGAAATAAGTCCGAGGTGATGCTTGGAAGTGTGAGCCGAGCCTGGATGCTGGGCATTTATTTCCAGTGCCGTGAGCTCATTCTCATGCTTGTTTTGCTGGCACAGAATCGTGGCACTTGAATTAACAGGGGAGGAAATAGTAATGCAGCACTTCTGCTATTAAAATGAATCAATAAATAGACCGTGACCTGCCTGCAGTGTGCTGGGGGGCACTGTAGTTTGGAGCTGTTGGTTTCTTGGCTGAGGTCTGGGAGCGGATCCTTCCCTTGTGCTGTGGCTGGGGAGCTGTGACGCTCGGGGTTACCCCCAGTGAGGGGCAGGAACTGGGGGAGAACATGGGCAAGGGGGTGCTAATTTACAAACAAGCAGGGAGACAAACAAAACCAGAGGCAAACTGTCTTGTTCTTGTAAACGCTGAGCATCTCTTTTTGGTTAGTTCTCTTCCCATGGCACATTTTTGTTGGTGTCATGAGAAAAGCGCTGAAAATTCCTAATGGCAAAATAAAAATTAAAGAGGCCAGGAGTTAATGTCATGCCTGACGCAGGGCTCAGGCTCATCCCTGCTGTCGGGATTCGTCTCCTGCAAGGAGTCCCACCAAGGAGCTCCTGGGCAAAGGAAGATGCCGGTGTTATCTGTCAGAATCAGGGGGCTGGTGAGGCAGAATGTGAGGTACCCTGAGTCCCCCAGAGCGGTGGCACTGATTTCCCATCCTGCTGGCCTCAGTGGCCGTGCTTGGAGCTGCAGATCTCCCTCTGTTATACCCTGCTGGAGCTGTGACCCCCAGGGGATGTAGGAGAGCGACAGCCAGAATGACTGTGGAAGTGCTAGTGATCTGAAGTGCTAGTGATCTGCTCGCTGCTTTTTCTCTCCTCAGGACAGCTCTTCTGCCTCCCAGGAGAATCTCCACAGCTCCATTAGAGTCCATTAGCAGCTTCCTCTCCTTTAGCCTTGAAGTGAGTTCAGTCCCTGTGGAAGGTGTTGCGGTGGCAGCTCCAGCGGGGAGAGGAGCCGGGGGCTCACAGACTCCCCCCACCCAACCTGCCCCGGGCAGGAAGGGGCCACCGGGGCCCCCACTTCCTTTTCCTGCAGGATGGGACAATAGCAGAGGCAAGAAAGAGAAGGAGCCATGGGTTTCCCCACACCAAAACCTAGAGCTTTTTAATAAAGCGGTGTCTGATGGGCATTTGATGCAGTCCTGAGTAACATGCTCTAGCTCTAGGCAATCCTGCTTCAGCAGGGGAGTTGGACTAGATGATCTCTATGGTCCCTTCCAACTCTAAAAAAATTCAGTGAAATTTGCTTGCCCTGTAGAGAGGGTTTCGGGGGCGCTGGTGCTTTGCTGTGAGGTGTCTGTGCTGTCGGCTGTTACCACCATGGTCTGGCCATCAGTCAGAGAGTCTTTTGCATCCTTGCCCTGCAGAGAGGGTTTCGGGGGCGCTGGTGCTTTGCTGTGAGGTGTCTGTGCTGTCGGCTGTTACCACCATGGTCTGGCCATCAGTCAGAGAGTCTTTTGCATCCCTGAGCCAAGGGCAAAGCCTGAAAGAAAGTATTGCAGGACTGTGTGGGACAGGAATGGATGGGACTCGTATGGAGAGCTTTGGCCAGGACAAAGAGATGGTTCTTTCACTGAGAAATGGCCCAACCTGGAGCCTGTGGGGGGCCACGGGCAGAGCAGGGCAGGTCCTTTCCAATCCTGGAGCCCCACGGCCTCAGCAGCGTCGGGCCAGGACCAAGGCGTGGAGAAAAGCACGCGGAGCGTTTGGCCCTGTTGTACCCCACGCTGCGGATGTGAACAGCCTTCCATAAATATCAAAATGCTTTCAGCGTGACAAGTGTCAGCAGCTGTGAGTCAGCCCTTGGCAATGCTGCCCATTGGACAAACCATGGCTTCATTGTCTCTGCGTCCCCCTGGAATGTGAGCCGGGCAGGAGCCCACCCCGGCGGCTTCCCTGGGCTGCAGACAGAGGCCAAGCGAGCACCTGGTGAAGTCCTGATGCCGTGATGCCCACCCAGGCTCCAAGGAATCCCAGGGGAAGGTGCCACTGTCCGGGCAGCGCTTCGTGCCAGCACAGGGCTCGGTGTGGAAAACAGACCCTGAGGGCACATCCCGACTCCTGCCAGGGGAGATCTGGGAGATCCTCAGTCCCTCAAAGGCTGCTACAGATTTCGGTGGATTTTAGCCGTTTTAAGAAGGAAACGTGCAGGTGCCTACCCCTGCAGAGCTGCAGGTCTTTGGCACTGCCCTGTCCCGCTCACAGCCCTGGCAGCTCCCCAGCTCCCAACGATTCTCACCTCTCTCCCCATCCTTGCCCTCTGTATCCCAGTAAACCCTCAATAATCAGCCTATTCTTCTCCAGCCCGTCGCTGCTGCACCCATCCGGAGGCCCTCCACATGCTTTGGCTCTACCTTTCCCCTTCCTGTGCCGTCCCTTCTTTCATTCTTACTCAGCCGTGCTATTAGCAATCAGAGCTGTAATTAACATCACTGCCTGTGCCCAGAATCCTCTCCCTACCCTCGCAGAGTAGGGATTTCGGGCTTTCTGTTGAACAAATATGGTGCAATTCACTCTATCAGTTGCCGGCGTGGGGCATTGCACCATGAGCAAACAATTCTGATTACGGGGAGGAAAAGAAAGTGTGGAAAGCCATTGTTCTCGTTGACTTCACCTTGATAACAAAGACGCCAGCTCCGAGACAAAAGCCGTTTCATGGTTCCCTGCCTTGGGGTTGCAAAAGTCTCATTCCTGGAAAAGAGAAAATTGGTGGTATTAGCTTAAAATGCAGCGTTGAGTTGGGAAGGGTGGTTCGCTGGTCAGGCAGAGTGGGAAGAGCTGGGTTTCGTTTCCTTTTCTTCTTCCACCCGCCGTGAAACCTCAGGCAAATCTCTTACCCGGGAGAAGAAAACTTTCCTGTGATAATTTAGTTGAAAGCTGTCAACAGCTACAGCTCAGAGGTTAATGTCCTTCTTGCAGTGCTGTCAGTGTGGGCAGAAATGCTTCTGCTGCGAGGTCACCGGAGCGCAAAAAGCCTGTGCGTGGAGAGGAGTGATGCCTTCATCCCCGCTGGGCGCATCCTCTGCAGGCTCTGCACAGCACCAGCTGCCCCCCGGGGTTAGGGGCCATCGTGCTGGATTTCTTTACAGCAATTAATGGGTGAACAGCCCAACTAATCACCTTTCCTGAAATCTTCATCTCCAGCATGTGAGCTGCTGACTCTGAGCCCAGCCAGCGTGACTGTGGGGTCCCACCCCGTGCGAGTGTGGGGGATCCCTCCCGGCTGCCCACACTCTGGTTTCTCCAGCAGCTGGTGCTTGGACCTTCCCCTGGCTCCGTGGCTCGCTGGGGGGTTGCCCACAGGCCTGGCAGGGGGCAGAGTGATGTGTCCCATGTGCCACAGCAGGTACCAGCTTCTGCTGGCACTCCAGAGGGCTGTGATCCAGGTCAGTGCCTAAATGCCAGGGAGCTTCTGCAAGTGGTTGGGGTGCAGGGGTGGGAAGAGGTTTGTAGGGTCCCTTTGGAAATCAAAGTCACTCACTTTGTAACTTTGGAAAAGTTCCCTTTAGGTGGCCGGGGATTCTGCACTGATGGGGAAACAAACCCCTTGGGATCTGGCTCTGCAGAGGAGAAGTCTCTGTGTCTTTGAGCACACACAAACACAAACACCTCCCAAATTTCCCCCTCTGAGAGACCCCCTGCTTTCTGGGAAGCTCTGCCGGCTTCCCCCAGCTCTGCTGCTCCTGCTGGGCCACCCAGCAGCCAGCTGGGAGCCTCAACCACCTTCTGGTTTTAATGACGAAATTGCTTCTGGCGAGTTCTGCTGCCGGGCAGCTCAGCCTGGGAGTGACGAGCACAGTCTCCTCCAAAAAGCCCTGGGATTTAGCACGGATAGTTACTGGAATGGCTCCAAGTGTGGGGTTTTTTCAGGCAGCATCTCCCCAGCTCTGTGTACAGGTCGCGTACGGAGGGGCTGTGGAAGTGCCCACCGAACCGTTGCTAACGTGCTCCTCGGAGGTGTCCATCCATGTTCTGGCTCCGTCTGGCTGAGCAAAGCCTGGGGCTGCCATGGATAGAGAGCTACTGGATAAAGACTCCCAGAGACTCAGCTGAGGCAGCAAATGAGGAGGGAGCATCGGCTGCTCCTCTGGGAACTCCTCTGTGGTTCCACACCTGGACTGGAAGATCTTGTGTTATCACCTGCCTTTGCACCAGGCTGTCCTTGCTGAGTCTGGCACAGGCACTGGGAAGATCCTGGGGTACCCGAGAACCCCAGCTTGCAGACCCCCCTCCAACAACCCAGCTGAGATCCCCCCCCAGGACTCTGCTGGCAGAGGTGGCCTCCAGGGCCAACACAAGCCTGTGATGAGTAGCTGCAAGTTATGATGTTGCTTGGCACAGGCTAAAACACCTCTCTGCTGGAGAACCAGGTGGCTCCATGATTCATTCCATGTCTCACATCAACACAGGATTGTTCACCGTTGTATCCGGGGCAGATCCTTGAAGCATCATCCGAAGGAAAGTTTTGGACACTGATGTCTCAGCTTCTGAGGCATGGATGCTACCACATGGCACAGCCTGCCCTCCTGCCCATCACACCCCACAGCAACGGGGAGGCATTTATTCCCCACGTGAGGTTTCCTCACTGGAAATGATCAGTTAAAAGCTGCCTCGGGAAAAGGGCTGGCTGTTGAGAAGAATCCAGTCTCTAACGCTTTGCAATTTTAAGGGCAAAAGGCAAGACACAGAGGGCTGTTCTGTCCTCTTTTGCTGGCTTTAGCATCCCCAACCTCTGGGAAAACACCCTGGAGAAATCAAAGCTGTGCATCCCGGGTGGCAGTGGGACACCACCCTCAGTGCCCTTTGGGACAGGAGCCTTTAGATGCCTGTCTTCTTTTGGCCCATGGTAAACTGCCGGTGGCACGTGGAGCTGGTGAAAAAAGGCTTTTTCTCAGTGCTCCACCTCCACAGCAAGGTCATTCCTTGAGGGAGGCTGCAGGAACCACTGGGTGCTGCCCCCTCGGCTTTCCCCAGGTGGGGCAGCACCAGGATCTCATCCTATTTCCTTGACATCAGTGGTTTTCCCCTCGCTGCTGAAGCCCTTGCGCTGCCCGGCGTGTGCCGACGGATCCGGGGAGCTCTGCCCTGACCCAGCCCGTGCCGCCGGCACCCTCCGGCCCGGAGCGGTGGCTTTTCATTTCCCTCCTGCAAAACCCCATCTCTCGGCCGGGGACACCCTGCCAGCCCCACGGCAGAGCGTGTGGGATGGGGGGAGCCGGTCCTTCCCCTCGCCTGGCTCGTGGCCATCTCTGGCTCTCACCGATGCCCCGGGGCACGGCGTGGCTTCTGCAGTTTCTTGCACTTTCCATTTACCAAATAAAAAAAACCTTGGCTGTAAGGTCTAGAAAACAAAAAGCCCTTTTTCAGTCAGAGGAGGGTGATTAACGTTCCCCCAGGGGAACCAAAGGGCCCCCCGTCACCCTTCTGAGTAAATGCACCTTCTGAGTAAACGCGGTTTGTTGTTCCAAGAAGTCGGGTGACTCACCTGGGGGAGGCCTCGGAAGCAGTGAGGTCCCTGCAGCACGTGTCCCCGCAGTGATGGGGTTCAGCAGAGGTGTGCGGGGCTGTCTCCTGTCCTGCTGTCCCTCTGTCCCCACGTCCCCTCCGCCGGGACCATCGCGCCATCCGCTGTCGGACGCGTCGGGCTCGGTGTTGCCGAACGGTGCTGGATGCCATGTCCTCCTCCTCCCGTGCCAAAAGAAGGGGCTGGCTCAGCCTGAGGTGTCCCTGGGGGTGTTTGGAGGTGGCAGTGGGACCCCATTCCAGACCTTGGTGGGGACTCGTGGTCCTCCCCCCTGCCCTGCGCCGTGGGGCAGCCTGGCCGAGCTCCAGCCAAGGGCAAAGCAGGTCAGGCATCCCTCCGAGGTTTCCCCAGGAGCTGCAGGGACTTGCTCTGTCTGTAACAGTTGTGCCGTCAATCCGAGGGAGGTCATAGCCCTCTGTGGCTTTTTCAGATGGGTATTTCAGCACTTATCATGTTTTCTTCGTTTCTGAAGGCCCCAGAGGAGGGAGGGAAAGGCTGGAGGGGTGAGGAGGAGGAGGAGGAGGAGGAGGGAGGAAGATAGCAGTAGTCTGCTTCCTGCCCAGGTTCGCTGCTCCATCGATTTCCAGTGTCACTTCTGATGTGCTGGGCACGGTGCCACTTCACTCCTCGTGTGTCCAACCCCTGTGGGGTCTCCTGGAGCCGGTGGGGAGGGGGAGGTGGTCTCAGCACGTCACCGGGACACCGGGCAGAGCATTCCCAGGGAGCAACCGGGCAGAGCAGCTGCTTGGGCCAGCTCACTAATTTCATTTTTTATTTTTTTTTGTTAAGCTGTCAAGTTAATACTTTGTCTTTTATGAGCACATCCTGGGTAGGGCCGTGCTCGGAAAAATCTGCTCTGCACAGACAGGTCCATTTTAGTTAAGAAAAGAAGAGAGAGAGGAGGTGGCAGAGGTGGTGGCAGAGGGTTCTGCCCCAGATGCTGCTGAGGGATGTTCCCAGGGTGAAGCTGGACCTGGAGGACAGTCCCTCGTCCCACCTCCCTGCATGGCCTCAACGTTTCAGCCCCAGCAGCCCCCGGAGACACTCTGTGCCTTCCCTCCAGTTACACAAGAATCAAATCTCCAGTTCCAAGCAGAGGTTACAAATGGAGAGATTTTTTTAACCTTTTTTCCCCAGGTGCATTCCAGGGAAGCACTCCCAATTCTTATTCATAACTCATATTTGTTCCTCTGAAAACGCTCTTTTGTGTCGGGTCAGTTCATTGATGTCTGTGTGTTTGTTTTGCTCAAATTCCAGAGACAGGGAGCCGTGCATTTACAAAACCAACGTGATCCCGACCCTGTGGCTGTCTGCCCCTCGTGTTCTCGGTGTAACTTTTCATTCTGTATTTTCACAGCCCGTTGGGAAGGCTGATCTGTCCCACAAACAGCCCCTGCACATCTTGCTGTGACTGGCACAGCTCTGGTTTGCCAGTGCCTGTGCCCTGAGCCAGCCACCAGCCCAAGGTGGGCTGCAGAGCGCCGGGGAGGAAGGCTTTCCTCCAGCTTTGGTGATCCTTGGCCACCTCCAGCTCCCAGCTGGGACCAGTGGGCATCCCCAGCCCCTCTCCAGCTCCTCACCCCCCTCTGCTTTCTCTTGGGAGCAAAAGAGTGGCATTTAGTGGCTGCCAACCCCTCATCCCATCCCTCCTCGGAGGAGCTGCGTTACCGTGGTCTTCCCCACCTGCAGGACTGTGCAACTGGTTACAGAGCTCAGGGATAAGTTCTTTGCTAATAATGTTTGGGGCCTTCAGGGTGGGAAAATCCAGGACGGCGCAGGGGCTTGTTCGTGGTGGGATTTCTCGCTGGGGTGTAGGAGCAGCCACGCAGCGGGTGGTTCTCCCAGACATTGCTGCTTCAATGCAAAACATCCCCAGTAAATTCAGCTGAACCCGGGCTGTGGTGGGGATGGCAGAGCCCTAACACGAGTCCATTTTTACACCTGTGCAACGCTGGGGGGTGGTTAGTGATCCACGGGGGCAGGGCAAAACACCCCGCTGTGCTGACAAGCCCTCTGTCCACCTCATTAATCTTTTCCCATTACTCTCACACGCATACGGAGAGCACGAGGAAGATGTAATGGTTTGGCGAAGGAGCTTCGGAGCGCGTTGGCTTCGCTGCAAAACCAGCAAAGTCAAAGCCAAAGGAAGACGGTGGTTTTTTTTGTTTTGTTTTGTTTTGTTTTGTTTTTTCTGAAGGGGTCTTGCAATATCTCGGCGCTGGTGTTTGCTTCAGCGTTCGGGGAGGAGTTTGACAGCACTGCACAAACAAGCCTCTTTCTATAGCAACTGGCCCCTCCAGGCCATCTCCGGGCGCCTTACACAATGTGCATGGAAAAGCACTGAGACGTGAACGTCTGCGCCGCAGATTGAAGGCAACATGAGAAAAGCAGCAGAGGATTTCAATTTGGCTTTGTAAGTGCCAATAGCAGCAACAGCCCAATCCCCGCTGAGAACGAATTGCTTCACTCGGGGACAGAGAGGCCTCTTCCAGCCTGGGGCAACGGGGACGGGAGGTGAAAACACATTTGCAAACAGCTCGGCGGTTGTTTATGTGTTGCTGAGCAAGTTAAGGTTGGCCCAAGGTGTCAGTGCGAGGGAAGTGCCTTCTTTGATGGCAGTCAGGTTTGATCTGCTCAGCACCTTCCTTACAACCAGGCGTGAACCAGCTGCTGCCTGGAGCTGGGCACTGGGATGGGGACAGGGATGGGGATAGGGAAAGGACAGGGATGGGGATAGGGAAAGGACGGAGAAGGGGACAAGACAGGGATGGGGACGGGGATGGGGATGGGAATAGGGATGGGGATGGGGACGGGACGGGGACGGGGACAGGATGGGGATGGGGATGGGAATGGGAATGGGAATGGGGACAGGACGGGGATGGGGATGGGATGGGGACGGGATGGGGATGGGGTGGTCCAGCACAGGGTGGCTCTGGGATGCACACCCCCAAGTGCCTTTTCTCCAGAGAAGATGCTTCACCCCAAACAACACACTTTATCCTGCTGACACAGGGCTGAGCTTACCAGGGCCAACCCTGTAGAAGATGATGGTGGAAGCTGGGTGTGCTCCGAGCTACAAATGAGAGATCAGAGCACAGAGGCACCTGGTTCTGCTGCCAAACCCCTTCCTCTCCCCCCCAGCCCCGATGCTTTCCCTCCCTGGTCTGTGTGGTCCTCTCCAACTGCCCGAGCATCCCATGGGAGGTGAAATGCTCAGCTCGGGGGACCTCATGCAGGTTGTGGTGCCCCAACGTTGCTCCCCATCTGCTGTCTCCAGCCCGAGTCCCACACAGGGGATGTGTGTGTGGTAACAGCCACGCTGAACATCCTCCTGGATATAAATCCTCACCAAAGGTGAATTTTAGCTGCCAGGAAAAGGCGAGGTGCTGGGAGATCCCTCCCTGGTGCAATCTGGCAGCCGTTGGGGAAGGACAGGGGCTGGCAGCGTGAAACACTGTTTACCCAGGGATGTAAGGAAAGGAAAAAACAACCACTGACAATAAATAAAACGTTGGAAAGATTGTAAAGTGAGATCAAGGAATTTAAAGGAAGAGAGTTTATATGGGGTATTTCCTGATAAAATCGGACATTTCAAAGCGTCCCTGAGCGGTGTGGCAATGTTGCGGTAAGCCAAAAGCATTTATGGGCAGCAGAATAGGCAGTTTCCTTGAAAAAGGGTATTTCAGATACATGATTTTAAAGGTTGCTGCGTGGCTCTGTGCCCGCTGAAGCTGGAAGAAACCCTCGAGCCAAAATGGCCAGCAATCCAAAAAGCTGTTTGGGGATTATTTATTATCATCCATTCCCACTGCGGGAACGCGAACGGCAGCGGTCGGGCCTGGCTGCTCCGGGCTGGACCCTGTGCAAACACCACTTGAAGGTGCAGTTGCCTTTAAATATATATATTTTTAACCTGTTCCCTATAATACAGCAGGCAGATAATTGTGCTGAGGGTGTTAGCAACTTCAGAAGGTTCCAGCTGCCCTGGAACATCGTCTGGCTAACCAGACGATGGGAGATAATTTTTTCCCCTTTGTGCTCAATTGGCCCCATCTCCTCCTTCTAATGAAGCACCTTTGTCACCGAGGCAGTGACAAAGTGCCAGGCTGTGACGTCCTGAACCACTCCTCCCGACAGCAGAGTTGTCGGTGCCTTCTACACCGGGGAGTGACAGAGCAGGGAGAAACCACAATTCCAGTGGGAAGAGAGAGTCCTGTGGTTTTTGGTCCCTCGTCATTGATTTTCACACCCTGCAGCCGACGTTTGGGGAGCAAACCTGAAGCCGGGTCCCCCTCTTGCTCTCCCTGCCATGGCTCAGCACTGGTCTGGGGGCTCCTGGGTGGCTTTGCAGGGGGGCAGAGCATGGTCCTTCCCACCAAATCCCCAGCTGCTCCTAATGATTTGCTCTCCCCCAGCTGAAAGTCATCCCCCTGAGCAGCTCCCTGCCCTCAGCCGCTCCGTGCCCGCGTGCTTTGGAGCCAGCCTGGGCTCTCCAGCAGTTTCCCAACCTCAGGGTCTTCCCTCCACGTCCCACCTGGCCCGAGCGGGGCTGCACCCTGCGCCAGGCTCAGCCCAGGTGGGAGGGACTGGGCTCCCATTAAATCCCAGGCTCCCCGAGGACGGAGCCCTTGTGAAGACCCACCCCGGGCTGGGTGCAGGAGCCCAAGGTGCTGTTGGAGACGTTGCAGCGGGAGAAGGGGACGAGCAGCTGCAGCTCAGGTACCCGCCGAGCGCTGGTTTGAAGGGGCCACCTCTGCTTTTCCACCTCTCAAACCCTCTCTTCCCTCGGTCCCCCCCCACTGATGTTGTTCGCAGTTTGTGTCAGTTCCTCTCTCCCCTCACTTCTCCTCCTGCTCTGTGTTTAGTGGGTGATTATTCCTGTGTCTGGGGAGAAATCTGCCCCAGGGATCCCGAATAAGCCAGGACATTGTTGTTCCTGCCCGAGCAGCGCTGCTGGCTGCGGGGAGAGCTGGTGGTGTCTGTCCTGGGTGGGGAAGGCTGGCTCTTCTGTGAAAAATGGTATAGGATTATGCTTATTGCTCCGGCTGAGACTTTGGATTTTTCTCAGTAGTCCATGGGTTTTATTTTATTAGCAATTACCTTCCTTCTTCACCCGGAGTTTGACATATTTAAGATTTCCAGTGGCGTTTGTGGACTGTGCGAGCGGCGTGAGATGCCCGGAGGGGATTCAGGCTGTGGAAAGGAGGTTGTGTCCGTGTGGCTGCTCCCTGCTCTTCCTGCGGTGGAGTGTTGAGAGTTCAAGGCAATAAAAATGCCACGTGGTAGCGAGAAGTGTGAGCGGCCGGAGGCGGTGGTTTGTGGAGGGCTCGGGAGGAAAAGGAGGGAGCTCTGCCTTGGCCGAGGTTGTTGGGTTCCTCTCTGCTTTCCCAAGCCACTGACACTCAGCGAGGTCCAAGCATCGTGGCTCAGGTCGGCACCAAGAGATGCTGTGAGACCAAACCCAAGGTGCTGAGCGTCCGTCCTTGTGTGAGAGGAGAGCAGAGCATCGGGATGGTTGTGTGGAAGCCCTCCAGGGGTCCACAGAGGAGCACTGCCTGCACGGGCAGGAGGGAAGGTGTGAGGAGGGGAGGAAGAGTCTCTTCTCCCACCCTGGCACCTCCGAAACACAGAGAAACAGCCTCTCTCATGCCCATCGTTATCACAGTGCCTAATGCAAGGGGACAGAAGTGAGACAGGACTGAAATCTCAGGAAGGAAAAATCCAGGCTGGCACTCTGAGGAGTGTGTTTGTGTGTCTAGAAAATCTCGCATTCCTGTAACTCATCTCAAACATTCCTAGCATTAGCTAATTTAGTTTATTTTTGGACAGATCTCCTCTTCTAAGGATGCTCTCCTTGCTGCCTCCTCCCTGAGCTCCCCGTGCCCACGGCTCACCCTGCAAAGAGCCAGAGAAAAAACCCTCCTGGATGTGCTGGGACATCCCTTGGGAATAGGGACTGGGCTCTGCTGCTCCTCTCCTACCCAGAAAAGCTCTTGCTAAAGAGGGAAGAATCTTCCTGGGAGAGGAGAAGAAGCGTGGCGGTGGGAGGTGGAGTTATTTGAGTAGCAATTTCAACATCACTAATAACCCTCCTCATCCAAAACCCTGGAGACCCTTTCAGGAGTCTGAACTGTGGCTACAGCAGCGATGCTGTGGGGCTGTGGTGGGGAGGACTGGGGGGAGGATGGGTTGTGCTGCTGGATGGTGCTGGCTGCCCAGCAAACGCTCCACTGTGGCCATGGTCACACAGATGCTGCCCCATCCCGGGGCTGATCGAGTACCCAGAGTCAGCGATGCTGCCTGGGGCTTCCAAAAAGCTGCTTTTTGCTGCTGAACTTTCTAATTATACTTGTCTGAGCGAGGAGGGAGGCGGCTTTGTCTGACAGCCGCCCTTCTCCCCCTGGTTCTGGGGGGGCTGCCCCTCCACAGGCACCAGCTGCCTCAGGCTCCAGGTGCTGGACCCCCCCGTGGCTGGATGTACATTGATATTTGCCATGAGATACCTCTGTTTGGCAGCCCAAACACTGCATAACCCATAGCAACCTTCCTCAATCTCATCAGCACGCCCTGCTAATCCAGGCGGGTCACCCCGCTGCCCCGACGATGATTAAGCCGGGCGTAATGAGCTCCTGGGTGTCCCATCAGGTCCCTCCACTCCCACTGGAGCAGGGATGTGGGACAGCCTTGTCACCAGCAGGCTCCCAGGCATCACGTTGTGAGGGAAAACAACTCGGTTTGGCAGCTGGTTTTGCCGTTTTGGGGTCTCGGCGCAGACAGGGAACGAGCCCATGTCCCAGCTCGTGTGTCTCAGCCCCAAATAACCACGCTGGGACATCCAGGGCTCTGCGTGGGCAGCTGAGAAGGAGGGTTTTGGGGTTGGGGGAACCGGCCTGGCTCTGGGGGGCTGCTTCGGGGTCCCCAGGCAGGGCAGGGACCCGGTGTGAGGACTCTGGTCCATGTAGGATCTGTGGGGCTTGTCCCCCGTGGCAGCCACGTGGGGCTATGCCGTGCCTGGCGGCTCTGGGAAGGGCTCCATAGTGGTTATCAAACAGTCGGGGTGTGCCGGGCACAGCCCTGGCCCGAGGGCACCCCACTTCTCCCACAGCCTCCCAGGAGCACCCCACAGCCCCCCCAGCCCAGCTCCTCCCCTCTCCCCAGCCCCCTGTGGGTGCTCCAGCTCCAGTCCCAACACCCCCAGTCCAGCTCTTCTTCGTGTTGGAGGGCTCCTGCCAAGCTGGGCTGGAGGTGGAGGGGAGGACTGGGGTTACGGGGCTGAACTGCAACTCCTGCCTCCCCAAGAGCCTTTTAAGAGTGTGTCCATCTGCATCCAAACCCTGCGACTTGGATCCTTCCTCCGAGGGGGAATTCTGTTCCACAGGCTGTTTCCAGAGGCAGAAACGCTGTGATTTCCAGCCTCGCTGTGTTTGTGGCCAGCTTATTTCCATTTCTTCTTGCGCTAACCTCGTCTTAGCTTAACCAGCAGTGCTCCTTCCCCCAACGTGGATCCTCCCGGAGCCGGCCAGGGCATGTCTGCAGCCCTGGGCTGCCTCTGCCGGGGCTGCCACGCTTCTGCCACGGAGCCGGGGGCATCACACCTCCTGGCATGGCATCCCTGAGCCATCGGCCTTGCCGTGTGGTACCTCGCCTGTGCTTGAGGTCCTGGCACTCTGTCCTGGCCCCTTTCCCCCTCTGCCCCTGGGGACACAGCATCACCCAGCCTCTGCCAGGGCCGTGCGGGAGGGCACTGCTAATTCTGGTTGCTTTTGGAAAGTCCTGACGTCTTCTGTGGGCAGCGTTTGGCTTTCTCGTGGCAAACAGCCACCTTGTGATGAACCTCCTTCGCCCAAGCCCTTCTCCCTCCGAGCAGAAGAGCCTGCAGCTGAGGCTGGAAATTCTTGCGAGGAGCCTGGGAGACCTCTCGCTTCAACCCAGAGGAGGGAAGGGAGGAGAAATTAGGTTTGGAGGCTAATTCTGGCAGCGTCAGGCATGAGAGAGATCAAAAACTCAGGGCAGGAGTACAAGAGAGGAGGGAAGCTGTTGCGTGCATGCTCCTGGAACCCCCTGACAGCCCCGGTTCATGCATACTGCACGTTATTTCTGTACCTACTTAAATTAAAACCAGCCTTGTCTTGCGGACGCTGACTGGAGCCAGGCAGTTCTTCTCCCCAGGGGAGAATCCAATTTTCACTCCATCTAGCTTGTGTTTTTGACCTGGAATGACTCTTCTTTTTATATTTAACAAACGCTCCCTCCAAGCCCCGTACCGTGCTGCGCTTCTCACGGCGGCACCGGCGGCGTCATGGCACATACGTGCCCCGAGGCAGGAGAGCAGGAGCGGGCAGAGGGCTCACAGTGATCCCACTGACCCACGGCAGAGCCCCACGGTGACCAGAACCAAGGGGAGGTGCAGCAGAGCCCAGGCACGGCCAGTGGGAAAGGGGATCTGGGGTCCAGCCCACTTCTGCATCCTCTGCGCCTTGGGGTTTGGGTCCCCAGGTGCTGGCCATGGCCTGGCCACTGGGGAGGGACCAGGAGGGACCCCACCACACTCAGGCTGTGTGTTTCATGTGCCAGCTGCCTGAGCCTGGGGGGCACCTTCCCTGAGATCTAGCTCTTCCCACCCATTTTCTGATAGATCCCTTCCGAACCCACCCTCCGTAGGGATAACCTGCTCTGGACTGTCCATCTCCCACTGGGGCTTGGGACAGACCTGCTGGACGCCTGGAGGTGCAGCTGGAGCTCCCATCCATAGCACTAATGGTTAATTACAGCTCAGAGCTGTGTGCCCATCTAATTTTCAGCTAAAGGCACAACAGCTGCCTCCCAGAGGTGCTTTCCTTTCCTTGGTGCAGGACACGTCCTTGCTCCTGAGCCTTTCTTACGGACCAGCCCATAAATAACATCCATCAGAGGCTCAGGAGACACAGTGGGGTCCGGGCTGGGAGGAGGCTAAATGGGTTTGAAGTATTTATTCCCTTCTGCAGTCCTTAAAAACCTCTCGTAGCTCTTTGGGGAGCGTTGACTGGTGTGACTCATGATCCACAGCCGCGGTGAGCGCCATACACCGTAAGCAGCGGCAGACAGTGGCAAGGATTTGCTTCTGATTGACTAATCTTCCCCAGTCTCTGCTATTCTGGGTATTCTCTCTCTCTGGCAAGAGGCTTCTTCAGGGCGGCATAATTCAGGGGGGGCAAAGCCAGGCTGTGTTGAGCCATCTCAGTAACAGCTCTTAACACCCAACGTGGTGATTAGTCACCTCTGGGCAGACGTGACGTGCCCCACCAGCCCCACGCTCCTGCCCTCGCCCACGGGTGCCTACGGACTGGCTGCCCGAGAGGAACGTGTCTCTGCTTTAATGCTGTGACTCCACAGTTAATCAGCCCCAGATAGGCCAGTAAATACGTCAGTCACTCCAGATGGGTGCAGGAAAGGACAAATATTTGAATAAGTGTAGCCCACTGTGTGTGTTCCACACCGGGAGAGGGAGGAGGGAGCCCTGAGCTGCAGCATGAACTCCTCCTGCTCCCACCCTCTGGCCATCCCGTGGTCCCTGAGGAGGACGGGCACAGGGAACGTCCTTGGTGTTGGTGTTCCCAAGCACCCAGAGGCTGGGTTTGGGCTGCTGAGGAGTGGCACAGAGAGGGATGGGTTTATTTTCCTCATCCTGAGACACGAGTGAGGTTCCCCCAGCGCTGTGGTGGCAGCTGGGAGGACCCCACTTGTTGGAGCTGGACAACCTCCCCACCTCCAAACCCAGGACCTTTTTACCTAGACACCCCCCCGAGGGAAACCTGCCTTCTGCAGTGGGTTGTTTTGGGTTTTTTTAATGGCAGATTTAAAAATACATTCTATCTAAAGCAAACTCAGAGAGTATTCAAAATGTAAGAGTGATCAGATTCCAAGGGCAGCGCCTCGACTGAGGTATCCATGGGCTTCCAGGGCTCGGCTCACATTGTACCACCAAAATAAACCCTCGGATTAAAGGTACACCCACTTGCAGAACGTGGCTCTGGCAAGATGCCCCCTCTCTCTGGCCCACGGTGGCTCCTCCCTGGGTGGCTCCGAGCTCTCTGCCTGTCATTGTCCCTCTGGGTGGCTTCCGAGGGCCAGGTTCCCATGCAAAAGCTGGTAGAGTGATACTTCATTTCATTCTTAACCAAAAAAAAAAAAAAAAATTAAGGAGAATGTAGTTTTTAGGCCCAAAAAGCTGTTGCGAATTAATCCTCCTTGCACTTGCCCGGATGCTCCGTGGCACCAGGAGCAGAGGCTGGAGGGGGGTGGAAAAGCAATACGGGATGACTTGTTTTCTTATGAGCTGAATTCCAGCCTCGCACTCCAAATCCCCGTTTTTATAGACTTTTCCGCTGAAGTCTGCTCCTGCCCTGGGCATGCCTGTGTAACCGCTCCTCTCTCTGCATTCCTTAGATTCTTCTTCTGCCTGAGACGCTGGATTGAAGAAGGGGTCTGAGGTCCCTGCTGGAGAAAGGGAGGCGAGAAGGAGGAAAAGGAGGAGGAAGAGGTTTCCCTTGGACTCCAGGCCGTCAAAGCAGCAAACCAAACCATGTCACAGGTCCTACAGAACCACGTGTTGCGTGTTGGACAGACTGTGTGCGTTTCCTCACAGGGGAAAAGCAAGAGTTTGAGCCCGGCGGGGTACCCAGGCTGCTCCCCACTGCCCATCAAATACAGCTACTGCTCCCGGGAGGGCTGGGCTGCCCCCTCCACCGTGGTCCACACCAGTGCCCATCTGCTTCCCAGCACAGGGCTCTATGGAGCCCACCCTGCCTTCCAGCCCGTGGCTGCCCAGGGGAAGGGGCAGCAGGATTCCTCCTTGGAGAGACCCCCTGCCCCATATCAGCCAAAGAAGGAGGAGGAGGAGGAGACCAGCACAGATCCTGATCCTCACCTGGTGTCTCCGACCTTGGACATATCGATAGAGGATCTCAACAAGCTGATCCTAGAAATCGAACCGAACTTTCAGCCGCTCACCTGGAAGTCAGTGAAGGATGTGGTCCAGCCTGCTTCTCAGGGTGATGCTGTTGCCGCCAAGAAGCAGGATCCAGAGGCAATAGGTGAGGTAAAAGCTGCTGGTCGTGTGGTGGAGCCAGCGCAGCTCAGGTTTTTCTAGCGAAAACCATTTGCAAGAGGCAGAGGGGCTGGACACACACTAGGGGAGATGAGGTCCTGAGCTCCTCTGGAGGGCTGGAACCAGGCACCAGGTGACATCCCCAGTGGGATCAGCATCTCATGTGGGATGCTGCCTCCTGACATCAGGATTTCATGTAAAGGAACAGGAGAACAGACCGTGCACCCAGCTCTTCGTCACCTACGTGATTAGGTGGCCCCAGCCTCATCACATTTGAAACATCTTGTGTCCAGCTCAGGATCCAACAGGGAGAACAGCCTTTAGTTCAACCTCCTGTTTGTTTCCCTGGGTTTGAAGAAAACATTTCTCATTAGGGCTGGGATTTGTAGCTCTCAGAAAACGCCTGATCCAAGTTATTACCATCAGTGGCTGGAGACAGGCACTGAGCTCTGGAGCGCTGCCTGGAGCGTGCTCACCCTCCCAGCAGAGCCCCAGCTCTACCAAAGGGCAGCGGAGCCTTTCCCAGGGTCATACTTGACCTGTGGAAGCACAAGGGTTTGAAGCCAAATTTCCAAAGCCCTGGGCTAAGGTACTGATGGTGGTTACACAACCACCCCATTTAAATGTTCCCAATCGCTTTGCCAGGGAAATTCTTTTTCCAGGGCTCGCGCACTCCTCGGGCAGCATACCTGGCATACACGAGGCAGAACATCAGCAGCACATACCAGCCCCCTCGTTCTGTTTTCCCTCCTGGGTGCCTTACGTGAACCCTTTTGCAACACTCCTCTGCCATCCCTGCCACCCATCCTGGGGCCGTGTGTGCCGCTGCCTGTCCCAGCGCCCTCAGGAACACCTTGAAAATCTCTCCCCAGGCTCCTTTCCCCAGGAAGGTCAATCGAGAGGGTGTTCAAGGCATGAAAAATATCCCATTCTCACTGAATGCTCATGCAAAGGTCTGTGTGAGGCACATGGGGTTGGAGGAGGATGAGGTGTGGGTCTTTAGGTGCACCCACTGCGGGTGTGGGGGTCCCCATGCTGGAGCCAGAGAGCACAGGGGCTGGAGCTGAGGTGGGGCTTGGGCCACCCTGGAGTAGACACCATCCCTGCTTCCCGCTGGGATGGAAGGGGGTGGCCTTGCAGATAAAATACCCTGAGAAGGTGCAGGTTCAGCTCTTGGCTCCTCAGGCTGGTGTTTGGAGGCAATCGGACGCCTCCCCGTCAGGCATCTCTGGAGTCCCGAGCGGCTCAGCAGGTAGCGTGCTGGTGGTTTTGAAAATCTGGCTCCAAGTAGGGAACTGAACATCTGGAAACCTGGCCCTGAGTTCAGTGGGAAAACCCTCACTTCAGCTTTCGTTTTCTTTTAACGGCTATCATTTTTTTTTATGCAAACTTCCTGCTGCTGCCCAGCATCCCTCTTCACCCACCTCCTCCTGTCCCGGCCGGTGCCTGTGCCCTGCTCCCATCTCCCACCCGGCCCCATGGAAATGCTCCCCCTCACTCCCACCACCCTTTCCTCCCCTCGGCCACGTAGGGTAGGGCTGTCCAGAGCCCCCTTGAGCTTCTCAATCATTTCACACCCCTCCTTAGGGTGTCAGTTCCCTGAGAGCACAGTCAGTGGATGCGAGGGCTGGCAGGAGGCTGATGGTGCCCAGAGTCCACCAAAGGGGCTTGTTCCTTCTAGTGGAAAGCATGAGGAGGGGTTTTAACAGCAATAGGAGACACGTTCATGGCAGTCACTGATTCCCCCTGGCCCCTGGGTGTTCTGAGAGGAGAGGAAAAGGCAGGGCCTTGGCTTGTGTGACAGCTGGGCTCCGTGTCTCCGGCACTTTTGCCACTCCTTGGTGGTGGAAAACTGGCCAAGGTCTCGAGCAAATATTTGCGGTTTAACCACACCTGATAAGCAGGAGGGGAAAGGCCTCCTTAGACCAGGGCGCAAATGCTTTTCAGCTATTTCTTTAATCGACAATTAAAACCCTCATTTCTTTTCCCCTTTTGAGGGAGACTTTGACAAAAATCATCCGGCCGAGAGCTTGCAGGAAGGGTTTGCAGGCTGATACCAGAACCCGGTCCCTCTGGAACTTTTTCTGAGGACGGGCTTTGGAGGAGCTGCTGCCCGTGGCAGCGAGGGTGTGGAGGGGGATGGCTGTGGTCCTGGCTCCTTGCTCCTGCCTGGTCCTGCCACGTCCTCGCTGGGGACCAGCCCTTCAGCCTCACCCGGCGCCTCCTTGGCGGCTCTTCGCCGGCCGCGCCGACCCGGCCCCGCGCTGGGATGGGCAGGGAGAAGGGGCTCAGAGAGTAACTTTTGTACAGACTTGTGCTTTTCCTGCTCGTCAGGCTTTATGCCCCAAAGGTCTGGCTGCTCCTCCTTGCCGTAAACGGGGTCTGCAAGGCTTGGCAGATCTGATCCCCCCCAGCTGCCCCCACCGGCAGGTCCCAGGGCGCATAACACCAGTGCTGGGGAGATTGGGGCTGGTACAAGAGGTGTTTCATTGCTGCAACCAAAAGGTTTTCCTCTCTCCAAGAAACGTCTTTAAGAAAGTGGAACTTTCCTGAACCCCATGGCAGGGCGAGAACCAGGAGCTGGAAACGAAGCCGGGCACGTTCAGGCTAGAAAGGAGGCGGAGGTGATTAACCACTGGAACAGCCTCCCTGGGGAGGTGGTGAATTCGCCATCGCTGCAAGCCCTTAAATCGAGCCTGAGTCTCTCTTGCCAAAAGGCATCTTCCAGCTCAGTCAGAAATTATGACCTTGTTCGAGGCAGCCAGTGACTGACGTGTGTGGGAGCCTGTCACCCCCTTGTCCCTGCTGTGAGGCTTCACTGAAAGGTCTTGGAGCAAGTGATGCTCCATCAGATGTGTTTCTGGATAAATAATGGCGAGCAAAGGGGTTAGGGGATGTCCTGCCCACGCCGGGCATGAATGGAAGAGCAGGAAGAAACCCATAGCTCAGCCAGAAATTATGGCCTTGTTTGAGGAAGCCAGGGACTGACGTGTGTGGGAGCCTGTCACCCCCTTGTCCCTGCTGTGAGGCTTCACTGAAAGGTCTTGGAGCAAGTGATGCTCCATCAGATGTGTTTCTGGATAAATAATGGTGAGCAAAGGGGTTAGGAGATGTCCTGCCCACCCTGGGCATGAATGGAAGAGCAGGAAGAAACCCAGAGCAGGGCACAGGCACAGAAATTGATTTTCTAGAGAGAGTTGTGCGGGATGGGAGGAGGGAAGGGAGGGCAGCCACCCCCTGCCCTGGGCTGTGTGATTGCTGCTGCGTGGTCCCAGAGCTGATACCTAAAGCCTTGTGACCACCCTTGTCCCTCGTGGCTTCGCTCTGCCTCCCGCTCCACAGCCGTGGGGCCGATGGTGCAGATGATGGTGTAGCTGGTGGGGATGGTGCGGGTGACGTCCCCCCGTGCTCCTCCACCCAGCCGTGGGCACCCTCTGAACCTGACGTCACCCCTGGGGAGTGGGGGGAGCAGCCAGATGTTTTTCCCTTGAGTCAGGTACAAATCAAGCAGCTGCTGCAGGAAACACCCGCTTCTCGTGGCAGGTCTCGGCAGGCACCGGCAGAGCGACGCCGGAGAGGGGGGGTCTGCACAGCCAGACATGGCCCCCCAGCCCCCATAGGGTCTGAACGGAGGGCAGTGCTGGGCCATGGGGGTCTCCCTGCAGCGCTGGAGGGGGAGCAGCACCCCCAGCCCACCCCACAGAGCTTGTGAACCAGCCAAAATTAATAGCAAGAAGATCAGAGACGAGTGTCCTCTGCTGAGCTTAGCTAACGAACCTGACTCCAGCACTGAGTTGGTAACGACCTCCTCTTTCTTCCTCCAGACATTAAATACATTGAGATGACTCCAGGCAGAGCCACGTGTCCCGAGCGGCTGCAGGGCTCCCCCAGCCCTTCGGGGACACCATTCTCGAGGTCCCCCCAGGGCAACAGCTCCCTGTCCCAAAAAGGGGGACTCAGAGGCAACATGGCCCCCTGTAACCTCTCATCCCTGGGGGGGGATCACTGTGGCTCGGTGGCTGTGAAGAAATCAGCCCCCACAGGGTCTGAATGGAGGGCAGTGCTGGGCCATGGGGGTCTCCCCCCAGCCCCTGGGGGTCCCTGCAGCGCTGGAGGGGGACCAGCACCCCCAGCCCACCCCACAGAGCTTGTGAACCAGCCAAAATTAATAGCAAGAAGATCAGAGACGAGTGTCCTCTGCTGAGCTTAGCTAACGAACCTGACTCCAGCACTGAGTTGGTAACGACCTCCTCTTTCTTCCTCCAGACATTAAATACATTGAGATGACTCCAGGCAGAGCCACGTGTCCCGAGCAGCTGCAGGGCTCCCCCAGCCCTTCGGGGACACCATTCTCGAGGTCCCCCCAGGGCAACAGCTCCCTGTCCCAAAAAGGGGGACTCAGAGGCAACTACAGCCCCGGTGGCACCGTGATTTTCTCCAGCCCATCCAGACCTGTGAGCCCCCGCTCGGGCACCCCATCGAGCTCTGTCTCCCCGACCTCCGAGTGTGTCACCGTCCCCCCGCAGTGCGTGTCCGGACAGACCGACAGCATCTCCTACAGCAACTCCCCGGGCTTCGACAACTTGCTGAAGCCCATACAGGTGGTGAGGACACAGCAGAGGAGCAGCTGGGTCTCCCTGCTCTCCACCAGCCCCGGCTCCGACACCAGTTACATCCTTGGAAGGTAAATGCCAACTTGTGTCCCGGTCTGGGGTTGATGGTGGGGATGGAAGGGGCACAGGGTGGTTTCCCACTGTCCAAGCCCTTCCTTCTGCAGGCTGGGAGTCCCGTGGTCCCTGGGGTGGGACCCAGGTTCATCCTGGCTGAACAGCCCCCCTCAGCTCCTCCTGCTCTGTCTCCCCCTGCAGCAGCACCCACTCGCTCCCCCCCGACGACTCGGATGCTCACCCCACTGCCCGCTGCTCGGCCGACTGCCCGTCCCCTGCCAGCTCCCTGGGCAGCCCCTGCCCAACCTCCCCCAGCATCAGGGCTCACTCTGGAGAAGCTTTTGGCCTGA
Source organism: Calidris pugnax (assembly GCF_001431845.1). NCBI lineage: Eukaryota > Metazoa > Chordata > Aves > Charadriiformes > Scolopacidae > Calidris > Calidris pugnax. Next base: position 1,261,830 of record NW_015091149.1, read on the forward strand.
GCCCCCACCAGCCCAGGACAACCTGCTCCACCAAAGCCAACGTCTCCCCATCCCAGAAGGGACAGGCCAGCAGCTGCCCCCCCTCCATCCTCAACTCCGCAGCTGACATCCCGGTGCTGCTGGTGAACGGGTGCCTGGAACAAGGAGATGCATCTTCCAGCCTGGCCAAAGCCCCCCCAACCTCTGCCAAGCAGAGCCCCCCTCCCAGCTGCAGCCCGGCCGTGGGGCTCGGGGCCCTCAACAACGCGCTGTCAGCACCGGCTCTCTCCTGCGTCTCGGACAGTGAGTCACCTCCCTGCCATGGGGCAGGTCCTGGGGGGAAGGAGCTGTAAAGCCCAGCAGCTGCCAGGAAAAGGGGGAGGAAACACCAGTTTCTACTCTGGTTTAGCTGGGGGGTTACAGACATGAAGGACAGGAGGTCCCTGCTGGAGCTGGAGATCCTCAGTGTATCTCCGCAGGGTTGCAGGGCTCTCTGGTGGTCTCAGCTCTTTGCTGGTGACCCCGTGTCAGCCCCAGTGTTTGCCCACAACATCCACGTGCTCAGCTCTGGTCCCCCCAAAGGAGGTGCAGAGGCACTTATTTATAATACCTGAGAATGAGGACCATAATTCTGTCATTTCATGCTTGTTTGTGGGCCCGGGACGGGTGGGGAGGAGGGGTTACGGTTCCAGTTTGCTCTGGAGGACATCTAAAGATACCAGAGTTTATAAGGTCTCTCATTCAAGAGTAAACAATAGGGCTGTTGTTCTCTGGAGGAGATTAGCAGAGGCAGCTCTCCAGGCAGAGGGTTTTAATTGGGATTCTTATGGGAATAGCAGGAGGGCTTTGCGGGTCAGATCCTCAGTGGGTGTAGATCCCCATGGTCCAGTGGACTTGTGCAGGGCTGGGCAGACTGGCAGGGCTGGGGGATTCCATGTGCTGCCTCTGCATCCATCACAACCTGCCAAGAGAGATAATTACATGGAGAACGAATCATTCTGAGGAGCAAGGAGGACACTCTGATCAAAAGGGCTGAAAAAAAAAACCATCAGCCTGAAAGAGAAATATCTTTGCTAGAGCCCTGTCCTGCTCAGTGGTGTCTGCTGGGAAGGTCTCACAGGTCCCATGCTGGCCTTGATGCCCTAAGTTCTCTTGCAGGTCCCCTCGGAGCTGGGCAGCCGACCATGAAGTTTGTGATGGACACGTCGAAGTTCTGGTTCAAGCCGAGCATCACCAGGGACCAAGGTAAGGCAGCGAGTGTCCCTGCTGGGATAACCCCACCTCAGGTTTGCTGTCTGAGGGTCTGCTGCCTCTTCCCCTCCCTGGGGCTTGGTCTCCACACACCTCAGTCCCGCTCTTGCCCCCGCTGAGGTCCTGTGGGGACAGGGTGATGGCAATTCAGGGTGTGCTGGGGGTTGATGGGCACGGAGAGACCCACTTACAGGTCTAGGGGGAAGGCTCAGAAGTACCTGTCCTCTCCTTGGGTCCAGCAAAGCTTCTCCTGCCTCTGACTGTGCCGGTGGCACTCAGCATGGCCCGGGATGGGGCTGACAGCCCTGGGGAGGGCAGAGACCCTTGGGATGGGCCAGGGATGCTCAGTCTTGGGGGACCGTGTACCTGCCCGAGGGACGTGCACGTCCTCAGCAAAGGCTCCTGATGGTTTCTCGCTGCTGCTGCCAAGGAACGTCTCCCCGCAAGAGCCCGGGCCGGAGGCGAAAGGCAACGCGGGGAGGTTCCACCTGTTTTCCTTGGCTGAGCCCCCGCCTGTGCTTTGACAGCCATCCAGCTGCTGAGGGACAAGGAGCCAGGCACGTTCCTGGTGCGGGACAGCACGTCGTACCGGGGGGCTTTCGGGCTGGCCATGAAGGTTCCCGTCCCTCCAGCCAGCGGCCAGACAGGTATGGGGGGGAGGTGGGAGAGGGGGGGGTTCTCTTCAGGGATTTAACTGAAACCGGCCAAACTAAAGCCAGCTGAGAAGCTGTGGGACTCTGGTGGTGTGAGAAGGGCTGGCAGCGGGGTCTGTGTGTGCCCGTCCCCGTGCTGTCACCATGTTTGCCATGCAGAACAGAAGCTCTGGTGGATGCCCGGGGATGGGGCCCTGGGGTGGGCAGGGGA
>NW_015091149.1:1263996-1270639 GCF_001431845.1 Calidris pugnax
GGGTTGGCAGGGGGGGACAGGGGGTGCCAGGAGTTGTCAGGGGATGGCAGGGGGGGACAGGGGTTGGCAGGGGGGGACAGGGGGTGCCAGGGGTTGTCAGGGGATGGTAGGGGTAGGCAAGGGTCAGCTGCTGACACGGTCTCCGGTCCCGCTCGCAGGCGATGAGAGCAGTGACCTCGTCCGGCACTTCCTCATCGAGTGCTCTGCCAAAGGGGTGCACCTGAAAGGAGCCAGCGAGGAGCTGTATTTCGGTAAGGAGGGTGCCCTCGCCCCCAGCCCGGGCAGCCCCAGGAGTGGTTCTCAAAACCCCTCAGGGCAGTGGCCGTGGCTGGGACTGCTCCTCAGCCCTGCATGAGGGGGTTGGCATGGGGGGGCTGCCAGCCCCTGGCCCCTGCCCACCCTTCTCTGCCCAAGGCTGTGCTAATAGTCTCACAGAATCACAGAATCTTCATGGTTGGAAGGGACCTTTGAGATCATCGAGTCCAACCATACACACACACACACACACACACACACAAAAAAAAGCCCCAACAATCTCGGGCACTAGAGCATGCCCTGGAGTGCTATGTCTCCAAAGCAAGAACATGGGGTGGAGGTTGTAAAACCCACTTTTGTTGCTGTGAGACCCCAAATAGTCCAGTTTAGCACCCCCCTCCCCTCCTTCTGAGGTCCCTGGGGCAGTCAAGGGACCAGAGGCACAACGGTGGGAGGTTTTGGGCACCAGGCCCCCTCACCAACGTGTGGTTCTGTGTTGCAGGGAGCCTCTCTGCCTTCGTGTACCAGCACGCCATCACCCCGCTGGCACTGCCCTGCAAGCTCAGCATCCCCACCAGAGGTAGGTGCTGGGGGCAGGAGAGATGCTCCCAGTGGTCCCTTCCTGCTGGTCTGGGGAGGTGGGGATGGTCTCGCAGTGCGGAGGGGGCTAGAATGCCTGGGTGCCCCCACAATGGGCCCAGTTGCCCTGGCTGTCGGTGGAGTGGGGACCTGCAGGAGCTGACTGGAGCAGGAGATGGTGGTGACCTGCTTCTGCTGGGGCTGGAGGGCGGTCAGCAAAGCAGGGGAGCAGGGGAACGCTGAGGGTGGGTGAGGAAAGGAGCAGTGGGGAGGTCAGAGAGGAACGGAGCCAGGAGAGGGAGAGGGAGGACAATTAAATTAATTACTTCTCCTCGTTTGTGCAGATCTTGCTGATGGAGAAGACAGCCCTGACTGCGCCTCAGAGACCACACCATCCCTGCTGAAGAAAACTGCTGGTGAGCAAAGGAGGAGGCTGCTGGCCCCAGGGGACTCTGGAGTTGGCAGGAGCTGGAGCTCTGGGCAGGCACCGTGCTCGGGCGTTAGTCCCTCCCGACCAAACACCAGGCTCGATTTTTTTATTTATTTTTTGGTGTCATCTGCTCTGACACCATTCACAGCAGAAGCTGAGGAGTCCTCGGCGCTGTGCAAAGCAGCAGGTCACCCCTGGGCATCTGTGGGTGCCGGTGCCATGTCCCCCTCCTGCCTTTGTCACCAGGCTGGGGGTACCTGCAGGTTTCCTCCACGTCCTCAGATCGCAGGCTTTTAAGGGAAACTGGTATTTTGAAAGAAAGGAGACTTTTGGGCCTTACAATGGTGAGGAAAAGCTTGAAAAAACAATCCCTGAGATCCCAAGGCTGATGAAAGACCCACAATTCCCACAATTTTAAACAGCCCCTGATTTTTAAGCCTCTCTCCAGGACATTGGAGTCTCTAGGAGAGGGACAGGGCAGTCGGGGGCTGATTAAATCCCTGAGGGACCTTGTAGGAGATGGAGGGAGGTGGCACAGCAGGATGGGGAAGGGTCTTTGCTTCTCTTCCACCCCCAGGTGCCCCCAGCCTGGCTGTGGTGGTGGGTGGGCTCCAGGTGAGAGCAGAGAGCGACGGGCAGGAGGTGGCCCGGGTGGGTCGGGGCACAGGCAGGGGAGTCGGGAAACGCATTTTGTTTTGCTGGAAATTCTGAAAAATAAGTTGGCAAGCTGAAAAGTTTAGTTTGACCCAGAACAGCCCTTTAAACAGCTCAATCAGCCTGAAATGTCATGTTTTAGGTTGGCCTTCAGCCGTTGGTTGGCTTGGGGTATTTCTGCTTTTCATTAAAGGAAATATGTAATAAACAGAAGAAAAAAAAAAAAAAACAAAAAAAAAAAAAAAAACCAACAAAAACAACCCAAATGTGACATTTAAAAAACCGGAAATTAAATACTTTGACTTTTAAAACAATTAGCGCAAAGAATTAGGGTAAACCAAAATAAATCTGTGAAGAATCTCTGAGTCACCAAACCTTTAATTTTCATCAAAACAAACCCGACCCAGGGCCGTGTGTCCGGTTCCGCAGGACGGTGCCCATGCTCGGCGCCGCGGGTCCCCTCCTGAGCGGGGCTCTTGTGCTCTCCTTGCAGTGTGCAACGTCCTGTACCTCAACTCGGTGAACGTGGAGACGCTCACGGGGGCTCCGGCCATCCAGAAGGCCATCTCCTCCACCTTTGAGCTGGAGATGCTGCCCACACCCACCCTGGTGCACTTCAGGGTGACGGAGCAAGGAGTGACGCTCACCGACGTCCAGAGGAAGTAAGAGCTGCCCCGGGAGGGTCCGGGGTGGGGGGGCTGCTGCCAAAGGGTTAATTGGTGGTGAGGTGTGGGGCAGAGCTAATTGGTGATGGAAGCGCAGCTCACCCGTGACCACCCAGCTCTATCCCTGCCCCGGATCTGCAGGGAGAACTGTCTTCCCAGGGCAAATCCGTGTTGCAATCCAGGGATGGATTTCATAGAATCGTAGAATTGCCCGGGTGGGAAGGGACCTTTCAGCTCATCGAGTCCAACCATCAGCCCAACGTTGACAAAACCCATCACTAAACCCCATCTCTAAGCACCACTTAAAAGCTTTTAAATCCCTCCAGGGATGGTGACTCCACCACTGCCCTGGGCAGCCTCTTCCAAGCCTTAATAACCCTTTCAGTGAAAATTTTTCCTTATTATCCATCCTGAACCTCCCCTGGTGCAACTTGAGGCCGTTTCCTCTTGTCCCATCGCCTGTTCCTTGGGAGAAGAGACCAACCCCCCCTGGCTACACCCTCCTTTCAAGTTTCAGATGTGACCCCTTCTGTGACAGCACAGGGGACGGTGCTGCTTTGGGTGAAGCTCGTGGCAACACCTCGAGTGGGAGGCAGGAGCTGGCTGAACCCCAGTTTGGGGGCAGCCCTGGGGTGCAGGACCCCCACACCCCCCATTCCCCAGCAGCCACAACAGTTCAAGCAGGGCTCGGATGTGCAAAAGGCTGTTTCTCCCACCAGCTCTGCCTGGGCTCTTTCCCCCTCTCACGTCTCACTCTCCTCCTCCTCAGGGTGTTCTTCAGGCGACACTACCCCTTGGCTGCCATCAGGTTCTGTGGGATGGACCCCGAGAACAGAAAGTGAGTTATTGGCCACTCCGTGGGCTGAGCTCTTGCTTCCCCGGGGTTCCCGGAGGGGTTCCCGGCTCCAAATCCCAAATCCCAGCCAGGCTGGGCAGCCCCTGGGTTTGGCTCCATACAAACCTTGGCTTTGTGGCTGGTGGGACGAGTTAAATGTCACTCTTCTGAGCAAATCCCATTCTGTTCTTCCCTCAGGTGGCAGAAGTACTGCAAGTCCTCGAGGTGAGACCCATGTGGGGACATCCCGCAGCCGGAGCGTGATGGTGGGATCCCCGGGGAGGGGGGGGAGATGCTGCTTTGACCCAGCAAAGCTTCACAGAGCAATGAGGAGTCAAAGCTTAAAAATTAAGAGGGGATGTGATAAAAAATAACGCAGGATGAGACGTGGGACGGATGGGTGAAGCTTTGGGGGGTGGGTTGCTGTGTAGGTTTTGATGAGAGGCTTGGCAAAGCCCCATTCTTTGCACCCCCCCAAGTAGGAAGCCCCCGTCCCAGCCCAGTGATGGGCTCAGGAAGTGAGTTTCTATCTGGCTCTACCTTGCCTTCAAGAAACTTTTCACAGCTGGGGGAGCCTTGCCAGAAACACTTCTCCCGGCTGTTTCCCTTCCAAGTAAACGTGATCGGGGAGCGGGCCAAGGTGGAATTGCTGGAATCAAGGTTTTGCTTTGTGGCCGGGGCGAGTTGAAGCCTATTCCTCTGGGTTCCTGGATGCAAACTACATAAGGCTCTCTCTCTCTCCTTTTCCAAAGGATCTTTGGGTTCGTGGCCAAAAGCCAGACAGATTCGGAGAACCTCTGTCACCTCTTTGCGGAGTACGACAACGTGCAGCCGCCGTCGCTTGTCATCGAGCTTCTCTGCAAGCTGCTGCTGGGGCCGTAGAGGACAGAACCATGGGGAGATCTTGGGGCTGGCAGCGCTGCCGAGCTTCTGCCACTCACCCTTCCCTGCTCCTGGGTTGCATTTTGGCAACAGCTCATATTTATAATTTTTTTTTGTTACATACTGTCAAGTCCGGAGTCTCCGTTAAAGATTTTTGTGCTCTGCTGGGATGAGATGTTTCTCCAAGACCCTCCGTGTGGGAGGGATGGCTGCCCCCGGGGAGCGGAGCTGTGGGACAGGAGCTGGGCTCACCGTCCGGAGCCCCTGCATCCCCCCCTGCCACGCACCCTTCCCTTTGCTCTGCAGGACTCTCATCCTCTGGCTGATATTTCTCTGGGCAGCAGGGGCTGCCTGCACTTGGGGTGTCCAAGCCCAGGAGCGTTTGATGGAGCTGAGCTCCAGGACTCAGCCCTGGGACGGGGGGTCTGGAGCAGGCTGGGGGGGGTGGACTCACCTCCCTGACAGCAGACCAGCATCAGCAGGCAGCTTTGCAAATCAAAGCGTATAAAATCACTAGGCCCTGCTGAAAAATCCTGTTTCCCTCGAGGAGCAAGAAGCAGAAATGTCAGAGCAGCGTGGTGTTGCCTGGTGCTGGTAAATGCTCCTGCCCTTTTTTGCAGAGCGGGGTTACGGGCTGGCTCAGCCTCCAGGCATCACGGCGAGCTGAGAAATAAATGTTGACATTTTCATGACAGTAAAACGTCGGTTTTTTGGAAATGACTTGCATGAATTTGGGCCAGATCCTGAGATGACGTAAATTGGCGCAGCCTCGTGGAGGTCGGTGCTGCCATGATTTACACCAGCTGAAGGTTTAGCCCTCGCTGTGATCTCAGAGTGGGGTAGAGCAGCTCCGAGTCCACCCTCCACCCCGCTCCCTTAGCGCTCGCTTACTCGACGTTGGTTTAATTTTGGATCCTGTGCTAACAAACCCTGCTTAGGGGCATTTTCCATAAAGCAGTGGATCATTCCTCTCGCCACAAACACGGCGGAGCTGTGAGCAACCAAAACAGGCTCCTCTGCTCCCTGGGAGTGCCAACATACGCATGGGTTGCACATAGAGAACGAGTCCCTCTCCTCCAGCCGGGCTGGGGAAGGGCATTCAGCTGCAACGGCTCTTTGGCAGCGATAAAAACAGATATGGTCACTGTGTGGGGAGAAAGGAGGGGCTTTGTGTCCCCCCGGGGTCTGTCTGTCCTGAGCTCTGCTCAGCCAAAACCCAGCACCCAGCCCCTGACCCCCACCCGCCGCTGCCGTCCCCATCGTGACGCAGAGACCCCGGGGAATGCGAAGCCCCAGGGCGATGGGCAGCTCGGGGGGACGTGGCTCAGCCCCAGCACCCTGAGGTTGTGCACCCCCGGCCCTGCAGGGACCCCCCCCGGGGCCCTGGCGGGGTGTGCAGGATGTGACCCACTGCAGTGCGTGCTGCAGCCGGCAAGGGGCCCCAGCACAACGCTGTCCCTCTTGCCTGTGCCCTGCCTGCCTCCTGCCCTGAGCCCTGCCTGAACCCTGCCCACCTCCTGCCTGCACCCTGCCTGCCTCCTGCCCTGAGCCCTGCCTGAACCCTGTCTGCCACTGCCTGCACCCTGCCTGCACCCTGCCTCCACTGCTGCCTGCACTGCTGCCTGAGCCGCTGCCTGCACCGTGCCTCCGCTGCTGCCTGTGCCCTGCCTGCGCTGCTGCCTGCACCCTGCCTGTGCTGCTGCCTGAGCCGCTGCCTGCACCCTGCCTCCACTGCTGCCTGCGCCCTGCCCGCATCCAGCCTGTGCCCTGCCTGCACCCTGCCTCCTGCCTCCTGCCTGCACCCTGCCTCCTGCCTCCTGCCTGCACCCTACCTGCACCCTGCCTGCACCCTGCCTGCCTCCTGCCTGCATCCTACCTGCCCCCTGCCTGTACCCTGCCTGCCTCTTGCCTGCACCCTGCCTGTGCTCTCCCTGTCCCCTGCCTGCCTCCTGCCTGCATCCTACCTGCCCCCTGCCTGTACCCTGCCTGCCTCCTGCCTGCATCCTGCCTGCACCCTGCCCACCTCCTGCCTGCACCCTGCCTCCTGCCTGCATCCTGCCTGCATCCTGCCTATGCTCTCCCTGTGCCCTGCCTGCATCCTGCCTCCTGCCTGTGCCCTGCCTGCCTCCTGCCTGCATCCTACCTGCACCCTGCCTGTACCCTGCCTGCCTCCTGCCTGCACCCTGCCTGTCTCCTCCCTGCCTCCTGCCTGCACCCTGCCTGCCTCCTGCCCTGAGCCCTGCCTGAACCCTGCCCACCTCCTGCCTGCACCCTGCCTGTGCTCTCCTTTGAGCCCTGCCTCAACCCTCCCCCCCTCCTGCCTCCACCCTGCCTCTGCCCTCC